>NC_090437.1:96496605-96799635 GCF_031143425.1 Pleurodeles waltl
GGTTTTTCAGATGTGCCACCTTTTGGCATGAAATTAGAATATTAGCACTCTACTGCCTCATTAGAACACTGCAAGCTGCTGATCATAAAGGAGTTAAGTTAACTGTCCGTCTGCTGCTGGTGTTGAAAGTGCATGTTTCAGTCTGCATGTCAGAATGTTTAAATAAAATAGAAGAGAAAGATATTTGAGAACTCACTTAAAACATTTTCTTTCTACAGTACTAACCATAATTTCTATGACAAAATGAACCCCTTTACTTTGTTTCTTTCTAAATTAAATGTTTTAAGTTTTACCAGTTTGATTAAATCAAGATGGCTTCAGGCGTGCCACACTTTTGTTATAAGTAAGACTGATAGCACTCTAGTTGTTCTTTAGAACACTTTGGGAGGCTGCAATAGAACACAAGGGAATCAACGGGCGGGCTGCCTGCTCCAATTGGAAGTATATGTTTTACTGAGAATTTCAGACTTCCAGGGGTTCGGGCTATAGTCGTGTTCAAAAACCCTATGGGAATTAACATTTGGAAAACGTGTTTTGGGCCCACCCTTTTTCTCGTCCCCCACTTGACAGACACCAACTGCAGTGAGCATAAAATGTTTTGGGAAAATTTTGTGAAGATTCATTAACCGACACCAGAGATATAGGCAAGTCAAAAAACGTGTTTCCTATGGAAACTAGGTCCTAACTATAACTACCTAGAGACAACCGCCACTAGGTAATATATACATATAGTCAATAAAAAAAAAACAAAGTTACAGGGACTTTATAGTTAGGCTTATGTTTCAAACGTACAAAACCATCTAAATTCAGCAGTTATAGTTAGAGTAATTTCTAGCAACTATAACTCATGCCCTAAGGTAACTATAACTTGCGCCCTCACCATGCACAGTTTCCTCATTAAAAATTGTATTGTAAAGTTTGCAGTGAAACTTCAATGATGTCATAGAAGATGTCATGACTGATTTAATATATGAAGTCCCATTATTTGGGATGCTGCACCTACTACATCTGCTGTTTCCTGAGGTGAGGACTTACCAAGGTCCCCCTGGGATGTCTACTTAGAGATTTACAGCTGTGCTCTGTGAACGTCTACTGCTTTTAGACGTTTTTTGGGTCCAGCACCTGTCTTGTATTAGTGGCCTTTTCACATCTACTGTATTACCATTACACGTGGTCACGTTCCTTGAACATTAGACCACACTTTATAGTGACTGGTTTCCGAGGACTTTCATTGCTACTCGTGGATAATCATGACTCTTCCTCCAACTATTCTTAGACTGACAACAGTTCACCATTACAGATTGTTTCTCCTTTCAATGTTTTTGTGGCTCTACTGCTTCATTCGAGAACATTTACAGGAACATTAATGTTGAAAAAATCCTGAGTGAGATGAAACATGTGTCAGCTGTTGATGTCAAAGTATATGCCTTAAGAAGAACATACATGTCTGCATGTCCATAAAAGAATTGAATCTGACCTGCTTTCTATGAATCCTTACGTTTGAGGACTTGTATAAGTTTTGGACTCTTATAGAGTGCTTTAGTATTCTTTCATAAAATATCTAGGGTAATTTAGAGTGCATGGTGAGTCCTTTGTTTTGCACGTGCCAGCCCCAAGCCGGTGGTGGCCTCCAGGGCCATATCTGGTCTGAGAGGGAGGCTGGGCAGCTCCCCTCCATGTTTTAAAAAAACATATTTGGCCCCTGAGGGGTTGTGGTCCCCGGGGGACCATGCAGACCCCTTACTAGGCCCTCCTTATGACACTGGCAGTAAATCCTGCTTACAGTCATGCTGACGGCCACCAACTTACCGTCGCTGTGATGTATATCCGTTCACCATATTATGACACACACACACACCAATCCTACAGAATACAGCCACATACACAAATCAGCCAGCCCAAAGGTCAGTGATAAAGTGGCGTTATCAAAACCCACACCGTTACACCAACAGAACAACGCCCACCACATTATGACCCACAAATCACCACGGCGGACATTCAACAGTGGTAACCCATTGGCGGTACATACCACCTCGCTCAGAATAGACCACCAGATACAAAACAACACGACATTGGACAATTCAAACAACACATACCTGACACCCATACACTCATCACACCCGTACACCCACACCATTATAAAACACAAACCCACGGTACCCGCTTCACTTTACGAATACAAATCATTGCCACCAGACTGACACCAAGACCACTGCAACAACTAGACACACACACCACTCACACCCAAACACCCCTCACGCACTCCACATCACACACCCCAACCAACATATTACCCAACACACCCTCACCAACACACATCACAAAGGCACCCCCGGTTCACTGAGGAGGAGGTAAGCGTCATGGTGGAGGAAATTGTTAGGGTAGAGCCACAGCTATTTGGAGCATAGGTGCAGCAGATCTCAATAGCAAGGAAGATGGAGATATGGCGGAGAATCGTGGACAGGGTCAGTGCTGTGGGACACCACCCCAGAACAAGGGACGACATCAGGAAGAGGTGGAACGACCTACGGGGGAAGGTACGTTCCATAGCAGCAACACACCAGCTCGCTATACAGAAGACTGGCGGTGGACCCCCACCTCCTCCCCCACAACTCACAGCATGGGAGGAGCAAGTCTTGGCAATACTGCATCCTGAGGGCCTGGCCGGAGTTGTAGGAGCAGTGGACTCTGGTAAGTCAACTTTCTACAATTATCACCCCCCATACTTGCATGCCATCACTCACCCTCAAACCCATCATGCCACTCCATCCCACACACTCCACCATCACATCACACTAATTCCAATGCCAAGCCCTGCATGCTGTTCCAATGCATGGACATCCCTCACAGCACTGCATAGACACTCATCACTAAAGCATGCACAGCATAGGGAAACTAACGACCCCACCATACACCAACATACACAAGTAAAAGCTGGCAGGGCAACACCAACCATAGAGGGGAAGCCAGGGATGTACAATATGTCCTACACATGAAGCATAATACATCATTTACATCCCCACAGGTTCCCCAGCCAATGTCACTGGAGAGGAGGTGCCATCACTATCCAGTCCCCCAACAGAAGGATCTGGATGATCTACCTGGCCCATCAGGGACCACTGGACAGTCGGTCACCCAACCCAGTCACAGACCACCACAGAGCCTCCCCCATCAGGAACCAACACCACAGCACCCACCCAGCGTCCCCAGGACACGTCAATCATCAGTGTGCCCACCTGTACAGAGACCCCAGGCACTACCTCGGACACAAGACAATCAGGGACCTGGGGTCAGTGGCAGTGGGCCCACCGTTCAGGGGGCAGAGGCACAGGCCAACAGGGACACTGGGAGGACTGCTGTGCGCTAGTGGGAGGACAGAACCAGTGAACCGACTCTCCAGGAGGCACTTCCAGAGATTCTGGGAGCCTACCAGCATTCCCAGGACACGATGGGCCAGTTCCCAGATAACGGCCAGGAGAACAGACGGCTGCAGGAGGGACAGTATCACTTGCAGGCCATCAACAACAACCTGATCTCCATAGCAGGGGTGCTGGCAGACATTGCCAACATTATGAGGGAGGCAGTGTCACACCAGCGGCCCCTGTCACTAGCCAGTCATCTGAACAGCCCTCCACTTCTGCTGCCGCTAGTGGCCAGGAGGCCCCACCACAGGACCAACAGACCACCAGCACCCCTCCCCCTGCAGAAGGTGAACCACCCCGCAAACGTTTCCTGCGAACCAGACAGAAGCCAGAGAAACTTGCCAAGACCATCGCCAGGAAATGAGACTCTCCTGATTGTCCCCCTTGTGTCCCACTCAGTCACCTTGTCCACCTTGAACTGCCATTGCTCCACTTCCTATGTCCCCATGGACAATGCGCCTGTGCTACCAACAGACTGGAACAATACCCTGGACTTTCCTTCATCATCACCCCATCCCATTGCACTTCCCCCTCTGTATATTAGCACTACAATAAACACCCTTGGATAAAATTCGACTTCGAGTATTTGATGCATTTCAAATATGTATTGATTGAAACAGCTACAACTATTGTAAATGAACTGTACATAGAATGAACATAGAATTAATTACCTGTGACTGGCTGTTGTGATCACACCAGGAGGATTTGTCAAATCACCAACAAATGCAAAATGAATATCCAGAGGAAACAGTAAGTGGGCAAATAAGTGGGAAATGCCAGCATGCCAGTGCCACACATAATACAACCAAAGTCATAGAAATGTAAAGTTGCACTGTCTCACCTGTGTGTCATTGGATGTACTGACGTATCACAGATGTTCTGTTGTCCACATCCTCATCCTCTGCCTTCTAATCCTCACTGTCCTCAGGGTCCACTACTGTCACAGTGGCATCTTCAGTCTCCTCATCCTGCAGAAAAGGCACATGTCGTCTGAGGGCCAAGTTGTGCAACATGCAGCATGCCATCACTATCCGGCAGACCTTCTTGGGTGAGTAGCACAGGGATCCACATGTTTGATGGAGGCACCGGAACCTGGCATTCATGAGGCCAAAGGTCCTTTCAATGATCCTTCTGGTTTAACCATGTGCCTCATCATAACATTCTTCTGCCCTTGTCCGGGCATTCCTCACAGGGGTCAGCAGCCATGATAGGTTTGGGTAACCAGAGTCAACTACAAATATTGAAGGACAACATTTAGCCACACACTATTCTATACAGCCAACACCATAGGCATACACCAACATATACTTGGTGGGAACCAGGGCTCACCTATTAGCCTCGCCCTGTGCCTCTGTAGTTGGGACATCACATTTGGGATGCTGCTATTCCTCAGGACAAAAGCATCATGCACAGACCTAGGATACTTAGCATTGACGTGGATGATGTACTGGTCCGCCAAGACCACCATCTGCACATTCATGGAGTGGAAACTCTTACGATTCCTGAACACCTGTTCATTTTGGTGGGGGGACAAATGCTATATGTGTTCCGTCAATTGAACCAATTATATTGGGGATATGTCCAATTGCATAGAATCCGGCCTTCACAGTGGCCAAATCCTCAACCTGGGGGAATGCCGTGTAGCTGCACATGTGTTTTATTAGGGCAGGCGACACTCTTGTTAGCACATTTGAGAACATTGGCTGTGACATTCCTGCTGCCAAGCCCACTGTCACTTGGAAAGAACCAGTTGCCAGGAAATGGAGAACTGATAGCACTTGCACAAGAGGGGGGATCCCAATGGGGTGAAGGATAGCAGATATCGGGTCAGGCTCCAGTTGGGCACACAGCACTGTGATTGTGGCCCTGTCCAGTCTATAGGTGAGTATTATGTGGCTGTCCTCCAGTGTAGCCAATTCCTCCAGGGGTCTGTACACAGTGGTATGTCTCCATCTCCTATTCATCCGCAGCGGTAGGTATCCAAGGGACAAAAGAGTGAGGAGGCTGTCACAAACTGAACAATGGAGCCACAACAGCAGTCCGCAATGCGTAAACATGTTATGGGACAGTGTAATTTGTGAAGTATGTGCCTGTATATCCTGTGACGCAGATTTAATCCATAGGCCTTGTTAGAAATGGGGTCTTTGGTTGACAGTCAGGTTACCGCCTGTTCAAGAAAGGACCCTCACTCTAGTCAGGGTAAAAGAAAATCACCCTCAGCTAACCCCTGCTTACCCCCTTGGTAGCTTGGCAGAGCAGCAGGGTTAACTTCAGAGTGCTAGATGTAAAGTATTTGTACCAACACACACAGTAACTTAATTAAAACACTACAAAATGACACAACACCAGTTTAGAAAAATAGGAAATATTTATCTAAACAGAACAAGACCAAAAGACATAAATCCGACATACACAAGTCAAGTTAGGAATTTTTTAAGATTAAACAAAAAAATAGCGCTTAGAAACACAAAATGCTTCGATGAGGTGTTAACACGCATCGTGACGGAGCCGTTCCTAACCTGCTGACACCAGCGGCGCTGGACACGGAGTCGCGTAGACCCCCAAGTACAGTACCTTCGGTGAAGAATGAAAACAAGTTGATGCGCAAAGTTGGGGATTGCTGCATCTGTGCGAAACGTTGAATCCGCGTACTTCGAGCGCGTCCGTCACGACGTGGTGCGGCGACTTCCACGGAGTCGCGGTGCTGCAGCGGCGTCGGGCCTGTGAAGGTCGTCGCGTTCCAGCAAAGATCACGGAGTCGGTTGTAGGCGGCGTCACCGGATTCAGCAGCGGCGTCGGTCCGAAGTCGTCCGAAGTCAATTTCCTTGGATTTCCACTAGCTTTCCTTTCAAGGGCCCAGGGACAGGATAAGGCACCACTTGTCAGAGCATGAGTCTCTCCAGAGACCTCAGGTGCTGGCAGAGAGAAGTCTTTGCTGTCCATGAGACTTCAAACAACAGAAGGCAAGCTCTAAATCAAGCCCTTCGAGATTTCTTCACAAGATGGAAGGCACACAAAGTCCAGTCTTTGCCCTCCTACTCTGACAGAAGTAGCAACTGCAGGATAGCTCCACAAAGCACAGTCACAGGCAGGGCAGCACTTCTCCTCAGCTCTTCAGCTCTTCTCCAGGCAGAGGTTCCTCTTGATGTTCAGAAATGATCTAAAGTCTGTGGTTTGGGGTGCCCTTCTTATACCCGATTTCTCCTTTTAAGTAGGCCTACTTCAAAGTAAAGTCTCTTTTGAATGTGAAATCCTGCCTTTCCCAGGCGAGGCCCCAGACACTCACCAGGGGGTCGGAGACGGCATTGTGTGAGGATAGGCAGAGCCCTTTCAGGTATAAGTGACCACTCCTCCCCTCCCCTCCTAGCACAGATGGCTCATCAGGAAATGCAGACTACACCCCAGCTCCCTTTGTGTCACTGTCTACTGTGAGGTGCAACCAGTCCAACTGTTAAACTGACCCAGACATGGAATCCGCAAACAGGCAGAGTCAAAGAAATGGTGTAAGCAAGAAAATGCTCACTTTCTAAAACTGGAATTTTCAAACACACAGTCTTAAAATCAACTTTACTAAAAGATATATTTTTAAATTGTGAGCTCAGAGACCCCAAACTCCACTGTCCATTTGCTCCCAAAGGGAAGTTACACTTTAATCAGATTTAAAGGTAGCCCCCATGTTAACCTATGAGAGGGACAGGCCTTGCAAAAGTGAAAAACGAATTTAGCAATATTTCACTGTCAGGACATATAAAACACATTACTATATATCCTACCTTAACCATACTCTGCACCCTGCCCTTGGGGCTACCTAGGGCCTACCTCAGGGGTGCCTTACATGTAAGAAAAGGGGAGGATTAGGCCTGGCAAGTGGGTACACTTGCCAATTCGAATTTACAGTTAAAACTGCACACACAGACACTGCAATGGCAGGTCTGAGACATCATTACAGAGCTACTTATGTGGGTGGAACAACCAGTGCTGCAGGCCCACTAGTAGCATTTGATTTACAGGCCCTGGCATCTCTAGTGCACCATACTAGGACTTACTAGTATATCAAATATGCCAGTCATGGATAAACTAATTACATACAATTTACACAGAGAGCATGTGCACTTTAGCACTGGTTAGCAGTGGTAAAGTGCTCAGAGTTCAAAAGCCAACAGGAACGGGTCAGAAAAAATAGGAGGCAAACAGATTGGGGATGACCCTGCATAAGCAAAAAAGTCCAACAGGCCTGTTCCCCCCCTGAAATGGCGACTGCCTGTCCTGTTTGGAGGGACAGGTGAAAGTGAGGTAATGCCACTGACGTGGGCTGTGGCGGTAAGCGGTCATGATCCGTTGTGCAAGCCCTCATTGGTGATAATTGGGCCCTATGGGGTACAGTGGCCAATGGTGATCTACACTAGTGGTGACAGTATGCACCGCCGCGGACGTGACTGCCATTTTCTATCAGATTCCTCACTTGTTTCCTGACCTTCCATAGGAGAGGACCTACACTGCATGTGCTGCTGTGACCTGTGTTTGGAACCTACCATGGCCCGTGTGACTGGGGAAAGTGCCCCAGCCTTCACTTCTGAGGAGTTGGAGAGACTGGTGGATGGGGTCCTACCCCAGTATGAACTGCTGTATGGGCCTCCAGACCAACAGGTGAGTACACTGAGGGCACGATGCATGTGGCATGAATGCATGGAACTGTGTGTGTGAAGGCCTTGTGTGAGGGTGGGGTAGATGTCCTCTTTGCGGTATACACATTGTGTGCTGCGCTATGTGTGTGCCAATGGTGATGGAAACGTGTATGGTGGGCCATTTGTGTAAATGGCTGGACTGTTTGTCTAATGGTGTTCTCCTGTCTGTATTCCCTCTGCAGGTCAGTGCCCATCAAAAGAAGGGCATATGGTGTGCCAATGCCAAGGAAGTGTGGACCCTGGGGGTCTATGGCAGGCGGAGCATCCACTGTCAGAAATTGTGGGGGACCTGAGACGCTGAGCCCCGAAGACCGTGTAGGCCCATCTGGGGATGGCCTCCGAACGAGGAAGGGGTGCCCGTCAGACCCTGACCCCCCTGATGGCCTGCGTACTGGCAGTGGCCTACCCTGAGCTGGATGGGCACTTAAGGGCATCACAGCAGCCACTTGCATCATCACCACACCAAGCAGAACACACACCTCACCGGCAGACACCTCTACAACATCCATGCAGACGTCCCCTGTGTCCTCTCCCACCGTGTCTGTCCCCCCTCCTAAAGTACACAAACGCAAGCACTCAGACATCCAATAGCCGCTCCACCTCACAACACCATACAGGCTATGCACCTGCACCCAAATCCAGCAAACAAACATTTCCAACAACCACTCCCTCATCTTCCACTCCCATTACTCCTCCCTCTTCCCACCCCCAAGTCCCTAAAAAGCTTTTCCTTTCCCAGATTGACCTCTTCCCTACCCCTCCCCCACCCCTGTCCTGCACGTATGGGCAGAGTAACAAGGACCTAGCCAAGCACCTCAGCCAAACATTCCACGGGCCCAGTGGTAGCACCACCTATTTGTATTGGAAAGGATTCTAGGCCAACAATACTTAAGGGGAAGGAGCCTGCACCAGCTGCAAAGAAGGGGAAGGAGCCTGCACCAGCTTCCGAAAAAGGGAAGGAGCCTGCACCAACTGCAAAAAAGGGGAAGGAGCCTGCACCAGCTGCAGAGAAGGGGAAATAGCCTGCACCAGCTGCAAAAAAGGGGAAGGAGCCTGCACCAGCTGCAGAGAAGGGGAAGGAGAATGCAACAGCAGGCAGAGGGGGGAAGAGGCTATCCACCAATGCCAGGAAGGGTAAGTGACCCCCAACCCATGAGTATGTGGAAAGGAGACAATCTACGCCAGCGGAAGCTGACAGCCATACACCGCCACCAGCTGTCACAGAGCCCCCACCATCAGCCGTGGTTGTGCAGCCATCAGAGTGTGCAGGGGCTGAGTAGGAGCCTCCCACAACCACCACCACAGTGCAGCCATCGGAGGGTGCAGGGGCTGAGCAGGAGCCTCCCACAACCACCACCACAGTGCAGCCGTCGGAGAGTGGAGGGGCTGAGCAAGAGCCTCCCACTACCACCACCACCACAGTGCAGCCATTGGAGGGTGCAGGGGCTCAGCAGGAGCCTCCCACAACCACCACCACAGTGCAGCCATCAGAGGGTGCAGGGGATGAGCAGGAGCCTCCCATAACCACCACCACAGTGCAGCCATCACTGTCAGCAGACACCATATAGTCCCACCTCCAAGGGCTGCAGTGCGGCCTGCCCACTCCAGATCTAGTGGGCATGTCACCCACTCAAGAGACTGTGGCCTTCCAGTCCCCAGGACCAAGCACAGGGCATGTTGCCCCTTCCAGAACCAGTGGGCAAGTCAGCCACTCGAGAAACTGTGGCCTTCCAATCCCCAGGACCAAGCGCAGGGCATGCTGCCCCCTCCAGAACCAGTGGGCAATTCACCCACTAGGGAGACTGTGGCCTTGCACTCTCCAGGACCAAGCACAGGGCATTTTGCCCCCTCCAGAACAAGTGGGCAAGCCACGCACCCGAGAGACTGTGGTCTTGGACTCCCCAGGACCAAGCACAGGGCATGTTGCCCCCTCCAGAACCAGTGGGCTTTTTTCCACATCTGGCAGAGGTGCCCCCCCTGAGGTGCCTGCCTATTTGCCAACTGATGCCCCTGCAGTGTACTCTCTGGATTGGGGCGGGATTCAAGTGGGGCCTTGGAATTTGCCCTATGGCCATGTGGGCCCTGTGAACCATGGACTGGGCCGTGTCCCTTTTTTTTATACATGTGTACAGGTCTGTTTAATATGTAAATCGTATTGTTGAATTTATTGTTTGACTGATTACAAACATTTTCATATATTCCTGATGCCTTGGCATTATTCTGCAGATTTTCGTGGTCAAATTGTTTTTGGTATGCATTTGGTTGTGTGTATGGTGTGTGTGTGTCGGGTGTGTGTAGTGCGTGTGTGTGTCACTCTCTTTTTCCTCCCACCCTCCCTTGTGTGCTAGGCAGCTGTACTCACCGTCGTCATCTTCGCTGGCGTTGGTGTTCCAGGTGGAGCATGATGTAGAAGATC
Source organism: Pleurodeles waltl (assembly GCF_031143425.1). Lineage (NCBI taxonomy): Eukaryota > Metazoa > Chordata > Amphibia > Caudata > Salamandridae > Pleurodeles > Pleurodeles waltl. The sequence continues at coordinate 96,507,129 of NC_090437.1, forward strand.
ATCGGGAAAACTTGTAGTTCGGGTTCCATGGCAGCGTGGTTATTCCCTGTGTCTCCAATGGTGAGTCCTTTGACTTTTGTGCTCTGTTTCTGCTAGGCTGTTGATGGCGTAGGTACCGCCCTGGAAGTGGTGGCGGTTCGTGTGTCTTAATATTGTGGGTGGTATTTTGCCTACCGCCTGGCTGTAGGTGGCTACCGCCATGGTGACTGTTGTTTCTGCCCTGGTGGTCGTGTGGTCCATTGGCTGTCTATCCAAGATATCACCGCCATGATCATAATTTAGCGGTACTTACTGCCAGCCTATTGACGGTATTACCGCCATTTTATCACCCACCGCCAGGATCGTAATGAGGGCCTTAATGTTTTACTTTGCCTCGGGGAGGTGGTGGTCCCTGGGGCATTTATAAGCACCAGGAGGGGGCTCCGCGTGGCCCTCCCTTTAAACAACAAAAAAAAAAAAGCCCTGGTGAAGTGGTGGTCCCTGGGGGAGAGCGACACAGGCCCCCTGTACATGTTTTATATGTAGCCCCAGGGATGTGGTGGTCCCTGGGGCCCTTAAGAGCACTAGGAGGGGGGCCCCGTGTGCCCCCCTCCTTTTCTTTTGTGCTTGGCATGCCCCAGAACCTGACCCACCTGGGGGCTAAATGAAGAACAAGCGTCCTTGTTTTTTTAACTTTTTTAGCAAAACATGCAGTTCACTTTGGATTTTGCTGGAAAATGTTTTTAAAAATACTTTTTTTTGCCCTGGGGTGGTCCCAGCAGACCCGAGTACCTAAGTTAGGGTGTTAGTGTTTCCTACCCATGCCCCTTTTCTTGTTTTATTGAGTTTTTTGGTACCCAAAATGGCTGCTAAGACTTCCTGTTGTCAGCCAATGAGATATGAGCATGGGGACTGTTCACGGATGATCTGCATCCTATATATCTATATTTCTTTCTCCTTTAATATTTCTAAAAATACTGAACGTATTCACACCAATTCACAAAAAGCATGCTTTCTGGACCAAGAGCTAGCTTTCTGCCAAATTTGCTGTATTTCAGTCCAGCAGTTCAGGCTGTAGTCGAGGTCAAGAACCCAAATGCCTGGGGAAAACTTGTTTTCACCCCCCCCGCCCCCTTTTTCTTGCCTTCTGCTTGACAGATCACCCTGAAACGTTCAAGACAGTGGCTGAACCAACTGTCATATAAGTTTTGAAAACCTTCGTGAAGACTTGTCAATCAGTGCCAAAGTTATTGGCAAAACAAAATGGAGACATTACTTTACATTAATTTCCATGTTCAGTTAAGAGCTTCCAGATTGCCAAAGAGTTTTTTACCCTTGTGTTTTTCTCCTATTTGGGGCAGCCTTAAAAGGAGATATGTGACATCTTTTGATAAATGTTTTCAATTTTTTTATGAATACTGCCCAAGCTGGAGGGCCCCCTATCCCCTTTGGTAACAAGGACACAGTCAATGTACCAATCCTGAGACAGAGGTCTCAGTGGACCTTCGCCCCATAAATCTCCTGCACAGCAAATTAAAAGGTGCTTTCAGGGTAACAATCAGTCCTGTGAGATTCACAGTATTTTTTGTTAGTAGGTTCCACACTCTTATTTATCATGGATAGACACACACAGAAATATGCAGTAATAACATATATGGATAATTAATTTAAAATACCAAGATCAAAATCATGTTCTGGTGCACAAAATGTGCATAGCAGTAACTATAAGAACAAGCACAATAGTGGCTCTAACACTGGCAATCAGGATAAATAAGAGTAACATTAAAATCATAATTGAGCATGTCACTGTATTTGTCTTCCATCCTCTCCCTTTCTGCCTGTAGCTAAACAATTGTAACCCAAAAGGAGCCTTAAGAAATATTAGGTGGACTTGTTTCTCGTCTGCATACTTTAATGGGACAATGAAGATGCTGTTTCACACAAAAGGGAATTACAGTCTCTCCTCATGCTCCCAGCATTTATGGCACTGGCATTCTCAAGGCAACCACCAGTGAAGAAGATGTTTGCAGCTTCTGCACCAAACCTTGATCTTTCAGCCGATGGAAGTTCCTCTCTCTTTATCTCTTGTTTGCTTTGGGTGTATATATATATATAAGTAATCTTCTATTGAATATTATTAATAACAATAAACAGGTTATGTTTTATTGAATGTTACCAAGTGCAATGCAACAATCAGTAGGACATTTCACCTACTTACTGAACACCAGTTGTGCATGGCAAGTAATTACTGACCTCTCAAATCATACTAAAGCTAACACAAACTAACATGTTTATGGAAACCAAATGAAGTTAAATGCAACACATATTTGTAATTGTAAAATTTGCAATCAAATAAAATGAATGTACGAAATGCAATTGGGTTTTAAAGCAGAAAAAGTAATGATCACTTTCACATGAGCTAGTAAGCGCAGAGTGGCACTTTGGTTATTGTAGGAGTCGCCCTTTCCTCAGAAATCCAGAAATATATTTCCCAGACTTCACAGCATCCTGTCCTTGAAACAAAGAAGCGATAAAATATTGGAGCAGCAAATTACCTTGCTGCATACCATTACATAATGGAATGCACGAATGGAGTGCCCTTACAAAATAGCTCAACTTGCACCTATATGTTACAATGGAGCTACTGTAGTATTGAGAGCAACCTTGCTATGGTATTCATTGTCTTTAGCTTTGACCACAGAAGGGCTTGGTTCACCTAATCAAATGCTGCCCAGAAATCAGCAAAGCAGCAGTGTAAATTTACAGATTTCTGGGTAACATTCTATTGAGCACAGTCCTGGTTATTCTGGGACATCCCAACTGAAAGAACGCTGTGCTTTTGGTATAAGGTCATTCGAAGTCACCCAATTATCCAGTTGTTTTGAAAGTAGTTTAGTGATAATTTTCACAAACAAACCATATGAGATTTCAAAAGATAGTATCATGTTTCATTTCTGTCCCCCTTCTCAAACTGGCCTTTAATATTGTACATTTCCAATAATCAAGAATTTCCCCCTTTTACATAACATTTGAAAAAGATTCAGAGCTGTTTAACACATCAAATGGGATTCTGTAACTATATAAAGCTAGCCCTGTGATAAGCAGAGCATGCAGTGGTGTTCTTGTTTTCTGTTACGCACTGTACAAATTATACTGAAATGCATTAAATGATGATGACATTTGTAGAGCGATTGAATACCAGTAGGCTTCTTGGTGCTAAGTGTGAACAGAGAAGAGAAGCCCAGAAAAGTATAGACAGAAATCTAACTAATGGCTGAATTGCCACGTTTTAAGCATCATCCTAAATGCTAATAAGGTGAAAACCGTTTTTTGTTTGAGTGGTAAGCTGTTCCACTGGAGAGCAGTGCACCTAACAAAGCTTCTGTCCATGACGAGGAACGCTTGAATGGTGGAACAAACACCTTACTAGCAAAGCTGGAGCGGAGAGTGCTTATAGGAAGATACCGTTTGAACCTATCCTGACGATAATGCATTGATTAACAGGGAGTCAATGCAGTTTGTTGAGTGCTAAAGCCTCAGGAACCACATTTTAATTCTCAGTGCTTATCAGTGGTCACAAACAGTTAATGAAAATCGTGAGTCATTGTGTTGGTGTCCAGCTTCCTATCGATTGCAGAAGCTGTGTGCGCGAATGGGGCAAACGAGTTGTTGATCTCACATTCCCAAAATTCCTTTTTTACTTGTGATTTCTAAACTAGCTTGTGTGCTTGATATAATATTCACCATTTCTTGGAGAACAGAACTTGCAACCAATGCACAAAAATATAGTAATTCTGCACTCTTAGAAGTATACTTCTACCAATTGGTGCAGATGTACTACTTTTTTCAATTCACAAACATTTTTATTTGCACACGTGGGAAAGTGCATCAATCCCAGCTTTCCAGGCATTCTAATTGTAATGCTGTGTCACACCTTTGGATATAGGTGTTCCCATAATGAGGAATTGTACACACTGTACAAGATTGCTTGGGGGAACCGAGCGGTACACTTTTTTAAGGGGCAAACAGTTGTTCGTATGGAAAAACGCCTTCCACTCCACCTGTTAAGTTTTGAGTGTTCCATTCCCTTTCACACTCCAGAAGGAGATTTGCTCAACCCCTTGTAGAAGCAACTTTCCAACTATGTCAATGATGGGAAATGGTCAGAGCAGAGTTTGTGAATGTACAAAAATTCACAGATTTGTGGGTGTTCAGAAACTCAAAATGCAAACGGCACCTTCACCCTCCTACTCTCCGCCACTCGAATAGGGTTTCCCCTTCATAGTTGTACGCATTTGTGGTATACAATGTATAAAAGCGATATGGGTGAAGGTCAGATTGTTATGGTACACGTATGGGGTACATAGGTAGAGGTAACTACAATAGGAACTTAGTAAGATGAGAAACATACTCTGCCATGATATAGCTCCTCAATATGCAGGCAGTGAAGATAATTTCCGGTTTGGTTATTTTGGTCCTGCTATCACCATTTTTATGCACCTGGCCTACCTTGGAGAACACATTCAAGGGCCTCAGTGATGTTTTTGGAGAAGCATATTACCTCATTTATAAATGTTCTGCAGATCAGAACTGGGGAAACACAGTAATTCTGCATATTTTCCACCTTCCAAGCTGCAAAACTCGAAACCTTAAAGCTTTTTCTCTGTGACAAATTTCAATGGGTATTACCTCATGAAAGTTGTGTGGCGGAAGCCGCCAGGTGAGCTTAAAGTATGTAAACTCCATGTAGTGGTGATTTGGACGTAAATCCTTGTTTGCAGCAGTCTCCATTACCTGTCAAATCAGAATGATGGCCTAAATGTTTTGGTCTTTGCAATTTCAGTACTAGAAGCTCCTCTTAATATCACCTTGCTCTAAATTGAGATGCTGGAGCTTATGACATCTTAAACTTTAAAACCAAATAGACTTGTTATTTGATGCTCTTGAAAATCACTTTGCATATTTTAATGAAAAGAAAGCTGACCGTCACAATTATTTCTATATGCTACATGTACATTTTGGGGAATAGGGGATCAGCATAGACCACTGACACCTTGTTGTGTGAAAAAGGCTACTTTATTGAAACAGGTGCACATCGCATTAATTTACCTGGCCTCAAGCCTTACAAAATTAAAAGCCTCACTATACACTGGATTACCTAAAGTACCCCTTTCCCTGCAAATGTCCCTCCCCGCAACCTAAATTGCAAAGCTGTACACCCTGTTTTGGCTTAAACTTCCTCCCTTGATGCTTTCGTCCTCCCATCCCATTTAACTGCAACAATTAAACCTGTAACTAGTTTAACTTGTTACTGAACCTTAAACTGCCTGCCTCAACCAGGCGTGCTCCTGCCTACCCATTCCCTTTCCGTTTGGATTGCCTCTGCCAACAACAATAAACTTGGCCAAACCATGCCAACCTCTCTGCCAAACAGCCTATGCACGTGCTTCAAGCGACAACTGTACAGTATTCCGTCCCTGCGCACCTATTACAAGAAAACTACTTGAAAATTCTACTTATCATGTAGGGGAATCTTCCCCCTCTTATCTGTCGCCTATTCTTCGGGAGGGGATTGTGGGAAAAAGCAGATCCTGACACTACAGCCAGCCACTGTGCTTATTGCTACGAAATGGTGACTGGCAAATAAAATGTCAGATTAAATACCTATATAGCCCAATGTAGCCCAATTAGAGCCCAATAACCCAATTAGAGTCACTCGTCTGCTTCATTCCTCAAACTAGCCTGGGGCAGGCCTCCCTATGGTCAGCTGCCCCCCAAGTTCCCATTGGGGAATAGGGGATCAGCACAGACCACTGGCACCTTTTTGTGTGAAAAAGAACGCTTTATTGAAAACAGGTGCACATCACATCAATTTACCTGGCCTCAAGCCTTACAAAACTAAAAGCCTCACTATACACTGGATTACCTAAGTTACTCTCCCCCCTATAAATGTCCCTCCTCTTGTTTAAACTTCCTCCCTTGAGGCTATCATCCTCCCATCCCGTTTAACTGCAACTATTAAACTAATTGAGCTTGTTACTGAACCTTAAACTGCCTGCCTCGCCCAGGTGGCTCCAGCCTACCTGTTCCCTTTCTGTTTGGATTGCCGTTGAAATCAACAATAAAGTTGGCTAACCCAGGCAAATTTTTCTGCCAAACCGCCACCCAGAAAAAGTAAAGCCTTGATTCCCCTTTTTCTGCCCCCACCCACCCAGACTTTCGCTTTCTGGGTACCTAAGGTATCATGATGTTCTCAACCAGTTGCTCTGCTGCCTTCTAATGTATTTTTAACACTTGAGCCACTGAAAGAATTCTATTGCTTCCTATGTTAAGTCTCTATGCTCTATTTTGCAAACCCCATGCTGCTTAAAGAAGGTCCTTATCTCTTTGTTTATCTTCTGCCTTGTCTTTTATATGGCTGCTGGCTTAACAGCCTGCCTCCACTCTCTTCTCGGAATACATTCTGTTTATATCACATGGGGCCCTGACCACTGCATTTGAATCTCTTGGAGATCATCTTTCATCCCCCACATGAGCGCACTCTTTTTCAATACCTAAGTCATTTTTTCCCACGTAGAGGAGCAACAAATCAGGACACTGCCCCTGGTTCATCAATCTGTTCAGACATTGCAGCAATTCTCTCCATCTCATACCCCCTTTCCCATGCCACCGCACATACAGCAATGCTAGATTGAAACCCAAATTAGCACTATGATTACTCCCTCTCACCTCTCTCTCTGCCCATTTAATGAATGAGTGTCCCACTAGCCACACTGATAGGACCAGCACATCCAGGCCTGGCACCGCACCTGAAAAACACAATAACAAATGTAAGCATTCCCTCCCTAGTGACACTCCTCCTTCCCTTGTACATAACGCTGAAAGCAATCTGATGACCACCTATCCAACCTCCTAATGCTATCTTCCCCCACCCTCCCTTGCTGCTGCTACCCCAATCCTAAATGCCATAGCATGCCGCTTCCACCCCTATGCATGTCAGCACTTTCCTTAAGGTGACTAACAGCTGATACGCTGTTACCACAATGCCATTCAGATGTATGAAAACTTTGCCCTTCTCTCTACTCTTCTTGCTTTCAACTGGCAGGCCCATCTTAGTGGACAAATGCCTCCACTGGGTATATGCTTAGGAATACCTCCTTGCCCCGTCTACTCTGATCCGTCTTAGATTTGAGCATCCAGTCCCTCACGCCCCCATTACACTGAAATACTTCCTCCCAAACCAAACCCTAGTTCTTCTTATTGCCTAACAATTCAGACACCTAAAGGCCCCGAAAAACATTCACTCCATTAATGTGGAAAATAAAATCACCTCATCCTCCCCATGGCATGTCAAAAGCAAACTTTTTATAGCTGCACAGAATAATTCCCAGGTCAATGGTTTCTGTCTAGGTCCCTGTTGTCCCTGTTCCCGAGCCCACCTTTCCAAGACGCACCCTCTGAGCTCGCCTGCTTTGGGTGTATAGCCCCAAAGTAGTTTGCCCATGAAAGAAATACCTGCCAATTTACCAGTAATGGTAACTCTAGACTACCCTTTCTCAATCAATGACATAATAAATGTCTCCCCCTTCCACTGGGACCCACTCTCCAAGAACTTCAGATAAGCCTGCCTGTGTGTTTGTCTTGTCCACCGGGCCAAGGAGTCTATGACCAGTTGCAGCTTCCATTGCCTCCGACTGTCCACAGTTCGGGTGGCATCCTGTTCCCAACCTTCTCTCAGTCAGTGTCCAACCCATGGAACCTCTCCCACTGTGAGCGAGACAAAGCATCCGCAATGTAATTGTCCACACCCACTATGTGCTATGCCCTAAATGTGATATCATGTTTTAAGCATTGCCAGACAAACATCCACAGTAGCCTCAAGACCTGTGCATCCCTGGCAGATTGTCTGTTGACTACTTGCACCACTGCCATTTTATCAATGTGGAACAGCACTCTCTTATGTGATAAGTGGTCCACCCCATGGTGTCATTGCCACTACCAGAGGAAAGAATTTGAAGAAGGCAATACACCATCCCCCGCGCTTACATGCCCTGGGCCATTCCTCTGCACACCATTGACTCTGCCAGTAGGAACCCAAACCAGCCCCCCCAGTGGCATCTTAGTACACTTGTGCGTCTCATTCCAGATCTGCCAAAGCCAAGAGGGGTACTCTGTTAAAAGACTCCAAAATGACTCTAGTCCCTGCCAACAGCTGTATGCAACAATGTGGTAAAGCCCGGCCCGACAATGCCAAACCTAACCTCCTACAAAATGTCCTATTCGCTCTGACTACTCTACACACAAAATTGAGATGTCGCAGCAACACCTGAACTTCTTTTACCATCACTTTGTCCTTCCTCAACATAGAGTCCAATAGCAACTGCATTGTCTTTTTTTAATGAAATGGTAAAGGGCTTCCATTGCCCCTGAATCAATCTCAATGCCCAGGAACGACAGCACTGTGCTGGGTTCGACAGTTTTCTCTGGCACTAATGGAACCCCCAAGTCCTCCATGATCTCTTGGAAACTAGTCAACATGTGTTTACATTATTCTGTCCCTTCCGTCCCACAAAGACAAAGTCATCCAAATAGTGTGTCACCTGTTTGTGGCCTGTCGCCCATGTGAAGGCCCAATGCAAATATGTGCCAAAACACTCAAATAAAGTGCATGATATAGAACATCTCATCGGAAGCACCTTATCAACGTAGCATTGGCTATCAAATTGGATACCTAGCAACTGAAAGTCCTCCAGGCACCACCATCAGGAAGCAGAGTGCTGACTTAGGGGGTCATTCCGACCCTGGCGGTAAAAGCCGCCAGGGCCGCGAACGACGGAAAGCACCGCCAACAGGCTGGCGGTGCTTCCTGGGCCATTCCGACCGCGGCTGTAAAGCCGCGGTCGGAAAACCGGGTCCGGCGGTTTTCCCGCCGGATTAACCCCGGCTGGCCGAATCCTCCATGGCGGGGCTGCAAGCAGTGCCGCCATGGGGATTCTGACCCCCTTCCCGCCAGCCTGTTCCTGGCGGTTTTTACCGCCAGGAACAGGCTGGCGGGAACGGGTGTCCTGGGGCCCCCTAACAGGGCCCCAGTATGCTTTTCACTGTCTGCCTAGCAGACAGTGAAAAGCGCGACGGGTGCAACTGCACCCGTCGCACACCTGCAACACCGTGTTGCAGGCCGCTTTCCCGCTGGGCCGGCGGGCGCTATATTGGCTAGCGCCCGCCGGCCCAGCGGGAAAGTCAGAATGGCCCCAGCGGTCTTTCGACCGCGGAGCGGCCATCTGGCGGTTCCAGCCAGGCGGGCGGCGACCGCCGCCCGCCTTGGTTGGAATGAGGCCCTTAATGTGGATTTTTGTAATCAAGGCATCCCTTCCCACGCTGTCCACAATGGCCAATTCTACATCCACCGAAGAATATGTGATGGAAGACAGCTCTTCTGCAATGTAATCAATGACAGATTGCCCTTCCGGCCAAGAGAGATGTTGAATCAAGCAAAATTTCCCATCTCTTTCTTGGGCACCAACCCAATCGGGGAGATTATTAAGCCTTCTATGGGCCAATCATCAAAGGGGCCTGCCATCCTACCCTTCCTGATCTCCTTTGTCGGTTTTTCTCACACCAAGTCCTTCAAGGGCGCTACTGTCTTCAAATTGTTGTCCCACCATCTTCTTCTGGGTCCTTCATATCCCAAATGAAAACCCCAAGTGAACCATCCACCAAAATGTTGCTGTCCTCTGTCCTATCATAGTGAGACAATCAAGCTTGTAATCTCTCCAATTTAATGGGTGTAAGTGCTTTTTTCCACAGTCTCTTGTCCCCCATGACCTCCCCTGAAACCAGAGGATTGTTGAAATTGCTGTTGCATTTGTTGCCCATGTGACTGAGCCCACTGACACGCCGGTCTAGGAGACTGTCCTCCTGCCTGATAGCACTGGACCAGGGCGTGTCTACCTGCGCACTTAGAACATTGCTGCCTAAACATGCAGTACTCTCCCATGCAGAGCCCTTTATTAAAGTCTCAGTGTGACCTTTTGCTGTGATCCCCACCCTTCCCCGATGGGGCGCCCTTGAAAGGACCGATATACAAGGGGTGGCCTGCTGACTGTGAAGATAGTCTTTCTTAACTTGGCTGGGCCCATCGTGTGGTGCCACAGGTCAAAATCCACCTCCCCCATTGTGTCTCTGGATCCACCGACATGCACTTGAAACTCGTTGCATTGCATTCATGCATATCCCCCATAATTGATCTGGGTTTTCCAAATGGTATCCATGTATCTAAATAACGCGACACACTTCTCTGGGTTCAGAAAGGCAGCAATCTAACTTTCAATCGTCAGGGATGCTTTTGGATGCGTATCTAGCTCGTACTCTTCCTCCTTCAAGCTTTCTTTTGCTCTCAACTAAATGTGGAATAGCTTCAACATCTCCACGTACTCCCCATTTTATATTCTTTCTTTGGTTGCCTGCATGAGGTGTGCCCCCAAGGGCTTTTGGACCCCAATTTCTGGCAACTTTTTAACCTTCAGCTCCTTGCTTTCCTTGGGTACAGCCTGGACCTCTTTCCCTTCTCTCCTTTACCAGATTTCTCTTCGACTTGTTTTGTACTGCTTCCTTCACCTCCTTGTCCGTCATCCCCTTATCCCCTGTTGCCATCCCTCCTTGCATCTTGCCAGCTTGTCCCATAGTCCCGGCTTCTGCTGCCTGTGTCCCCTGAGCCTCAGTGCTTACCCCTGTGTCTATCACATACTTTCCACCTTGCAATATCAACTTTCTGGTGTTTCCTGTCTGTCACTGCCCCCCCAATTGGGACCATCACCATCATTTTATGTGAGTCTGCACTGGCCTTACCTGGCACCACGGTCGATGCCCGTACTGGAGCCCTCCTCTTCACCATCTGGTTCATCCTAGCACTCCGGATGCGGTCCTCCGTGGATGTTCCCGCTTCCTGTCAATCCTGTAACGTAGGAACTGAAGAGCCATGAAAGTAGCCTCCCCAACCCCTTGCACCCTGTGCCCACCTGGCCTCTCCCTCCTCCACCTATTCCCCATCCTCAAGCAATTCTCCCTCCTCCAGACTGTGTTCCTCATAATCTAACATGGTCATGTCTCCCGTAAACCTGTACGCTGTTGCTGTGGCAGTTTGCGCCCACTGCAGCATTGTAACATGTAAAATGCCTTGTGTACTGCTTGACCTATTGTGGGGGCGGGAAGTACCCTGCCCTCCCACCCTATTTACTAATGCCTGCCGGGTTCTGCCATGGTGTTCTTTGCCAGGAGCAGTACTGTGCTTCCTGGCCTGGTGCACTGCCGAGGTCATACTAGGCCTTTGTGAGGCAGTGATTGAGACTTCCCTCAGTGGCGTCCAGCTGGCCATGTGGGCCATGTCGTCTCTTCCTCTTGGGGTCCTGTGGCTGTACCGGGCACCCCCAAGTCACTAGCATCATGGTACTATAAGGGTCATATCTGGTGTGCTGGCTGTCAAACTACGCCGTACCAGGTGTGCCTCCCCCATAATCTGTCATTGTTAAGTGCCCTGCCCGCTGCATCAACCCCGTTGTCCCAACTAATGCCCTGTGCCGCCTTTTTCCAGGCATATACTTTCTGAGGTTTCACCCTCAGTCCTTGTTCCTCTTCTACCCCCTCCCCGAGAGTGCCTGCGTCTGACTGATTTCCCCACTGCACTTTATCATCCTCATCACTCCACTCCAGATTTCGCACTTGTGTAGTACCTACACTGCCTGCATGCTGTAGGAGGCTGGCCTGGCTTATAGTGGGTACCTTGTTGTACTTGCACCTTGTGCCAGGTCCAGTTATCCCTTATTAGTAGAATAGAGGTGTTCTAGCAGCTTAGGCTGATAGAGGTAGCTATAGCAGAGCAGCTTAGGCTGAACTAGGAGACATGCAAAGCTCCTACTATACCACTTATATCATATAGCACTGTATCATAAGAAAACACAATACTCAGAGTTACTAAAAATAAAGGTACTTTATTTTAGTAACAATATGCCAAAAGTATCTTAGAGGATACCCTCCCTTAGGAGGTAAGTAATATACACAAATTATATGTACACAAACCAAAAGCAGGTAAGTAACAGTTAGAAAAGTAGTGCAAACAATGTAGAATTACAATAGAATGCAATAGGTAGAAATAGGCCTAGGGACAACATAAACCATATACTCCAAAATCCAAAAGTGGAATGCGAACCATGCATGGACCCCAGGCCTAGTGTAGGTTATAGAGGGTCGCTGGGACTGTTAGAAAACACTAAGGATGTCCAGGATACCCAACCCCAAGACCCTGAAAATAGGAGTAATGTTACCCTACAAACCCAGAAAGACAGTATAGAAGAGATAGGGGATTCTGCAAGGACAACAACTGCCAGCAAAACACTGGAGACGGATTCCTGGACCTGAGGACCTGTAAAGGAAGGGGACCAAGTCCAAGAGTCACACAAGTGTCCAGGGGAGGCAGGAGCCCACTAAACCCTGGATGAAGGTGCAAAAGGGCTGCCTCCGGGTGGAAGAAGCCAAAGATTCTGCAACAACGGAAGGTGCCAAGAACTTCTCCTTTGGTCAGAAAATGTCCCACGGCGTGCTGGAGGATGCATAGTTGTTTCCACGCAGAAATACCGCAAACAAGCCTTGCTAGCTGCAAGAGTCACGGTTGAGGATTTTGGCTGCTGCTGGGGCCCAGGAGGGACCAGGAGGTCGCCCCTAGGAGGAGGAGACAGATGGGGTGCTCAGCAACTCAGAGAGCCCCCGCAAAAGCAGGCAGCACCCGCAGAAGTACCTGAACAGGCACTTAGACGATCTGAGGACAGCAGTCAACTCAGAGTCACACAGGAGGGTCCCACGACGTCGCAGTCCAACTCAGCGAGTTGGGCAATGCAGGACGGGGTGCTGGAGACTTGGGCTAGGCTGTGCACAAAGGAAGTCTTGGAAAAATGCACAGAAGCCCGAGCAGCTGCAGTTCACGCAGTACACAGGTTTACTGTCTGGCGTGGGGAGGCAAGGACTTACCTTGACCAAATTTGGACAGAAGGGCCACTGGACTGTGGGAGACACTTGGACCCAGCTCCTGTGTTCCAGGGCCCACACTCGTCAGGGTGTGAGGGGATCCAGAGGACCGGTGATGCAGAAGTTTGGTGCCTGCGTTAGCAGGGGGAAGATTCAGTCGACCCACTGGAGATTTCTTCTTGGCTTCCAGTGCAGGGTGAAGGCAGACAGCCCTCAGAGCATGCACCACCAGGAAACAGTCGAGAAAGCCGGCAGGATGAGGCGCTACAATGTTGCTGGTAGTCTTCTTGCTACTTTGTTGCCGTTATGCAGGCGTCCTGGAGCAGTCAGCGGTCGATCCTTTGCAGAAGTCAAAGACAGAAGTGCAGAGGACCTCTGGTGAGCTCTTGCATTCGTTATCTGAGGAATAGCCCAGAGGAGAGACCCTAAATAGCCCATAGAGGAGGATTGGCTACTGAGAAAGGTAAGCACCTATCAGGAGGGGTCTCTGACGTCTCCTGCTGGCACTGGCCACTAAGAGCTGTCCATTGTGCCCTCACACCTCTGCATCCAAGATGTCAGAGGTCTGGGACACACTGGAGGAGCTCTGGGCACCTACCCTGGGAGGTGCTGGTCGGGGGAGTGGTCACTCCCCTTTCCTTTGTCCAGCTTCGCACCAGAGCAGGGCTGGGGGATCCCTGAACTGGTGTAGACTGGCTTATGCAGAGAGGGCACCATCTGTGCCCATCAAAGCATTTCCAGAGGCTGGGTGAGGCTACTCCTCCCCAGCCCTTCACACCTATTTCCAAAGGGAGAAGGTGTAACACCCTCTCTCAGAGGAAATCCTTTGTTCTGCCTTCCTGGGACCAGGCTGCCCAGGCCCAAGGGGGGCAGAAACCTGTCTGAGGGGTTGGCAGCAGCAATAGCTGCAGTGGAGACCCCGGAAAGCAAGTTTGGCAGTACCCAGGCTCTGTCCTAGAGACCCGGGGATGCATGGAATTGTCCCCCCAAAACCAGAATGGTATTGGGGTGACAATTCCATGATCCTAGACTTGTTACGTGGCCATGTTCGGAGTTACCATTGTGACGCTACATATAGGTATTGACCTATATGTAGTGCACGCGTGTAATGGTGTCCCCACACTCACAGAGTCTGGGGAATTTGCCCTGAACAATGTGGGTGCCCCTTGGCTAGTGCCAGGGTGCCAACACACTAAGTAACTTTGCACCTAACCTTCACCAAGTGAGAGTTAGACATATAGGTGACTTATAAGTTACTTATGTGCAGTGTAAAATGGCTGTGAAATAACGTGGACGTTATTTCACACAGGCTGGCAGTCCTGCGTAAGAATTGTCTGAGCTCCCTGTGGGTGGCAAACGAAATGCTGCAGCCCATAGGGATCTCCTGGAACCCCAATACCCTGGGTACCTAGGTACCATATACAAGGGAATTATAAGGGTGTTCCAATGTGCCAATAAGAATTGGTAAAATTAGTCACTAGCCTGCAGTGACAATTTTAAAAGCAGAGAGAGCATAAACACTGAGGTTCTGGTTAGCAGAGCCTCAGTGATACAGTTAGGCACCACACAGGGAACACATACAGGGCATACATTATGAGCACTGGGGTCCTGACTAGTAGGATCCCAGTGACACATAGGCAAAAACAAACATACATACAATAAAAATGGGGGTAACATGCCAGGCAAGATAGTACTTTCCTACACATGCCTGTCCCAGGGCACTCCCAAATGTTTTTTGCCAACTGCTCTCTTGCCCTGGAGGGGGCTTGTACACATACCTCGTTTCCTCCATCAGGGAGTCGTCGAGGCAGCACGCATGTCTGAACTGCCACTGCCACCCCTGCAGATGGTCTGCACATCAGGCAACTGATGCCTATGCCTTCATTCACCAGCAAATCGAGATGCCCAGCCTCCTTCAGGAGCTTGATGACCTGCGCCACCCGGTCATCACCAGACGTCATCATCGGTAAGTCCCAGTGAATGGGTATTATCACATTATACTACACTCGCTATGAATACACTATACCACGCTCACTATAAATGGTTGTGTCACAACTCCCAAAAGCCCACCACCCAATTCTACCACTACGAAAAAGGAGATCCTGACACTACAGCCAGCCACCGTGTTAATTACTAGGAAATGGTAGCTGGTGACATAAAATGGCAGATTAAATACCTATATAGTTTAATGTAGTCCAAGTAGAGCCCAATAGCCCAAGGAGCAGTCATTGGACTGCCCCATTCCCCAAACTATCCCTATGGTCAGCAGCCCCTCAAGCCCCCATTTTGACCCAAAATAGAAATTGACTTTGCTGTAAACTAGTTACCTAACCATGAAACAAAATGTTAAAGGACTGGAGAATGTGGTTACCATGTTTCTAATAAAGTACAGCATAAAACCTGAAAATTCACATCAACGCACAATGGGGACGAGCTCAGCAAGTACTTCCTCTCTCTCCCCAGGATAAATATTTTGTCGAAATTATATCAGTCGGTTGAAACTGGAATTTGCTGACATTAAACTGCAGTTTTCAATATGTATGAAAATCAAATCAATGTCTGTTTATTGTTTTCGGTCCTGAAGGCAAATAAATCATTCAAGCAAAACATTGCAACGGATAAATGTGTTGGATACTACCAAAAATGACAGGGCTCATGTTGCAGTAAAGCTATGTAAACGTGAATGCCAACATGCTTGCCCAAATATCTCTACCTTGAATAAGCAATAAAACTAAAGATTTGTACCTAAATGAAAACGCCATCCACGCCAAATATTCCCACGCAAGTAAACATTTAACAGTGTTTTGCAAATAATGTAATTTAAACAAGAGTTCTAACTTAAGAAATATTCATATCATTAAGTCTTAATATCCCTAATGCATCTCTCTTGTGGCCGGTTATTGCAAGGTTCTCCTCGTATTAAATATTCAAAATAAAAGTGTAATAATAAAACAAACAGTTCTGGGTGTTTCTATGTTTCAGGTATTCATAAACAACGTTGGACTGGGAATTTGAGGATTTCTGGAACACATTTATAAGTAGCATTTCTTGTGTAGCTGACCAGAAGTGAGCAGCAGCCCAATACAATTCAGCAGGGCTTTAATTAATTTCCATACTCATAGCAGGGTGATCCCATTAGGATTCACTTTACATGAAAGTAGCTGCTAGAAGAAAAAAATATTATACATTCTAGGAAATTAAAGGCAATATTACACGGGCATAATACTTTTCGACCTGATGTTCTGTTTATAAAATTAAAAGTGTAACAAAGAAAAATTGTTTCAATTAAAAGAACAAACACAGCAGCTAATAACTTGTGCAGCAATAAAGCATCTTGCAATTTCCAATGTAGCTCTGAAACTTCCAAGCGCATCCATCCCCATTGGCTGGTTCCCAACTTGCTGGGACTTTGCAAGTTCAGATTTGGTATCAAAGGTAAAGCAGAAAGTAAGTAAGGAGGGCAATCTTGTTCTAGGCTATAAAAAGTGTCTTGAGATGGGTTCTAGCGCTGGGCTGGCCAATCCGGCCGGCTTTTAAAGGCTAGTGAGTGGGCTGTTTTTTGGACTTGTTACCCCCCTTTACTCCAATCTTTTGTAGTCTGTAGATCAAAATGGAAAGAGAAGCAATTCTGAATGCAGCCAATAAATCAAGAAGCATAAGAGCTGTAGTCCCCCCAGTATCCAAGATAGATTTCAGATGTTCAAACACAGTCACCGGTTCCGTGCTGTGACCAGCTTGGAATACAAATAGCAAGGGGTGAGCAATATTGCTCGATGCCAGAGAGGTAGAAAGGTGATGGTCTATATGCTTCTACATCATTTTCACCATGGATGGGGGCAAAGAGACCGGGTGGTAATTTGCAAACTCAGTACGGTCAGCTTTAGCCTTCTTTAAGAGTGGTGTCACTGGCTTGTTTCCACACCCTATGAAAAGTGGGTGAATCAATAGAGGAGTTAAGTATGTAACACAAAACTGAAGTTATAGGTGCTTCCCCTAGCTTAAGTATCTTTGGAGGATACGGTCCGGAGGTGATCCAGACTTGTTACCTAGAATTAATTTCTTCATTCTTGTGGTGAAATAGGATCAAACTTATCTAAATATGTCAATCTGATAATCTGGGATGAGCAAGGCTTGTGCCTTTGGAAGAATTCCTAATGGTGAAACAAAAGTCGCATGAATGTTCTCAATTGACGTGCAAAAGAAGGGAGCAAGATTATCAGACAAAATCTGTGATTCTAGCAAATTTGGATGAGATACAGTTGAGTTCCTGATGGATACATATCTCTTGTTATTTTTCAATTCAAATTTGGATCCATAAAATCAGTTTTTTGCTAGCCTCATCTCTTTCGCAAAGCTGTTCTTAGCTGTGCAGTATTTTTTGTTTTTCTCCTGGGCAGTTTAAAAGTCTCTATTTCATTTATAGTTGTCAACAAAGGTGTTTTCTCTCTTAGCTCTACCATAAAACAAAGTAACTAACTGACATGTTGCTGAGTTGTACTAATTTTAAGTGGGATAAATTCTTTGACTATCGGTGATATCCAATCATGATATACATTAACGTCCACTTATGTGCTGCCTGACAAAACAAGTTTAGGTCTTGTTAAGGGCCTGATTAAATTTTTACTTTGTGATTAAGGCCCTCATTATGGACATGGCTGTCAAAACCACGCCGCTGGTGGTAAAAATCGCCAACAGAGGAGCAGTCTGGGCCGCCAAATAATGAACCAACTGAAACACAGGCATCCTGATAACCACCCACCGCCAGTGGAGGAGTGCGGACAACAAGGGCAGAGTCCGCCCACAGGCCGACGGAAAGGCCCAACCCACCCATCAAATAATGGACCACTAGACCGCCGTCAGTTCCGGGGCGGGAACCACCGCCACGCAAAGCCAGGCGGAAACAAACGCAATATAAGGACACTCACCGGAGGCACTCACAAAATGCCGAAGCAGACATGGATAGAGAGCTGCAGATCATGCCAGCCCTGCTCGTTGCCATCTACCTCCATGACCGAGACCGGCGACGAAGATGACGATGCTAAGTATCGCAACCAACGAAACAAGGAAGGAAAGGGCACAGTTACATAACCACCCACTCCACCCACCCTGCAACATCCCACAACCCTTCACAGCATACACCCCACAGCAAGAGGTACTTACCCGACACAAGCAAATCCAACCTGACCATAGTACATACAAATGCCCCACACCCACAAACAATGAAACGAGAGACCAGGGTTCTAGAGTGTGCCATCAAAACACAGGCCAAACATAAACTTTGAATGCAGCTCACAGAGCTAACTATTCACATTAAGGCCAATGGCCAGTCCATAGTGCCAGACGTTTTTGGGCTACAATGGTCCCAACCTGACTCCCCAAAGTGATACGGTACTCCACCTTATGGGGCAACAATGGGGCATCCAGGCACCTCAGGTAACAGGGGCACGGGTGGTGAGGGTGGGGCTTGGACTTACGTTCGGAAGTTGGAGGGGGCTTGGGTTTGGCCTTGGAAGGTGGAGGTGTGTGCTTTGACCGGGTGGAGCCAGATGGAATTGGCTTTGCACAGGGCTTCTTCCTCTCTGGGGAAGGGGCTTGGGAATGTGAAGGGCGGACAGGGGCGGGCTGTGAAGTGGAAGGAGTAGAAAGGGCAAGGAGCATATTTAGGGACAAGACAGGGTGAGTCAGTGGGTTGGAAGAGGTCAGCATGGGAGAGGAAAAGTTTTTCGGGAGCAATTGGGTTGGGCCTGGAGGAGGGCGTGGGAGTGGAGGCAGAGGGTGTGGACGTAAGTGGTGTAGGGGTGCGTGTTGTGGGTGCAGGTGACTGGACAGTATGCTGAGGTGTGGTGGATGTGTGATGGGTGGGTGTCTTGGTGTGTTTGTGTGTTTTTGGAGGGGGGTGGGAGAAGACAGGCTGTCAGTGTGGATGTATGTTGTGTGGGTGTCTGCAAGTCTGGTGAGTGTGCTGCATGTGTCAACTACAGTAGTTGTGGTGAGTGCAGGTGTGGTGTCTGGGGTGCATGTATGGATGTCTGCTATTGTGGTGAGTGCAGGAATAGGCTCAGCAACAGTGACTGAATGTGCAGTGCCTGGGGGTGTGCATGTAGAGGGGACAGACAGGGAGGAGGAAGAGGTGGGCACACTAGGGGAAGTGGATTTTGCTGTGTGTGCATGTGTATGTTGGCTGTGTGAATGCTTGTGGTGGGAGGTGTGGTGCTTGTGTTTAGAAGTGTGCTTCTTGTGTGTTGAGGTGCTTGACTGCATGTCAGATTGTGTGCTTTGAACTGGTGAAGGGAGTGGGGTGCTGGAAGGGGTAGAGGAGGTTGGAGCAGGGACGGAATGACCAGGGAAACTGGCTGCCGTCAAAGAGGAGGCCAGAGCCTGAAAAGATCTCTGTAGACCAGACACGGCACCATTAATGCCATCCAGATAGGCATTGGACTGCTGCATCTCTGATGCTAGCCCCTGGATGGCATGGACGATGGTTACCAGCCCTACAGAGATGGTTCTCAGGAGGTCAATAGCCTCCTCCGTGAGGGCAGCAGGGCTTACTGGGGCAGGGGAGGAGTTGCCTGGGGCAAAGGAGACACCCACCCTTCTGGGCGAGCGGGCACGGGCAACTCGGTGGTGAGCAAATGCGAGGGCGGTGATGGCATGGCGGTGGCGGAAGATGATACTGTAGGGGTGTGACCACTAGGTCCGCCACCGCCAGGGATCCCCCATCGGAGGAGGTATCGGAGTCACTACCTCCAGTGGTCGTTGCCTCCCCCGTGGTACTCCCCTCACCCTCCAACCCACTGGTCTCCTTGCCGTTGGATGACTTTACCTCCGAGGATCCATGGGCGCTGCATCCCCACTCACTGGTGCCTCAGCTCCCTCGCCAGATGATGCTGATGTACAGAAACAACATAAGAGAACAGGGATGGGGAGACAAAACAGGAGAGACACTTGTAAATAGCTGAAAGGAGTGAACATAGTGGCCATACATACACCCAACCAGAAGACCCTCCAACAGGCAGCACCTTCCACTATGCCCATGGCCATGCCCCTGACTAGTGACCAGAACCCTGCTCTACACCCATCCCCTGAACTACCTAAGGACCCGACGTGTAGGAGACCTGACTCAAACACCCCTACACCCTATGGGGCCATCATATAGATGGACATCAGTCAGAGTCCCTGCAACTAAGTAGCATAAACCCTAATGCACACACAGACATCCATCAAGGGTTATGATTCTGATATGTGTACTCACCCCCTTGTGACTGCTGTGCAGCCTTCAAGCCCCCATCCAGGTCCGGGTATGCCACCGCCAGGATGCGTAGCATGATGGGGGTCAGTGCCTGACGGGCACCCCTTCCACGTTGGGAAGACTTCCCCAGCTGGGCCTTACAGATTTTACGCGCCCAGCGCCGCAGGTCCTCCCACCTCTTCCTGCAGTGGGTGCTCCGCCGGCTGTAGACCCCCTGGGTCCGCACCTCCTTGGCGATGGCATGCCAAAATGCCCTCTTCTGATGAACGCTGACCTAAAAGGAACACACAAAAATGTAACACTGAGGTCAGGCACTTGGAAAATCTGTACAGCTGGCTATACGTCCACTATTGGACGGACAGTACTAACAGACTTACAGGACATACACACGCCGCATGTCATGAACCACGGCCCATGCAGGGTCAGAGGTGCACACATATGTACTTCCAACACCATCCATTACATACAACCATTCCCCCCAATCCCCAGACTCATCTGTACCTCTGGCCGTCCGTAGGGCTTGGTGTATAGGGGCAGGACCCCGTGCACTAGCCTCTCCAATTGGTCCTGGGTGAAGGGCGGGGCCCTTTCCCCTGCAACACGAGCCACTTCCATGACCAGAGGCAGGACACAGCAGTACACTCAGTGGAGTACCTGCTTGCACGAGATCAGGGAGTCAAGTGAAGTTGGGGTGACGAATTCGCGTACGTACCACGGTGGTGTGCACCGTCCCGGCCGGCGGCGATCATGATACGCCAGGATTCCCCATTGGCATCCATGTTAACCAATGACTGTGCGAACGGCGGCAAACACCGCCTTACGCTGTTACGTCAACCGCTAGCGGTATGAGGTCACTTCCACCAGCACAGTTCTGGATTACAGGGGGCAGACATTTTGGCCTTAACTACGCATTAGAGGAATTACAATGAGGCCCATGGACGTACTAGGAGGGTGATAGAGGACACAGTAGGTCTCCTGAAGGCTAGATTTCATTGTCTACATATCTCTGGGGGTTCCCTGGCCTGTGGGCCTGAAAAGGTGTGTAGAATAGTGGTGGCCTGCTGCATGCTGCACAACATGGCTGTGAGAAATTCTATCCCCATCTTGGAGGTGGATGGTGCTGTATATCCTGACCAGCTTCCTCAGAGAGGGGACGAGAGTGATGGTGATGATGAGGAAGGGGAAGATGTCAATTCCAGGACCCAACTGATACAACTCTACTTCCAGTAACTATGTGGGACTAAGGGCTAACATTGGTGTTTGTGAAACATACTGTCAGTGTGCTTTGTCATCTAGGGGGGGTTTGAATCTACTGTTTGCAACTGGGTCCAGGTCTGCATGGGACATAATCCAATTTTTTTGTTACAACATTTAGGCACAACAACATGTAAGGTGAGTGTGTACTTTCATGCTATGCATTACAAATAAAGTAGTTATCAGCCATTTGCATCCATACTTCACTTTGTTCACACATTATGACAGGGGACAGTGTTACAGATGTGATATGTGTTTTATTTGGTGCAGGGATTGAATAGTGCAAATTACAGTGATGGCAGTTGGTCATGGGTGGTTGTCCTCAATGCCAACATGGTGGCAGCTGTGTTGTAAGTATTGATGGGTCCATCAATGCTTACATGAGTTCTTATTGATTGCTAGCACTGTTTGGAGGTTGATTGTGTGGGATGGTTGGTGGGCAGATTGTTGCAGAGTCACTTCTTTGAGGGGGCTTGTTTTTGGCAGGGGTTCCAGTCCTGTGTCTTGGCCTTACGGTCTGTTTGTGCGCCTGCTGTTGACCTAGAGTGGATGTCATGGTTGTTCCTTGTGTTTCCTCTGAGGGTAGTTTGTGGAATGTTGCTGCTGATTCTGTCATTGTCCGGTCCGTCTCCTGTGCTGTAGTGGGGGCCTCCTCTTCTGTGTGGGTCTTAGACTGGGTTTGTACAAGCTGCAGCAGTGCTCCTGCTATGCTGGCCATTGTGTCGTTGTGCAGGTTCCACTGCTCCATGGCCTCTTGGTGGTGTTCCTGCTGCACCCTCTGACTATGCTCCAGCGTGGATACTATCTGGGCCAATCTGTCATGGGAATGCTGGTAGGCCCGAGGACCTCAGAGATCACGTCCTGGGCTGCAGCATCCATCCTGTGGCCTCCCCCCGGGCCACTGAGGCCCTCCCACTGGGACTAGCCCCCTGTGCCTGTGTCCCCTGCACAGGTCTGGCGTACCACTTGTACTGGGGCCATTGTCTTCCTGCCTGTTGGTAGGGGGTGACTGTGGCCTCTGTACCTGTGTTCCACCAGTCTGTGGCCTGGATACACAGGTGTGGGGATGGTTGCCCTGGGCTGATGTTCTTGCCAGGGTGGCAGGGGTGTCAGTGGTATTCTGGGTGGGGCTGCTGGATGGTGACAGTCCAGGACTGCATGAGGGGCCAGGCTGCTCATCAGGGTCCAGGGTTCCATCCCCAGTGTCCTGTGAGATGCCTCTGTCTCCCTGGGGGTCACTGGCACTCCTTGTCCTCTCCGTCAGGGTGGCATGGGTGGTGGTGCCTGTTGGGGGAAATGGACATGTCTGTTACAAATGCATGATTGGATGGGGTGCACAGGGCTGGGCTGTTTTGTGCAGGCGTTACACTTTGGCGCCATGCAGGGTATCTTTGTGAGGTTTGCACTACATTTTGCTTAGGATGCAGAGTCGCATTGTGGGTGGTGCAGTGCCATTGTGCATCCTTGCAGGGGTAGATGGCTGTGCACAGGGGGAGGGATGTGGGCCTGTTAGTGGGTTTGTGGGCATGCAGGGTGACTGGATGTTGTCAATGTGGGCTGGGAGGGGTAGTGGTCCTGGTAGGTGTTGGAGGGGTGGGGTGGTGCATGCATTCCAGGTGTGATGGATATGAGGTAATTGTAGACGACTTACCCGAGTCCATTCCTCCAGTCTAGTGAGTCCCTCAGGGTGCAGGATGGCCAGTACCTTTTCCTCCCAGTCAGTGTATTCAGGTGGTGTTGGTGGTGGTCCTCCCCCAGTCTTCTGGACTGCAATGTGGTGCCTGGATGCCATGGCCCTGACCTTCCCCCGCAGGTCGTTCCATCTCTTGCGGATTTGGTCCCTGGTGCGTGGATGGTGTCCCACTGCTTTGACCCTGTTGACAATGGTCTGCCATAGCTCTATCTTCCTGGCGATGGGTGTGTGCTGCATCTGAGCCCCGAATAGTGCTCCACCTTCAGGATCTCATCTACCATGGTCCTTAGCTCCCTTTCTGTGAAGCGTGGATGTTTGGGGGGTGACATGGTGAGTGTAGTGAATGGTGTCGGGGGTGGAATCCCAGTGAGGGTGCTCTTCTGTGGTTCAGTGTGAGTCTCATGTATAGTGGCGTTCAGTGTCTGCTTCTCGTGATCTCTGTCTTTGTTGGCCTACTTTTGTTGCAAAGGATTGTGGGGTGTGTCTGTGAGTGTTTTATGATGTTGTGGATGTGTGTCAGGTGTGTGGGTTTCTAGCTTATGCAATGTGTGTGTGTGTGCTGTTCTTGCTGTTGGGTCCACTTGCTGCCCGTGGCGGTCTGCACTGCCAATGGTTGTTCGGCTTCCACTGACCACCAAGGTCATTTGTGCATCATTATTTGGAGGACGGGATGTGGGTGTGCTTGGCGGTGGTGGGGTGGGAGGTCCAGCATTTCCACCAACAGGGTCCTGGTGGTGACTGGTGGACTGGTGATTTTTGGTGGGTTCCGGATTTTGGTTCATTATATGGCGGTTTCTATTCACCGCCAACGGCTGTCTTCTGTTCACCGTCGCCACGACGGTCAGGGGTGTTTACCGCCGTGTTCATAATGACCACCTAAATTCCAGGATTTTTTTTAACATAGGAGCATTCTTATGTTTAGATCCCACCTCAGGATTCAGGACATGAAAAGGAGTAGCAAAGTGGTCCTACCAAATATAACTTCCTAAGAATGAAGTAGGATTGTGTATTTGGTCAACATAAACATCAGGGTATAGGAACTCAGTTTTCTTATAATATTGGGAAATGTCAACATTAATTCCTAACTTGCTCACCAGGCCCCACCTGAACTCTTAAACGCCAGGGTAACAGATGGGTTCTGCAACCTCATTCATGACTACTCAGATTCCCAAGAAATCATGGAAACAGATCTACCCATTTGCTGTTACTCAAAGTACCCAAGGTTAGATGCAAGAAAGAATACGAAAATGTTTTTTAGAAAATGTATTGTAATAGTGTTATATAAAAAGCATGAGCTGTGATGTTGGTGGAAAAGAAAAACAGTTCAACCATGATTCTGTGATTGTATTGGTAAACCACTATCTGTAACTACTTATACTGCTAAGAGCATAGTGGGAGCGGTCTCTGTCAGATCTATTGTAAAGCCTATCTCCCCAAACCTGGGTGAGCTGTACCAGGACACCAGGAAGCCAGTCTGATGTGGTGCAGCTATGGTACATACAAAATAGTGGCTATGCTAATGGTTCCAACCTCCTTAAGTATGCATATCAAAGTATTGTTCATATAATATGCTTTTTCCTGCCAAGGGTGCCAACCGATAATACACCCAACCACTTCAGGTGCAATTGTGTTGGTTAAAACCACCAACCTCCAACATGAAGGAATTGTGTACCAAGGCACACCGAATAGTCCAAAAAGTCCAATCTTTACTGTGCTTGCAAATCAGCACGCAACACGAGTATATGGTACATCATGAGGATTTTATTTCTCCGCTGGCATAAGATTCAAATCAAACCAACAGTTAGTCCAATGGAAATACAGCCGACACATGTTTGGTCAATAAGACTTCCTCAAGGCATAAGTAAAAAGACTGAACCAAATTGCACAGATTCTGGCAAGTATTGTATGTGTGCTCAGCCTTGGACACAATGTAGAGGTTAGATGGCTTAATAGGAATTAGCAAAATGTACAATGATTTCTCAGTGCATTATAACATTAACGAAAAGCCATTTAAAAGATACAGACAAAAGAAATACTAAGTTAAAAATGTGCATTTTAAAATTAATTATCAATGCAGGCTCTAACATGCCTTCACTTTACTAGCTGTGCAGCACAGTTTTTTTCTCAGGGCAGTTTGATGATGTCTCTATTTCCATTCTAGTTGTCAACAAGGGCAAATGTCCTCTTACATCCACCAAAAACCAAAGTAACTAATTGACATGTTGCTGAGCTCTTCTCATTTTAAGTGGGGTCAATTGTTTAACTACCATGAATTTCCAGTTATCATATACATTAACATCCACTTCTGTGCTACTCAACAAAACAGGTTTAGTCTTGTTGAGGGGCTGATTAAATTTTCACTCTGTGTTTAAATGCTAGGATATTTTGAACTCGAATGTGGACGCTCCTTTCCTCCTTTACTGTTAGTGCACTCCACGGAGCCCAATGCAGTGGGTAGTAGGATTTCGTCCAGGCTCCACAGGCTTCGAGACAAACACAGGCATCAAAGATGTAAAAGCATTTACATTATTTGCAGATTTCAACACTATGGATCAGCAGTGCCATCCCACAATTTGATTTTGGATATGACGTCCACCCAGCCTCGCACACTGCTTTCCCCAAAGCTTCTTTAGGGCCATTGGGTAGCGGAGGTACAAACTACTGGTACAGAGGATAGTCCCTGGTGCATCAGGCTACAGGAAGAGGCACTTTTGCAGCAGACAAGTCAGAGATCGAGAGCCTTTTAGCTCCATGATTCAATCCAATGTGCCCTACATGTATAGTCAGACTAGAGGGCACATCACCAGTTGAAGTGCAACTAATCACACACTGGAGAATGTTGAGGGGAATGCTCTGTATGAAAACTGTTGGCTTAAAGGGACACAGTGATGCTGAGCATGAACGGAGGAAGCACAACTGAACATGTTATACGGTTCCTATGAATTTAGCAGGACTGTGCGCTAGGTCAACAAAACTTTACAATATAGAGATTGAGTGCTTGATTTAGGTCTCGGCAGAGGGGTTACTCTTTCACAAACATGGTGGATACCCCTTCTAACATATTACGATCTCGGTAGGATATAATGGGATCATCATATGGTGTTGGGATATCTGTTACGAGTGTGATAGAGTATTCCCCTCCACCAAGATTTAAATCAGGCCCTGAATTTTCCTATATCACCAGTAAATGTTGGTTTGTTTGGCTAGCTCAGAGTACCACATCTGAAACCCCTAACCTTTCACGATGATAGATGTTATCAGTAACTTTGAACATGACCATTCGGATTTCCAAGGAACTTGTGGAAATAGATCTAATCCTTTTGTTTTGTCATTTTTCAAGGCCCAAGGTGTCACAATCAAAAGATATCAAAGTACATTTTCAAATATTAATATCAGGGGCCTCAAGAACCTGAGGAAATGGGAACAAGTATTGCAGTATCTTACACGCCATGGCACTCATCTTGCTTTCTTGCAAAAGACACACCTCCTGCCCAACAGGTCTCATACATTTACAGCCTCATGTGGCCCCCAACGCTGTTACTCCTGGAATAGCACATACTCCAGGGGGGTATGCACTTTGATCCAAAAAAGACTACCATTTCGTCCTACTAACTCATTCGTAGACACACAATGCAGGTATGTTCTGATCACAGGGACCTTAGCAGAGCATTTCCCCCTTTTAGCCAACATCTATGCCTCAAACACAGACTTGCCTGATTTTTTTCTAGGCATTTTAGGCGCGGATTGACCGAATGGACTTTGAACACATGATTATGGGAGGGGATTTTAATATACAGATGGATGTCAAATTGGACACCACAGCAGTCTCCCCAGCTGCCAAACCATGGTCCCTCCAAGTACTGCACGATACCTGCAACACTTACCAACTTCGAGACATCTCGCACTTGAGGGATGCCTCGACCTTGGCATATATCCATTACTCTGCCCCTCACAATACATGGTCACGCCTGAACTATTGGTTCTTATCCACCACACTCTGTCCCTGACTCCGAGAGGCCCATTACCTGGCTTGCACCTTCTCTGATCATGCCCCAGTTCTCCTTGCACTACATGTCCCGTTTGGGAGCTCTCTGGAGCAACTGTGGCACTTTTTTACACTGGCATTACTAGGTGCACTATTCCGCTCTGACCTCCATGTCGTAGTGGTCGAGTATTACCAGCACAAAGATAATAACATGAGCAACACATGTGCAGCTCTTGAATCAATCACAGCAGTAGAATAATAATGATCAAAGAAAATGCAGTACATCAGCAATGAACATAATGTATATATATATATATAGGGGGTCATTACAACATTGGCGGTAAAAGCCGCTTACCGCCGTGCAGAAGACGGCCAACACACCGCTGCGGCCGCGGAATTCCGCCACGGTCATTATGACCCACAGCTTGGAATCCGCCAAAATCCAGACACCCACACAAGTCTGCCACACCAAAAGTCAGTGATAAACTTGCGATAACAAAACCGACACCGTCACGCCAACAGGAATACGCCCACACTATCACGACCCACGAATCCATGTGGCGGTCTTTCAACCTCGGTATTCCATTGGTGGTACACACCGCCGCGCTCAAAATACACACACATTTACAAAACACAACCACATTGGACAATTCCAAAATACACACACCTGATACACATACACACACCACTCCCACACACCCAATACAATATAAAACACACACCCACATACCCTTACGTCAACAATTGCGACTGAAGGCCAGAGAGAGACACCACCATCTACAAACTAGCATCCACAGGCACTCAACACCATCACTCACACAACATCCAAGCACAACACACCTCTAAATATCAGCCCACACATCACAACACACACCACCCACACCACCCCATGGACCCGCAAAGACACCCCAGGTTTTCTGAGGAGGAGCTCAGGGTCATGGTGGAGGAAATCATCCGGGCAGAACCACAACCATTTGGATCACAGGTGCAGCACACCACCATAGCTAGGAATATGGAGCTATGGCGAAGAATCGTGGACAGGGTCACCGCAGTGGGACAGCACCCAAGAACACGGGATGACATTAGGAAGAGGTGGAACGACCTATAGGGGAAGGTGCGTTCCGTGGTCTCAAGGCACCACCTTGCGGTTCAGAGGACTGGCGGCGGACCCCCACCTCCTCCCCCAGAACTCACTACATGGGAGGAGCAGGTCTTGGCTATACTGCATCCTGAGGGCCTCGCAGGAGTAGCAGGAGGAATGGACTCTGGTAAGTCAAACCTTTAACTACTTCATCCCCCACCCACCTGCATGCTATCACATACCCCCACCCTCGCCATCACCCCCATCACTCCAACTCCTCACGTATGTCCCAATATCACAAACCACACATCCCAAACCCAAGCCCTGCATGTGACACCAAAGCATGGACACCCATCACCAAAGCATGGCCACTGCACATACCCATACACCCCCTAAACCATAATCACGCAAGGTCCTACACAGGAATGCAAGCACTGGGGTACACGGTAACCCACCCATTGCACACCATGGCACACACAGATGCAATAATCATGCCTTTACACCCCTGCAGGACCCCTACCCAACGTCACCGGACAGGAGGGTCCAGATATGTCCACTCCACCCACAGAAGAGGCCCACAGTGATGACAGCAGCTCTGTCCAACTGGATCAAGATGACCGGCCCATCTGGGACCTTGGGACAGTCGGTTCCCCTCACACTGGCACAGGCCACTACAGAGCTTCCCCCCTCTGGAAATACCAGCACAGCACCCGCCCAGCGGGCCCATCCCTCTGTCCCCAGGACACATCAATCAGCAGTGTGTCCACCACTACAGGGAACCCAGGCTAACCCACCACCCCAACAACACCAGGGACCTGGGAGCAGTGGTAGTGGGCACACGGTTCAGGGGACAGAGGCACAGGAACACAGGGGAACTGGGAGGGCTGCTGTGCGACAGGGGGAGGACAGGCCCAGGGAACCCACTCTCCACGAGGCCCTCTCCAACATCATGGGAGCCTACCACCATTCCCAGGAGACAATGGCAACGGTACTGTCCAAGTTTCAGGAGACCCAGAGGCTGCAGGAGGAACAGTCTTTGGGCTTCAGGGAGGAACTCAAATCCATCAATTCCACCCTGGGCACCATTGTAGGGGTGCTGAAGGAACTTGTGAGGGACACTGTGGCACAACAAGGGGCCCCTTACACTAGCCTGGACGATGAACTGCCCACCACCTCCGCCAGCGCTAGTGGACAGGAGGCACCGCCACAGGGCCACCACACCAGCACCCCACCCCCTGCAGATGGAGAACCAACCCGCAAGCAGTCCCTGAGATTAAGGACAAAGATAGAGAACATTGCCAAGACCCCCGCCAAGAAATGAGACCACCCTGATTGTCATCCTTCTGTCCCACTTTGTCACCCTGTCCATACTTAAACTGCCCTAGCTCCACTTCCTATGCCCCTTTGGACAATGCACCTGTGAGACTAATAGACTGGACTCTGCCATGGACATTCCTCCACCATCACCCCTGACCATTTTACAACCCCCTCCACTATTAAGCACTTAAATAAACACCCTTAAATCACAAAACAATCAGGAGTCTGTCTGTGCTTTCGAAAATGTGTATTAGCAATAACAGTGGCAAAATGCTATATCAAATGTAATGTCAACATACCTATGTCACACAGCTCTAGTCCATGCGGAAACAAAGCAGATGTCACACAGTGGGACCCACATCTGTGAAATCGTAAGGGAAAGTGACAACTCAATGACCATACATTGGGTGAAAATGACAGACAGATGAGAGGTAGTAGAATTAAATCAGATGTAGCAGGCAGTGTTGTCTTCTTACCTGTGTCTCACTGGAAGTATTGCAGGATCACTGTGTTCCTGTTGTCTATGTCCTCTTCTGCTTCCTCGTCTTCACTGTCCAAAGGCTCCACAGCTGCCACCACACCTCCATCTGGACCATCCTCCTGCAGAAAAGGCACCTGTCATCGCAAAGCCAAGTTGTGAAGCATACAGCAGGCCACGATGATCTGGCACACCTTCTTTGGTGAGTAGAATAGGGAACCACCTGTCATATGGAGGCACCGGAACCTGGCCTTCAGGAGGCCGAAGGTCTGCTACATAATCCTCCTAGTTCACCCATGGGCCTCATTGTAGCGTTCCTCTGCCTTTGTCCTGGGATTCCTCACCGGGGTGAGTAGCCATGACAGGTTGGGGTAACCAGAGTCACCTGCAAATGTCCAGGGACAACTGTTAGACACACACTAACTCATAGGGACATCCCCAGACCCAGACACCTAGTCACACTGTATTGGGTCCATGTCCTCACCTAATAGCCACACACGGTGCCTCTGGAGTTGCCCCATCACATAAGGGTTGCTGCTATTCCGTAGAATATAAGCTTCATGCACTGAGCCAGGAAATTTAGCATTCACATGGGAGATGTACTGGTCTGCCAAACACACCATCTGCACTCCACCTGAGAAAAAAACGATGTACCTGCGCATGTGTTTCAGCAGGGCAGACAACACTCTGGACAACACTTTGGAAAACATAGGCTGGGACATCCCTGACGCTATGGCCACTGTAGTTTGAAAAGACCCACTTGCTAGGAAATGGAGTACTGATAGCACCTGCACTTGAGGGGAGATTCCTGTGGGATGGCGGATAGCTGACATCTGGTCTGGCTCCAACTGGGCACACAGTTCCAGGATTGTGGTACGATCAAGTCTGTAGGTGATGACCACATGTCGCTCCTCCATTGTCGACAGGTCCACCAGCGGTCTGTACACCGAAGGATGCCGCCATCTCCTAACATGCCCCAGCGGACGGTCCCTATGGAGGAGAACAGCAAGCAGAGAGTCAACCAACTCTGATGTGCGTAAACACAGCTTCATCGAAAAAAATTAGCAAATCGACATATGCCTGTATTAGTGTGTAAGCAAGGCCTATATATGTGTGACGCAGTCCAAAATAATGCCATGTGGGCCCATGAAATGGCGGCTGTCTGACCTGTAAAGTGGGACAAGGGGATATGAGGCAACTGCTTTCCCACTTATCTCCTATCAGAGCTTACAGAACTTCACTGGAATGCACTTCGGAGTTCAAAGAAGACATTTATTGTTATTAATTCCCCACCCACAAGTTCCTGAGAGACTAAATTAGTTTGGAAGCACACGTTTAAAAGTAGTCGCAGCAATGAAAGCAAGATATATCAAAGTACTTCTCAGTTGCAATGTACGCAGCAAATATAGGTGATTATAATATAACATAACTGCCAAGCAAAGCATAAAAGTCAAAATTCATCACCGTATGGGCAAGGTGGTAGGGCCTAAACTCAGCTTCATCTTTCTGGGGTCTGCAAGTTGATGACTCCGGTCAACTGCGAGAAAGAGATTCTCTACCCAAACGGGAGACTGGCAACTGACGTCCAGCTCCAGCCTGAAGTCAAGCAGATTCAAATCTAACTCACTGTAGCCCAGAGTCATCCTTAAAAGCAACCTCTGTGTGAGAGCCGAATAACCTTGGAGAGGGGCCAGTTCTTCTAAGCAAATTCGCTCTCAGACTGGATTGCGAGGTAAACACAAAATCTGCGTGCTCTTATCAGCTAAGGTCTGGTGTGAAGAAAACAGCTTGGTCCATCTTGTGGAAAAACACAGCTTGGGAAAACACAGACATCTGTAATGTCTCAACTGCAATGTCTAACTCCACGTTAAAGCCAATAGGCAGCTAACCTAAATATCAAATGTAATGTCTAATGCCATGTCAAAGCCAATAGGCGGCTAAACTGAATACAGAATGTAATGGCTAACTCCATGTTAAAGCCATTAGGCAGCTAAACTGAACAAAACATACAATGTGCTACTGGTGAACATTGAGCAACTAATATGCGCAGTGGTGAAACACAAAATCATTGGTCAAACACAATTAATAGCATCACAGCGTTGTACACCGTCGCGGTAGGCGGTCAAAGACCGCAGCGCTATCCTGCATTGGTTAACATTGGACCCTATGGGTCCCAGGAGCCAATGACGATGTACACCGGTGGTGACGTACGCACCGCCGCGGACGTGACCGCCATTTTCTCTCTGTTCAATCACTTGATACCTGATCTTCGACAAGAGAGGGCCTACATTGCAAGTGCTGCTGTGACCCCAGTCTGGAAGAGACAATGGCTCGTGTGTCTGGGGAAAGAGCCCCTGCCTTCAGCACGGAGGAGTTGGAGAAACTAGTGGATGGGGTCCTCCCCCAGTACACGCTACTCTACGGTCCTCCAGCCAAACAGGTAAGTACACTGTCAGCATGCTGTATGGGCAATGCCTGTGTGGAGTGGTGTGGATGAAAGATAGGGGGGGGAATGAGGCTTGCATGAAACAACGGTGAGTGCATGTGCGTCATGGCAAGGGTAGGGATGCGGGCCAACGACTGTGACGGTGCGGATGGTAATATCTTCTCCTTTTCCCCTGTACTATTCCTGTAGGTCAGCGCCCACCAGAAGAAGGATATTTGGCGTGCTATCGCCAAAAAAGTCCAGACCCTTGGGGTCTACCACAGACGGAGCACCCACTGCTGGAAAAGATGGGAGGACATTCGCTGCTGGAGCAAGAAGACGGCGGAGGCCCAGCTGGGGATGGCCTCCCAACGTGGGAGGGGTGACCGTTGCACCATGACCCCCCTGATGTTCAGGATCCTGGCGGTGGCGTACCCGAGTTGGATGGGTGCTTGAGGGCATCACAGCAGCCACAAGGGGGTGAGTACACTCTCAGTCTGCTGATTCAGCGTGCATTGGAGGTGCCTGGGTGGGGGAGGTGGACTGTGGGTTCCCCTAGGCCAGGGGGAGTTTAGTAGGCAAGGTCCCTTCTTAAGGGAGGCCCCGTGGCACCCCACCCCACCTGTGTACAGTGCCAACTACACCTAGTCAGGCTCCTGTTACATCCATGTGTCAGCAATCGGGCATAGCCTTGTAACTCATGTCCCTGGGATTAATTAGGGAACTCCAAGTGCACGGCGTAGTGCAGGGGGCTTCTGTGTCTGTAGTGTCCGCCAACGGTAGCGGTATTGCATGCACTGAACATGTCTTTCTTCTGTCTCCCCCCCCCTTTTTGTGGTCTCCCTGTTCTTGTGTGCATTAGCATCATCAGGCGAAGGAGCAGTGGCACCGGAGCAGGAGGGAGCTGCATCCCACATGGCCCTGGAGGGCGACACAACGGAGTCTGAATTCACCAGTGGGACGGAGGGCGAGGGGAGCTCCACAGCGGGGACAGGAGCTGAGACCAGCGATACGGACTCCTCCTCTGATGGGAGCTCCCTTGCGGTGGCGGGCCCATCTGTGCCTCCCGCATCTACAGGTACAGCCGCCACCCCCCTACCAGCACCGCCCTCCCAGCAGCCCCTCAGCATGTGTCCCGTGGCCGCTCACCCAGGAGGGTGGGCATCTCCTTCGCCCCAGGCACCTCAGCCCCTGCCCCTGTCACCCCTGCTGCCCTCAGGGAGGAGGCCATTGACCTCCTCAGGTCCCTCACTGTTGGGCAGTCTACCATTTTGAATGCCATCCAGGGTGTAGAGAGGCAGTTGCAACAAACCAATGCATACCTGCAGGGCATTCATTCTGGTCAGGCTTCCCATCAGCGAGCTTTTCAGACTCTGGCCTCAGCACTGATGGCAGCCATTGTCCCTGTCTCTAGCCTCCCCCCTGCAACTTCCTCCACCCAGACCCAAACCCCTGTACCTCAGTCTATCCCAAGCACACCATCAGACCAGCATGCACACACCTCAACACACAAGGGAAACTCTGGAAAACATAAGCACCACACATCCCACAGGCACTCATGCAAGCATCATACACATGCAGACACACCAACATCCACTGCCTCCACTGTGTCCCCCTACTCCTGTCTCCCTCCTCCCTCCCTGTCTCATCTCCACTCACACCTGCATGCATTACATCCTCAGCCACTACGTCCATCACCAGCACACCCACCACCACACCCCGCTCACGTGCAGTCACCACCCCCACTACCATTCACACATCCCCTGTGTCCTCTACCAGTGTGTCTGTGAGCCCACCTCCCAAGGTACACAAATGCAGCCACACACCCACCCAACAGCCATCCACCTCTAGACAGCCCCCAGCCCGTGCACCTTCACCCAAAGTCACCAAACGTACACCTCCTACAACCACTACCTCTTCCTCCACTCCCAAACCCCCTCCATCTACCCGCCCCAGTGTTCCCAAAAAATCTTTCCTGTTCAACCTTGACATCTTTCCCTCACCTCCCCCGCCCCTTCAGTCTCCTAGGGTCCGCCTCTCCAGGTCCCAACCCAGCACCTCAGCCACAACATCTGCGGGACCAGTGGTGCCAGTAGTAACCGGCTTCTGGAGTGCACCAGGCAGCAAGGCAGCCAGTGTGGCAAGGAGCCAGAGCACGGACAGTTCCCCACCTGTAAAGCACAAAAAGTTGGCCAATGCCCGGCAGTAGAGAGGAAAGAAATCAGCCACCAAAGCCGCTCCCAGGGGAGTGTGGAGACAGCTGCGCCACCATCCAAGGTGGGGAAGGGGCACAGTAAAACCAGCAAGTCTGGGAAAATCTGTACGGCGGACAAGACCGCCACCAGCCCCGCTGCCCAGGACACCGCCGCCACCAGCACCACTGCCCAGGACACCGCCGCCACCAGCACCGCTGCCCAGGACACCGACTTGAGAGGCTGTGGCTTGGCACTCCCCAGGATTGAACAGTGGGCATGGAGCCCCCTCGTGGATCTGGCGTTGTGCACTCGTCCCCCTGAGGTGCCTGTTTTTTTTCTATCTGATGGCCCAGCAGTGTTCTCTCCGTCTTGTTCTGGTATCTTGTGTGGGCCTTGCCCATGCCTTTTGGGCCCAGTGGTCCACGGACTATGATAGTGGAATACCTTGGACTTGTAGTCTTGGTGTATATATTTGTTTATAGTGTACATATCTTTATATATGTATATATTTTTGATTACTGTATTTGAATATATTACCATCATTCAACGCATTTCCTTTTGTCCTTGCATTCTTCCATGGGGTCAGGGGGTGTAATGTAATGTATCATGATGTATTAGTGTGTGTGTTGTAGTAGGTGAGGGTGGGGGGGGTTTGCGTGTTGCGTTTGTGTGTCACTGTTTTTTCCCTCCCCCCTCCCCTGTGTCGTAGGTGCAGTACTCACTGTGGTCTTCGCCACCGGCGTTCGTGCTCCTGGTAGAGGAGCAGGAAGATAAAGGCTGGAAGAATCTGGAGCTCTGATTCCATGGCGTCCTGGTTCCTCGTGGGGTGTGTAGAGGTGAGCGTTTTCCCTTCCAAGTCCTGTTTCCGCCGTGTTTTTGTTTGCGGTCAATCCGCCCCGAAAAAGGTGGCGGATTGGACTGTTGTAATTCTGTGGGTGGTACATTGTCCTCCGCCTGTCTGTTGGCGGTTACCGCTGCGGTGTTTATTTGTACCGCCTTGGCGGTCGGAGTGTTAAAGTGACTGTCTATGTTGGCGGTTTCCGCCACGGTCGTAATTCCATTTTTTTCCGCCAGCCTGTTGGTGGTTTTACTGCCACTTTAACACCGACCGCCAGGGTTGTAATGACCACCATAGTGACTATGTATTCATGCATGCACACCGCAAAGCTAGAAAGAAGAATTAAAAAGGCATCACCATGGGGCTTGACTCCAACATCATCCCTTGTCTGCCAACTTCAGGTTGTTGAACCCTGGACAAGCAAAACAAAAGACAACCACCCTCATGGGATTATTCTCAGGGCAATGCATCCATTCCCAGAGATGAGCTCCTTCTTCTCCCAGTTGTCAAGCTTCCCCATCTTATATACTTTAAACAAACTTAAGAGGAAGGTTCTAGAAGCCCTCCTCCCTTTGAGTAACTTGTGAAATTCAAGCGCTGGCTGAACCAAGTCAGTGTTGAAAAAAAACAATGGAGACTGGCCAGATGTCATGGTGTATTTCCAAGATCGAGCTGTACCCTGCTCTACCGTAAACATTCTCAGCCTGGTATATTCCTCCCTCATGTTATGTTCCCTTCCCCAGTGAGAAAAAGCGAAGACACGTTAACAAGTTGTGTACGGAAAAATACCTGTGCCATCAATGTGAAAGCATTTGAAGCTAGGCTAAGCACCAAATGTGGTCAAGATGAAACCAGAGCATTACACTCCACACTTTGACCAGTGACTCTCATAACATAATGGCCTAAAATGAGCTCTCTTCAGTTTAAACATTGTAAGCAGATTAGGTATGCATTGTTGTAGGAAAGTACCCTCTTTTGGCCATGATTACCCCCCATTTTCTGCCTAATGTCAGTGTGCTTGACCCCAGTGATTATGCTCTGTCTCCTCTAAATTTGGTTGTTGCATACTGGTAACCCAGTATTTCACCCACAGTTGGCATACTGGTGCCCTCTTATAAGTCCCAAGTATGTGGTACTTGGGTACCCAGGGCATTGGTGTTCCAGGGGTTCCCTACGGGCTGCAGCATATATTTTGACACCTATAGGGAGCCCATGCAAAGGCTTCTGCAGAACTGCCATTGCAGCCTGCGTGAAAAGGTGCAAGCACCCTTTCACTGCCACTTACACTGCACCAGGTCACTTATAAGTCACACCTATGGCAGGCCCTCTAGCCCCGAGGGCAGAGTGCAGAGTATCTGTGTGTGAGGGCACCCCTGCACTAGCAGAGGTGCCCCCACAACATCCAGGACCATTTTCCCGGACTTTGTGAGTGCAGGGATGCCATTTTACACATGTACTGGACATAGGTCACTACTTATGTCCAGCTACATAATGGTAACTCCGCACATAGGCATGTTTGGTATAAAACATGTAGGAATCATACTCCAATGCTTTTGCAAGCATTGGTTGTATGATCCCATGCACTCTGGGGGCTCCTTAGAGGACCCACAGTACTTCCATTACAGCCTTTTGAGGTTTTCCAGGCAGCCCTAGCTGCTGCCACCTCACCGACAGGTTTTTGCCCTTCTGTTGCTTGAAAAGCTCAAGCCCAGGAAGACAGAACTAAGGATTTCCTTTGGGAGAGGGGGGTTACACCCTCTCCCTTTGGAAATAGGTGCTACAGGCTTGGGAGGAGTAGCCTCCCCAAGCCACTGGAAATGCTTTAAAGGGTTCATTTGGTGCCCTCCTTGCATAATCCAGTCTACAACTGTTCAGGGACCCCCAGTCCTTGCTCTGGCGCGAAACTGGATAAAGGAGAGGGGAGTGGCCACTCCCCTGTCCATCACCACCCCAGGGGTGGTGCTCAGAGCTCCTCCAGAGGGTCCCTGGGTTTTGTCGTCTTGGATTCCAAGTTGCCAGGGAACGCTGGGAGCATCTGAGTGGCCAGTGCCAGCAGGAGACGTCAGAGCCCTCGCCTGATAGGTGCTTACCTCGTTAGGCGACCAATCCCCCTTTCAGGGCTATTTAGGGTCTCTCCCTTGGGTGGTTCTTGAGATTCGGATTGCAAGACTCGAGCAGGAATCCTCTGCATCCTCCTCTTCAACTTCCCACCTAAGAAACTGCATCTGGACCCTCCAGGAACTCTACAAACTGCAACAAAGAAGCAAGATGCCTTTTGCAACATTGTATCTTCAGATCCTGCCAGCAACTGCAACTGTTTATCGGTCGTGCATCCTCTGAGGACAGCCTATCTTCAGCATGCACCAGAAGAGCGAAGGAATCCCCAGCAAGCACCTACTGCAACGACGACCAGCTGCGTGGATCTCCTCTCCTGCTGAGCTGCGTGGATGCTGAAACACAGGTGGTGGACTGAAGTGGTCCCGACGGTCCTGACGTCCTACTGTTCAACTTTGGTGGAGGTAAGAGCTTGCCTCCCCATGCAAGATAGTACCGCCGTGCACTGTGTGTTTTTCAGTTGCCAAGGCTTGTTTGCATCCTTTCACGATGTTCTTCGTGCATCTTGCTACTCTGGCCCCCAGGACTCTATCCTATGACGCATATCTTACTGAGTGGTTCTCCGGCGACATGGGAGCCTTTGCCGTAGTGCTGCGTGGGCCTCTTCATGCACCTCCTTTGTCCCTATGCTGTGGGACTCCTGTGCATGCTGCCTGGTGTTCTATGTGCTCTCTGAGTTGCTGAGAGCCCCCTCTGGCTCCCTTTCCTGGGTAGAGTCCGCCTGGTCCTTCCTGGTCCCGGGCAGTGCCATTTTCTGCTAACCGTGAGCTTTGCATGTGCCAAGGCTTGTTGGCGAACTCCAGTGATGCAAACCAGACTGCAATTCCCCATCCGGAGTGGGCCATCACTTCCACCAATCAGGAACCCAACTCCATCTTCTTGGGTGCAATATTGACTGTTCTTCTTCACCTGTGGTTCTTCTTTTGCACCCTCCTCCGGGTTAGCAGGGGCTCCTGTTCTCCCTGGACTCTTCTGTGCTTCTTGGACTTGGTCCCCTTCTTACACCTGTCCTTAAGTCCAGAAATCCACCATTGGTGTCTTGCAGTCTATTCTGGTTCTTGCATAATCTTCTTTCTTGTTTCTGTGTGTGTACTGGGAAAATTACTGTGTTTTACTCCTGCTTTCCAGGGCACTGGGGGTGGCCTCTACTTACCGTTGGGGTTTTCTAGTACTCCCAGAGCTCCTCTACACACTACACTTGCCTAGGTGGGAAAACGACATTCGCATTCCACTTTCTTAGTATATGGTGTGTGTTCCCCCAGGCCCATTTCTAGCTAATCTCGATTTTCACTAATTGCACTTTTCTAACTGTTTTTACACCTGTTTCTGCATACAAGTGTATATTATTTGTGTATTACTTATCTCCTAAGGGAGTATAGTCTCTATGGTATTTTTGGCAATTGTGTCACCAAAATAAAGTACCTTTATTTTTGTAACACTGAGGGGGTCATTCTGACCTCGGCGGTAAAAGGCTCTTACCGCCGGTCAGAAGTCCGCCATTCTACCGCCGCGGCCGCGGTAAACCGCCACGGGCATTCTGGCCCACAACTGCCAAACCGCCAAAAACCCGACATCCACGGAAGGCCGCCTCATCAGCGGTCAGCGATAAACTGGAGATGGCCAAACCTCCACCGTCACGGCAACACAAACA
Organism: Pleurodeles waltl; assembly: GCF_031143425.1. Classification (NCBI taxonomy): domain Eukaryota; kingdom Metazoa; phylum Chordata; class Amphibia; order Caudata; family Salamandridae; genus Pleurodeles; species Pleurodeles waltl. Next base: position 96,546,406 of record NC_090437.1, read on the forward strand.
CGCCCATGCCATTACGACCCACGAATCCACGCGGCGGTCTTTCATCTGCGGTATTCCATTGGCGGTACACACCGTCGCGCTCAAAATACACACACCTTCACAAAACACAGCCACATTGGACAATTCCAAATACACACACCTGATACACATACATACACCACTCCCACATATCCAATCAACTATAAAACACACACCCACATCACCCACAAACCCCCACTACTAGAATTTCGGAGAGAAGGCGAGAGAGAGAGAGAGAGAGCACAGCTATCGACAAACCCAGCACACACAGGAACACAACATGATCACCCACACTACATCCACGCACAAAACACCACACACCACCACACACACCACACTCATCACCACAAACACCACCCCACACCACCCCATGGCACCCCAAAGACACCCCAGGTTCTCGGACCAAGAACTCAGGGTCATGGTGGAGGAAATAATAAGGGTAGAGCCCCAGCTATTCGGTACACAGGTGCAGCACACCACAATAGCTAGGAAGGCGGAGCTATGGCAAAGGATCGTCGACAGGGTCAACGCTGTGGGACAGCATCCCAGAAACCGGGAAGACATCCGAAAGCGCTGGAACGACCTACGGGGGAAGGTGCGGTCGATGGTGTCAAGACACAACATCGCTGTGCAGAAGACTGGCGCCGGACCCCACCCACTCCACCCGAATTCACAGCATGGGAGCAAGAGGTCTTGAACATCCTGCATCCTGAGGGCCTCGCTGGAGTAGGCGGAGGAATGGACTCTGGTAAGTCTAATCTCAACTACCTTACCCCCCCCAAACTCCAGCATGCCAACCCACACCCCCGCCCTCACCCCCAACCCCCCAGCACACATCCTCCCTGCCAATGTCTCACCAGCACAACCCACCCAACACAACCCCAATCCCTGAATGCCACCACAAACCATGGACACCCCTCACCTAAGCATGACCACTGCACATACCCATCCCCCCTCACAAACCACCCTCACAACTCCTCCCACAAGGGAATGCCAGCACTGGGGGACAAGGGCACCCACAAATCGCACGCCATGGCACACACAGAAGCAATAACCATACTCTTTTACCCCTGCAGGGCCCGAACGCCAACACACCGGCCAGGAGGGTCCAGATTTGTCCATCCCGCCCCCAGAACAGGCCCCCAGTGATGACAGCAGCTCTGTCGACCTAGAAACTGATGACCAGCCAGGACCATCGGGGACCTCTGGACAGTCGGTTCCCCACACACAGACACTGGCCACAGGAGACCCAACCCCCTCTGGGAATACCAGCACAGCTCCCACCCAGCGGGCCCATGCCTCTGTCTCGCGGACGCGTCACTCAGCGGTGTGTCCGCCACTACAGGGCACCCAGGCTGACCCACCACCCCAACAACAACAGGGACCTGGGGGCAGTGGTAGTGGGCACACCGTCCAGGGGACAGAGGCCCGGGGAAACAGGGCAACTGGGAGGGCTGCTGTGCGAGAGGGGGTGGACCGGCCCAGGGAACCCACTCTCCAAGAGGCCCTCACCACCATCATGGAAGCATACCACCACTCCCAGGAGACTATGGCGACGGTACTGGCCAGGTTCCAGGAGATCCAGGCACAGCAGGAGGAACGGTACATGGGGTTCAGAGACGAACTCAGGACCATCGGTACCGCAATGGGGACCATCGTCCTGGACCTCAACCAGATAGTCACCACATTGCGGGACCATGTGGCACCCCAAAGGGCCCCTGTCACCAGCCCGGACGACGAACAGCCTACCACCTCCGCCGGCGCTAGTGGACAGGAGGCCCCCACACCACGACAGGCCACCAGAACCCCACCTCCTGCTGAAGATCAACCACCCCGCAAGCAGAACCTGAGATCACACAAGAAGACAGAGTAGGATGCCAAGACCCCCGCCAGCATAAGATACCCCCTGATGTCATCCCACTGTCCCACATTGTCACCCTGTCCAACCTTGAACTGCCCCTGCTCCATCCTTCCACAGGCATATGGACAATGCACCTGTGCGACTGAGAACTGGACTCTGCCATGGACATTACTCCACCCCCACCAATCACCGTTTTACTATCATGGACCTATACGCAGCACTTTAAATAAATCACCAATTGCACTTCAAATGTCAGGAGTCTGCTTGTATTCTTTACAAATGTATTACACATAACGGTGCAATAATGTTCATTTACATTGTGATGACAACATACCAGTGTCAATAAGCATTAGTCCATGGGCAAACAAAGCAGAGGTCACACTGTGGGTCATACAGCTCTGAAAAGGGAAGGGAAAGACAAAAATCATTGAAAAGGAACTGGGGGGAAACACAGAAAGTAGAGATGGAGGAGGCCAGAAGTAAATGTAAAATGGCGTGGGTGATTCTTACCTGTGTGCTACTGAAAATACTGTTGTATAACTGTGTCCCTGTTGTCCGTGTCGTCCCCGTCGTCTTCCTCCTCTTCACTCTCCACAGGCTCCACAGCTGCTACAAAACCACCATCTGGACCATCCTCCTGCAGGAAAGGCACCTGGCGTCGCAAAGCCAGGTTGTGAAGCATACAGCAGGCCACGATGATCTGGCACACCTTCTTTGGTGAGTACATTAGGGATCCACCAGTCATATGGAGGCACCTAAACCTGGCCTTCAGGACACCGTGGCGGTAGGCGGTCGAAGACCGCGGCGCAAAGCAGCATTGGTTAACATTGAACCCTATGGGTCTCAGGAGCCAATGACGATGTGCGCCGGCGGTCGCCGTACGCACTGCCGCGGTACGCACTGCCGCGGTACGCACCGCCGCGGGCGTGACCGCCATTTTCTATCTGATTAATCACTCGAGACCTGATCATCCACAGGAGAGGACCTATACTGCAAGTGCTGCTGTGACCTCGGTCTGGAAGATACCATGGCTGCTGCGACTGGGGAAAGGGCCCCTGCCTTCACTTCAGAAGAGTTGGAGAAACTTGTGGATGGGGTCCTGCCCCAGTATGCGCTACTCTACGGTCCTCCAGACCAACAGGTAAGTACACTGGGTGCACGTTGAATGGGCTATGCCTGGGTTGTGTATGGTGGATGTAAGATGGTGGGGTGGGGAGCGAATGAGGAGTGCAAGGCACGACAGATGAGAGCATGTGCCACATGGCAGGGTTGGGGAGGGAGGGCAAACAAATCTAACATGCAGAAAATGTTGAAATTTTCTTTCCCACCCTGTACATGTCAAATAGGTCAGCGCCCATCAGAAAGTCGACATTTGGCGTGCCATCGCCAAGGAAGTCCGGGACCTGGGGGTCCACAACAGACGGGGCACCCACTGCCGAAAGAGGTGGGAGGACATCCGCCGCGGGACCAGGAAGACCGCCGAGTCACTGCTGGGGATGGCCTCCCAACGTAGGAGGGGTGCCAGTCGTACCTTGACCCCCCTGATGTCCAGGATCCTGGCGGTGGCCTACCCCGATTTGGATGGGCGCGTGAGGACATCACAGCAGACACAAGGGGGTGAGTACCTGCACATTCTGCTATCTTTACACGCAGTGGAGGCGTCTGGGTGGGGGAGGAGGGCTGTGGGTGACATTAGGCCAGGGCGCTTTCTGTAGTGTAGTCCCCTCCTTTAGGCATGGCCCTGTGCCCCCGCCCCCCACCTCTGTAGGGTGCCAAGTACAGCAATCCATGGTCCAGCATCACCCATGGGCGCATTTGTTGTCCATAGACCTGTTGGCCTAGTCACAAGTACTGAGTAGTGTACCCCGATTGCGCGGCGTAGTGCATGAGGCTCCTGTGTCTGTCCTCTCCGCCAACGGTGTTGGCAATGCATGCAGTCAACCTGTTTTTATTTCTCCCCCCACCCTTTTTCTTTATCTTCTTGTGCATGTGTGCATTAGCATCATCAGGCGGAGGAGAATTGGCATCGGAGCACGAGGGAGCTGCAAGTCACAAGGCCCCGGTGGGCCATGGTACAGATACCGAGGTCACCAGTGATACGGAGGGCGAGGGGAGCACCACAACGAGGACCCGTGGTGACACCAGCGACACCGACACGTCCTCGGAAGGGAGCTCCCTAGCGGTGGCGGCAACATCCGGGCCCCCCGCCTCTACAGGTACAGCCGCCACCCAGCGCACCAGCTCCGCCCTCCCAGCAGCCCCTCATCCTTCGCTCCGTGCCCGCTCGCCCAAGAAGGCGGGCATCTCTTTCGGCCCAGGCACCTCAGGCCCTGCCCCTGTTACCCCTGCTGCCCTCAGTGAGGAGGTCATTGACCTACAGACCATCATTGTTGGGCAGTCTACCCTTTTGAATGCCATCCAGGGGGTAGAGAGGGAGGTGCATCGGAGCAATGCATACCTGGAGGGCATTCATTCGGGTCAGGCTGCCCATCAACGATCGTTCACTGCTCTGGCCTCAGCACTGACGGCAGCCATTGTCCCTGTTTCCAGCCTCCCTCTTCTGACTGCCTCCACCCTGTCTCTGTCTCCTGTTCCTCAGCCTATCCCATCCACACCATCAGACCAGCCTGCACACACCTCAACACCCAAGGGCAGCTCATCCAGACATAAGCACCACAGATCACACAAGCATTCACCCAAGCAACACCCTGATGCAGACATGCCAACAGTCACTACCACCCATGTGTCCCCCTCCTCCTCGTCTCCCTCCTCCCTCCCTGTGACGTCTCCACTCACACCTGCATGCACACCACCATCAGCCAGTACTTCCATCACCAGCACACCCTCCAGTACAGTCTGCAGTCACCACCCCCACTGCCATTTACACGTCCCCTGTGTCCTCTCCCACTGTGTCTGTCACCCCCTCTTCCAAGACACACAAACGCAGGCAGCCACCCACCCAACAGCCATCCACCTCACGAAAGCCTCCGTCACAAGCACCTGCACCCAAAGACAGCACACCTGACTCTCCTACAACCACATCCTCTTCCTCCACTCCCATACCCACTACACCGACCATTTACATTGGTCCTAAAAAAGTTTACCTCTCCAAACTTTACCTCTTTGCCCCACCTGACCCACCCCCTCCATCTGCTAAGAGTCCCAAAAGCACCTCAGCCACCACCAGCCCTGCTTCAAGTGTCAGCATTGTGCACGGGTTTTGGAGTCCACCCTTTCCCAGCACAGATACATCGGCCAGCAGCAAGGGGACAGCCAGCCCCCCCCCCTGGAAAGAGAACCCGTAAACAGAAGGGCCGCCGCGAGAAGGCTGACACGGCTGCCCCCAAGGAGCAAAGTCCTGGCCCGTCACCTGCCACAACATCCAGGGGAGGCAAGGGCCAGAGAGCCTCATCGAAGGAGGGCAAGGGCAGCAGGGCGGAGAAGACAGCCAGCAGGGGCGCGGACCGGGAGGGCCCCACAAGCCCCATCCCGGGTGTGAGGGAGGACACCCACGGGCCCAGGACTCCGTCAGCGAAGGGTCCAGCAACTGCACGGTCGGAGGGCGACTAAGCAGGGAGTCCTGGCCAGGTCTGGCTCCCTTGATTGACTGGACAAGGACCGCTGAAGAGGGCCCTGCCGTAAAGAAAGGCACCGCTGAAGAGGGCCCCGCCGTGAAGAAAGGCACCGCTGAAGAGGGCCCCGCCGTGAAGAAAGGCACCACTGAAGAGTGCCCCGCCGTGAAGAAAGGCACCGCTGAAGAGGGCCCCGCCGTGAAGAAAGGCACCGCTGAAGAGGGCCCCGCCGTGAAGAAAGGCACTGCTGAAGAGGGCCCCGCCGTGAAGAAAGGCACCGCTGAAGAGGGCCCCGCCGTGAAGAAAGGCACCGCTGAAGAGGGCCCCACCGTGAAGAAAGGCACCGCTGAAGAGGGCCCCGCCGTGAAGAAAGGCACCGCTCCGCTGGGCCTCGCCGTCTCAAGCACCGCTCCGCTGGGCCCTTCCTGTCAAGCACCGCTCTGCTGTGCCTCGCCGTCTCAAGCACCGCTCCACTGGGCCTTGCCGTCTCAAGCACCGCTCCGCTGGGCCCTTCCTGTCAAGCACCGCTCCGCTGGGCACCGCCGTCTCTGAACTGCTCCGCTGGGCCCTTCCTGTCAAGCACCGCTCCGCTGGGCACCGCCGTCTCTGAACTGCTCCGCTGGGCCTTTCCTGTCAAGCACCGCTCCGCTGGGCACCGCCGTCTCTGAACTGCTCCGCTGGGCCCTTCCTGTCAAGCACCGCTCCGCTGGGCACCGCCGTCTCTGAACTGCCCCGCTGGGCCCTTCATCTCAAGCACCGCTCTGCTGGGCCCTTCCTGTCAAGCACCGCTCCGCTGGGCCCTTCTTGTCAAGCACCGCTCCGCTGGGCCTCGCCGTCTCAAGCACCGCTCCGCTGGGCCTCGCCGTCTCAAGCACCGCTCCGCTGGGCCCTTCCTGTCAAGCACCGCTCCGCTGGGCCTCGCCGTCTCAAGCACCGCTCTGCTGGGCCCTTCCTGTCAAGCACCGCTCCGCTGGGCCTCGCCGTCTCAAGCACCGCTCCGCTGGGCCCTTCCTGTCAAGCACCGCTGGCCCATTGACAGTGCCGGTTCTGTGTTGAGCTAGTGTTCACGCTGCACTCGGGGCACCCTGCCTCCTCCATTACCTGTGGAGTCTGTCATCCACCTGATGGCCTGTGTCTCTGCACTCCCAGGATGGCTGAGTGGGCAGACCACCCACTGTAGAGACTTGTGAGACTGTGGCTTTGCACTCCCCAGGATGGCACAGTGGGCAGACCACCCACTGTCATCCACTTGTGAGATTGTGGCTTTGCACTCCCCAGGATGGCACAGTGGGCAGACCACCCACTGTAGAGACTTGTGAGACTGTGGCTTTGCACTCCCCAGGATGGCACAGTGGGCAGACCACCCACTGTAGAGACTTGTGAGACTGTGGCTTTGCACTCCCCAGGATGGCACAGTGGGCAGACCACCCACTGTTGAGACTTGTGAAACTGTGGCTTTGCACTCCCCAGGATGGCACAGTGGGCATGGTGGACCCTTCGTGGATCTGGCGTCGTGGACTCATGTGGCTGAGGTGCCCCCCTTCCCTTCCCCCTGAGGTGCCTGTAGTTTTGTCATCTGATGCCCCAGCAGTGTTCTCTCCAACGGACTCAGGTCTCCTGTGTGGGCTTTGCCCATGTGTTGATACACTTTGGCCCACGGACAGTGGAAATTTAAGTGACTGTGCAGGACTTTTTGCCTATGTTTATCGGTTTCGTAAAGGTTCTTACTTGATTTTTTTTAAATCATATTGCTATTGTACCATGACTTCAATGACCCTCTTTTATACATAAATTTTGATTCTCACTTTAATTATGTGTTTGGATTATTCCGGGGAGTTTGGGTGGTGTCACTGTGACTTGGTGCTCTGCATTGGTGTGTAGATAGTTGGGGGGGGGGGCGCATATGTGTGTGCACGTAAGCTTTCGTCCTCCCCCCTCCCCTGTGTCGTAGGTGCAGTACTCACCGTTGTCGTCTGCGCCGGCGTTCGTACTCGTGGTAGATGAGCAGGTAGACAAGAGCTGGTAGGATGTTTAATTCGGGTTCCATGCTGTTCTCCGTCCTCGTGGAGTGTGTATAGGTGAGCGTTTTCCCGTTCGTAGTCTGTTTCCGCCGTGTTTTTATCGGCGGGGCTCCCGCCCCGGAAAAGGTGGCGGATTGGTGAGTTGTGATAGTGTGGGCGGTACATTGTCTGCCGCCTGTCTGTTGGCGCCGTGGCGGTCGGAGTGTTAAAGCGGCGGCCTGTGTTGGCGGTTCCCGCCCGGGTCAGAATTCCATTTTTTGGACCGCCAGCCTGTTGGCGGGTTGGCCGCCGCTTTAACACTGACCGCCAGGGTCAGAATGACCCCCTGAGTGTTTTCTTTCATGTGTGAGTACTGTGTGACTACAGTGGTATTCGATGAACTTTGCATGTCTCCTAGATAAGACTTGGCTGCTCATCCACAGATACCTCTAGAGAGCCTGTCTTCTAAACAGTGCCTACATTTCACTAATAAGGGGTAACTGGACCTGGTATAAGGTGTACGTACCATAGGTACCCACTATAAACCGGACCAGCCTCCTACATTGGTGGTGCAGCAGTGGGATAAGTACTTGCAATTGCCTTATCACTCTGTCACCTGGTAATCTCCACAGGAATACATACCTAGAGATATACAATAAACCTAATACAGGAATCTAGTATCTACCTTTCTTTCCAAGAGACTAGAAGTTAGGTAGGTTAGGTACACCCTACACCTTCCTAACATACACATCATGTCTTCTGCTGGACGTGGCTCTGAGGTCATGGGCACTCCCTATGAGGGCATGACCTTCAAGGAATTGAAGGGGCTTTCTTGAGACAGGAAATTAGATGTGGGGGAGAATCCAAATAAGAATTTCATTTTGAGCCTCCTTCTTCTAGATGACCAGGAGCATGCTGGTAGCCAGGAGGAGAAGGAGGGAGAATCTGATCCCATTGAATTGGACAGTCTTCTAAGTTCAGGGGAGGGTTCTTCCAAGGATCTGGTACCTACTAGACCCACTAGTCTAGCTGGTAGTGGGAGGGGAAACCACACAGGTAGGGTTCCCTTTACACCCAGAGGACAAGTAGCTAGGGTCACAAAGACTAGGGAAAGATCCACCTCTGCCCATTCCAATATCACCTCAGTGTCTGAGGGATCACACTGCACAACTCCAGGAGATGACTCCATAGATAGGTGTAGGAAAGTACCATCTTGCCTGGCATGTTACCCCCATATTTCACTATATATATGTTGTTTTGGTGTATGTGTCACTGGGACCCTGCCAGCCAGGGCCCCAGTGCTCATACGTGTGCCCTGTCTGTGTTCCCTGTGTGATGACTAACTGTCTCACTGAGGCTCTGCTAACCAGAACCTCAGTGGTTATGCTCTCTCTGCTTTCTAAATTGTCAATAACAGGCTAGTGACCAATTTCACCAATTCACATTGGCATACTGGAACACCCTTATAATTCCCTAGTATATGGTACTGAGGTACCCAGGGTATTGGGGTTCCAGGAGATCCCTATGGGCTGCAGCATTTCTTTTGCCACCCAGAGGGAGCTCTGACAATTCTTACACAGGCCTGCCACAGCAGCCTGAGTGAAATAACGTCCACGTTATTTCACAGCCATTTACCACTGCTTTTAAGTAACTTATAAGTCACCTATATGTCTAACCTTCACCTGGTGAAGGTTGGGTGCTAAGTTACTTAGTGTGTGGGCACCCTGGCACTAGCCAAGGTGCCCCCATATCGTTCAGGGCAAATTCCCCGGACTTTGTGAGTGCGGGGACACCATTTCACGCATGCGCTATACATAGGTCACTACCTATGTATAGCGTCACAATGGTAACTCCAAACATGGCCATGTAACATGTCTAAGATCATGGAATTGTCACCCCAATGCCATTCTGGCATTGGGGAGACAATTGCATGATCCCTCGAGTCTCTAGCACAGACCCAGGTACTGCCAAACTACCTTTACCGGGGTTTCACTGCAGCTGCTGCTGCTGCCAGCCCCTTAGACAGGTTTCTGCCCTCCTGGGGTCCAGCGAGGCTTGGCCCAGGAAGGCAGAACATAGGACTTCCTCAGAGAGAGGGTGTTACACACTCTCCCTTTGGAAAAAGGTGTCAGGGCTGGGGAGGAGTAGCCTCCCCCAGCCTCTGGAAATGCTTTGATGGGCACAGATGGTGCCCATCTCTGCATAAGCCAGTCTATACCAGTTCAGGGATCCCCCAGCCCTGCTCTGGCGCGAAACTGGACAAAGGAAAGGGGAGTGACCACTCCCCGACCTGCACCTCCCAGTGGAGGTGCCCAGAGCTCCTCCAGTGTGCTCCAGACCTCTGCCATCTTGGAAACAGAGGTGTTGCTGGCACACTGGACTGCTCTGAGTGGCCAGTGCCAGCAGGTGACGTCAGAGACTCCTTCTGATAGGCTCTTACCTGTGTTGCTAGCCTATCCTCCTTCCTAGGTATCCAAACCTCCTTTTCTGGCTATTTAGGGTCTCCGCTTTGGGAAATTCTTTAGATAACAAATGCAAGTGCTCATCAGAGTTCCTCTGCATCTCTCTCTTCACCTTCTGCCAAAGGATCGACCGCTGACTGCTCAGGATGCCTGCAAAACCGCAACAAAGTAGCAAAGATGACTACTGCAACCTTGTATCGCTGATCCTGCCGCTTTCTTGCCTGTTTCCTGGTGGTGCATGCTCTGGGGGTAGCCTGCCTCCTTTCTGCACCAGGAGCTCTTAAGAAATCTCCTGCTGGACGACGGAATCCTCCCCCTGCAACCACAGGCAACAAAAGACTGCATCACCGGTCCTCTGAGTCCCCTCTCAGCACGACGAGCGTGGTCCCTGGAACTCAGCAACTCTGTCCAAGTGACTCCCACAGTCCAGTGCCTCTTCAGTCCAAGTTTTGTGGAGGTAAGTCCTTGCCTCCCCACGCTAGACTGCATTGCTGGGTACCGCGTGATTTGCAGCTGCTCCTGTGCACTCTTCCAGGATTTCCTTTGTGCACAGCCAAGCCTGGGTCCCCAACACTCTAACCTGCAGTGCACAACCTTCTGAGTTGTCCTCCGGCGTCGTGGGACTCCCTTTTGTGACTTTGCGTGGACTCCGGTTCACTCCTCTTCTAAGTGCCTGTCCAGGTACTTCTGCGGGTGCTGCCTGCTTCTGTGAGGGCTCCCTGACTTGCTGGGCACCCCCTCTGTCTCCTCATCCAAGTGGCGACATCCTGGTCCCTCCTGGGCCACAGCAGCACCCAAAAACCCTAACTGTGACCCTTGCAGCTAGCAAGGCTTGTTTGCAGTCTTTCTGCGTGGGAACACCTCTGCAAGCTTCTACACAACGTGGGACATGGATCCTCCAAAGGGGAAGTTTCTAGCCCTCTTCGTTCTTGCGGAATCCACAGCTTCTACCATCCGGTGGTAGCTTCTTTGCACCCTCAGCTGGCATTTCCTGGGCATCTGCCCACTCTCGACTTTGTCGCGACTCTTGGACTTGGTCCCCTTGTTCCACAGGTACTCTCATCCGGAAATCCACTTTGGTTGCTTTGCTGGTGTTGGTCTTCCTTGCAGAATTCCCCTATCACGATTTCTGTGCCCTCTGGGGAATATAGGTGCCCTTTACACCTACTTTTCAGGGTCTTGGGGTGGGCTATTTTTCTAACCCTCACTGTTTTCTTACAGCCCCAGCGACCCTGTACAAGCTGACATAGGTTTGGGGTCCATTCGTAGTTTGCATTCCACTTTTGGAGTATATGGTTTGTAATGCCCCTATACCTATGTGCTCCTATTGCAATCTACTGTAACTATACATTGCTTGCATTACTTCCTTTTGCTATTACTGCATATTTTTGGTGTTGTGTACATATATCTTGTGTATATTTGGCATCCTCATACTGAGGGTACTCATTGAGATACTTTTGGCATATTGTCATAAAAATAAAGTACCTTTATTTTTAGTATATCTGTGTATTGTGTTTTCTTATGATATTGTGCATATAACACCAGTGGTATAGTAGGAGCTTTGCATGTCTCCTAGTCCAGCCTAAGCTGCTCTGCTATAGCTACCTTCTATCAGCCTAAGCTGCTAGAAACACCTCTTCTACACTAATAAGGGATAACTGGACCTGGTACAGAGTGTAAGTACCCCTTGGTACCCACTACAAGCCAGGCCAGCCTCCTACAATAGGGCGCTCAGAAAGCTAAGACTGGAGGAGGCCAGGCTGAGGCTGCAGCAGCAACAACTAGCCCTAGATAGGGAGGCCTTGGCAATGGAGAGGGAAAGGCAGGGGTTGGGGTTTGTACCCCATGGTGGCAGCAGCAGCAGTTTCAGGGATTATAGAGTCAGGGAGGACTCCATTAATTCTAGAAACTTGCACAAAATTGTTCCCTCATACCAGGTAGGGGATGATATCTACAAGCGGTTTGCTGTACTTGAGATGGTCTGTAAAGTTCACAGGGTCTCTCAAAGGCAGTGGGCTGCTATTCTCTGGTTGTCCTTCTCTGACAAGGGGAGGGATAGACTTCTCACTGTCAGAGAAGAGTTTGCAGACAACTACAGCATTTTAAAAACAGCTCTTTCGGAAGGTGTTGGTCTAACCACTGAACAATACAGAATTAAGTTCAGGGAGGCCAGAAAATAGGTCTCACAGGACTGGGTTGACTTTGTGGACTGTTCTGTTAAAGCTTTAGAAGGCTGGTTACATGACGGCAAAGTGTCGGACTATGAGGGTTTGTACAATCTGTTGTTGAGAGAGCATATTTTAAAAAACTGTGTGTCTGAGTTGTTGCACCAATATTTGGTAGACTCAGATCTGACCTCTCCCCGAGAATTGGGAAAGAAGTCAGACAAATGGGTGAGAACAAGGACAAGAAGAAGGATGGTTGGTCACATGACAAAGGTGGGGACAAAGATAAAAAACAAAGGCCCTCATTATGGCCCTGGTGGTCGGTGATAAAGTGGCGGTAATACTGCGTACAGGTAAGTACCGCCAAATTATGACCCTGGCAGTTAGATCTCTGAAAGACAGCCTATGTACCACACCAACCGCCAGGGCAGAAACAGCAGTCCCCATGGTGGTAGCCGCCTACAGCCAGTCGGAAGACAAAGTTCCACCAACCATAATATGACAACACAATCCACCACCTTTTCGGGGTGGTACCAACACCATCAAAAGCCTGGTGGAAACACATTACAGAAGTAAAATGATTCACCATTGGAGATACAGGGAAGCACCACGCCACTTTGGAACCAGAACTGCAAGTATTTCTGATGATCTTCTACGTTATGTACCACCACAAACACCAACACCGAAGAAGACGACGACGGTGTGTACAGCCACCTAGCACACAAGGGAGGGTGGGAGGAAAAAGAGAGTGACACACACACACGCACAACACACACCCCATACAGACAACCACACACACAACCAGCTGCACAAGAAAACAATTTATCCCCGTAAATCGGCTGAATAATGCAAGGACAACAGGAATTGACTAAAGTGATTGTAATCAGATCAACACAAAATTAATAATACGATTTGCCAATGCAACAGATATGTACAAATGTACAAAAAAGGGGCACTGCCCAGTCCTCAGTTCATAGGGGCAACATGGCCACAGGACAAAGTCCAAGGCCCCACTTGTTCCTGCACCAATACGGAGAGAACACTGCAGGGGCATAAGTTGGCAAATAGGCAGGCACCTCGGGGGTGGGAGGGGGCACGTCACCTGGATGCGGAAACAAGACCACTGGTTCTGGATGGGGCAACAAGCCCTGTGCTTGGTCCTGGGGAGTGCAAGGCCACAGTCTCTCAAGTGGGTGTCTCACACGCTGGTTCTGGAGGGGGCAGCAAGCCCTGTGCTTGGCCCTGGGGACTGCAAGGCAACAGTCTCTCGAGTGGGTGTCTCCCACACTGGTTCTGAAGGGGGCAACAAGCCCTGTGCTTGGTTCTGGGGAGTGAAAGGCCAGAATCTCTCAAGTGGGTGCCTCCCACACTAGTTCTCGATGGGGCAACAAGCCCTGTGCTTGGTCATGGGGAGTGCATGGCCACAGTCTCTCGAGTGGGTGAATACCCCACTGCTTCTGGAGGGGACAGGCCGCACAGCAGCCCATGGAGGCTGGATCACATGGCGTCCGCCGGCAGTGACGGCTGCACTGTGGTGGTAGTGGGAGGCTCCTGCTCAGCCCCTGCACCCTGCGATGGCTGCACTGTGGTGGTTGTGGTAGTGGGAGGCTCCTGCTCAGCCCCTGCACTCTCCAATGTCTGCACTGTGGTGGTGGTGGTAGTGAGAGGCTCCTGCTCAGCCCCTGCACTCACTGATGGCTGCACAACCACGGCTGGCGGTGGGGGCTCTGTGACAGCTGGTGGTGCAGGCTCCTTCCCCTTCTTGCTTGCTGATGCAGGCTTCTTCCCGTTTGTGCTTGCTGGTGCAGGCTCCTTCCCCTTCTTGCTTGCTGGTGCAGGCTCCTTCCCCTTTCTGCTTGCTGGTGCAGGCTCCTTCCCCTTCTTGCTTGCTGGTGCAGGCTCTTTCCCCTTTCTGCTGGCTGGTGCAGGCTCCTTCCCCTTCTTGCTGGCTGGTGCAGGCTCCTTCCCCTTTCTGCTGGCTGGTGCAGGCTCCTTCCCCTTTTTGATGGCTGGTGCAGGCTCCTTCCCCTTTTTGATGGCTGGTGCAGGCTCCTCCCCCTTCAGTATTTGTGGCCTGGAATCCTTTCCACCACAAGTAGGTGCTGGTGGAACTGGGCCTGTGGACTATATGGCTGAGGTGCTAGCTGGGTTCTTGATACCCTGGCTATACGTGCAGGACAGGGGAGGGGGAGTGAAGAGGTCAATGGTGGAAAGGAAAAGCTTTGTGGGGACATTTGGGTGGGAAGAGGGATAAGTAATAGGAGAGGAGGATGAGGGAGTGGTTGTTGGAGGTGTTTGTCTTCTGGATTTGGATGCAGGTGCATGGGTTGTAAGCCGTTGTGACACAGTGGGAGAGGGCACTGGGGACATGTGCATGGATGTTGTGGAGGTGTCTGACAGTGAGGTGTAGGTTCTGCTTGGTGTGGTGATGATGCAGGGAGTGGATGATGATGTAGTGCATGCAGATGTGAGTGTGGACGTAATTGGGTGGGAGGTGGAGCAGGAGGAGGAGGGGGAAACAGTGGAAATAGTGGATGTCATTGTGTCTGTAACTGGAATGGTGTTTGTGTGAGTGCCTGTGGAATGAAGTGTGGTGCTTGTGTTTGCCTGTGACACTCTTGGGTGTTGTCCTGTGTGCATGTTCGGCTGGCTGTGTGCTTGGGATGGGTTGGGGTTGAGGAGAAAGGGACTGGGAAGTGGACGTTGGAGGGGGGACAGTAGAAACAGGGACAATGAGGCCAGAGCCTGGATCGATCTCTGTTGGGCCGCCAATCCAGTGTCAATGCCCTCCAGGAATGCATTATGTTGTTGTATCAAGGCTGCCAGCCCCTGGATGGCATTCACAATGGTTGGTTACCCTACAGAGATGGATCTCAGAAGGTCAATAGCCTCCTCATTCAGGGCAGCAGGGCTCACTGAGGCAGGGCCTGAGGTGCTTGGGGCGAAGAGATGCCCACCCTCCTGGGTGAGCGGGCACAGGCAACTCGCTGAGAGGCTGCTAGGAGGGCGGTGCTGGTACGGGAGTGACGGCTGTACCTGTAGCTAGGGTGGTTACAGAGGTGTCCACCACCACCAGGGAGCTCCCATCGGAGGAGGTATCAGAGTCTGTATTGTCCCCTCCAGTCTCCACCATGGTGCTCCCCTCGCCCTCCGTCCCACTGGTGCCCTCACCGTCAGTGGACTCTGCCTTCAGGTTCCTGTGGGATGCAGCTCCCTCCATCGCCGGTGCCTCTTCTCCTCCACCAGATGATGCTAATGCACACAAGGACAGGATGACAAAACAAGAAAAGGGGAGGAGGGAGACAAAGGATACACTGGGTCAGTGACTGCACCAACACCACCGTTGGTGTACACAGCACCCTCACACACGGGGTACAGGCCTACGCACTATGCATTGCATTACCAGTGATATTGCTAGACACCAAGGCATGAGTAGGAGCACACACCGCCAACTGCAGCACACCTGGGACCCACGCAGCCCTGGCCAGTAGTGGATCCTAACAAGCTAGGTAGGCAGTATTTTCCCTTCAAACACTTAACCACCAGAGGACCTATGCTGCTATGTCTGGCCTGGTCTAGGAGCACCCACTGACAACCACCACCCGGATACCACCCCATCAGGCGTAAGTTGTAATGACAGCCACTATACTCACCCCCTTGTGGCTGCTGTGTTGCCCTCAAGCACCCATCCAGCTCTGGATAGGCCACTGCCAGTATGCGGGTCATCAGGGGGGTCAGGGTTCGATGGACACCCCTTTCTCGCTGGAAGGCCATCCCTAGCTGGGACTCCGCAGACTTCTGTGCCCAGCGCTTCAGGTCCTTCTACCATTTGTGGCAGTGGGTGCACCGCCTGACATAGGCCCCCAGGGTCCGCAGCTCTTTGGCGATGGCACGCCATGTACCCTTCTTTTGATAGGCGCTCACCTGCAGAGGCAATACAGTCAGGAGAACACTATTAGACAAACAGTCCAGCCAGTTACACAAATGTCCCACCATACCCGTTTACAGCACTATTGGCACACACATACCCCAGCACTCGATGTGTACCCAGCCAGGATGACATCCCTCCCCCTTACACGATGCCTTCACACACACCTCCATACATGCATGCCACATGCATCGTGCCCACAGTGTACTCACCTGTTGGTCTGGAAGCCCATACAGCAGTCCATACTGGGGTAGGACCCCATCCACCAGTCGTTCCAACTCTTTAGAAGTGAAGGCTGGGGCCCTTTCCCCAGTCACACGGGCCATGGTAGGTTCCAGACAAAGGTCACAGGTCACAGTAGCACATGCAGTGTAGGTCCTCTCCTACGGAAGGTCAGGAAACAAGTGAGGAATATGATAGAAAATGGCAGTCACGTCCGCGGCGGTGCATATCGTCACTGCTGGCATAGATCACCATTGGCCACTGTACCCGATAGGGCCAATTATTAACCAGTAAGGAATTGCCCTTCTGTTCCTGACCGCCTCCCGCCACAGCGCACAACGTCAGCGGCATTACCTTCACACAGGACAGGCGGACGCCATTTCAGGGGGGGCAGGCCTATGGAATAATACTGCTTCACTGGAGAAATAGGCACGTACTGTACAGATCATACTGATCCATTTCATGTATACAGATTGCAAACTACTGTTGTGGCTCCATTGTTCAGTTTGTGAGAGGCTCCTCACTCTTTTGTCCCTTACATTACTACCGCTGCAGATGAAAAGGAGATGGAGACATTCCCCTGTGTACAGACCCCTGGTGGACTTGGCTACACTGGAGGACAAGCACATAATGCTCACCTATAGACTGGACAGGGCCACAATCACAGAGCTGTGTGCCCAGTTGGAGCCTGACCTGAAATCTGATATCCGTCACCCCACTGGGATCCCCCTCTTGTGCAAGTTCTATCAGTTCTCCATTTCCTGGCAACTGGTTATTTTCAAATGACAGTGGGCTTGGCATCAGGAATGTCACAGCCAACGTTCTCAATAGTGCTGACAAGAGTATTGTCTGCCCTGGTAAAACACATGTGCTTCTACATTGCATTCCCCCAGGTTGAGGATTTGGCCACTGTGAAGGCTGAGTTTTGTGCAATGGGACATATCCCCAATATAATTGGGGCGATTGACGGAACACATATTGCATTTGTACCCCCGTGCTAGAATGATCAGGTGTTCAGGAATCGTAAGAGTTTCCACTCTTATGAATGTGCAGATGGTGTGCTTGGCGGACCACTAAATCTCCCACGTCAATGCTGAGTATCCTGGGTCGGTTCATGACGCCTTTGTCCTGAGGAATAGCAGCATCTCCAATGTGATGGTCCAACTTCAGAGGCCCAGGGTGTGGCTAATAGGTGAGCCCTGGTTCCCACCCAGTACATGTTGGTGTATGGGTATGGTGTGGGCCATATAGGATAGTGTGTGGCCAAATGTTGTCCCTCAATATTTGCAGGTGACTCTGGTTACCCAAACCTATCATGGCTGCTGACCCCTGTGAGGAATGCCAGGACAAGGGCAGAAGAACATTATAATGAGGCACATGGGCGAACCAGAAGGATTATTGAGAGAACCTTTAGCCTTCTAAAGGCCAGGTTCTGGTGCCTCCATCTAACAGGCGGATCCCTGTGCTGCTCACCCAAGAAGATCTGCCAGATAGTAGTGGCAGGCTGTATGTTGCACAACCTGGCCCTCAGACGCCACGTCCCATTTCTGCAGGAGGAGGAGACTGGAGATGCTCCTGTGGCAGCAGTTGACCCTGTGGACGGTGAGGATGAGGAGGATGAGGAGGCAGAGGATGAGGCTGATGACAACAGAACAACTGTGATCCGTCAGTACTTCCAATGACACACAGGTGAGACAGTATAACTTTACATTTCAATCACTTTGGTTGTATTGTGTGTGGCATTGGCATGCTGCCATTCCCAATTCTATGCCCACTTACTGTTCCCTCTGGCTATTCATTTTGCAGATGTTGGTGATATGACAAATACTCCTGGTGTGATCACAACAGCCAGCTACAGGTCATTAATTCTATGCTCATTCTATGTACAGTTCATTTGCACTGGTTGTACCTGTTTCAATCAATACATATTTAAAATACATGACATACTCGAAATCGATTTTTATCAAAGGGTGTTTATTGAAGTGCTAACATGTAGGGAGAAAGTGCAATAGGATTGGGTGATGATGGAGGAAAGTCCAGGGTATTGTTCCAGTCTGTTTGTCGCACAGGTGCATTGTCCAAGGGGACATAGGAAGGGGAGCAATGGCAGTTCAAGGTGGACAGGGTGACTGTGTGGGACACAACGGGGACAATCAGGAGAGTCTCATTTCCTGGCGGGGGACTTGGCAAGTGTCTCTGGCTTCTGTCTGGATCGCAGGGAACGTTTGCAGGGTGGTTCACCTTCTGCAGGGGGAGGGTTGCTAGTGGCCTGTGAGTCCTGTGGCGGGCCTCCTGGCCACTAGCGGAAGTGGAAGGCTGTTCAGATGACTGGCTATCGGCAGGGGCCCGCTGGTTTGAGACTGCCTCCCTCATAATGTTTTCCATGTCTGCCAGCACCCCTGCTATGGAGATCAGGGTGTTGTTGATGGCCTGCAAGTCCTTCCTGATCCCCTGGTACTGTCCCTCCTGCAGCCGCCTGTTCTCCTGCACGTTGTCCAGGATCTGGCCCATTGTGTCCTGGGAATGTTGGTAGAGTCGGTTTCCTGGGCCTGTCCTCCCCCTTGTGCACAGCAGTCCTCCCAGTGTCCCTGTTGGCCTGTGCCTCTGTCCCCTGAACTGTGAGCCCACTGCCACTGACCCCAGGTCCCTGATTGTCTTGGGTGCGAGGGGTAGCCTGGAGGCCCTGTACAGGTCGGCACACTGCTGATTGACATATCCTGGGGACAGAGGCTTGGGTACGCTGGGTGAGTGCTGTGGTGTTGTTTCCTGATGGGGGAGGCTCTGTGGTGGTTTGTGACTGGGCTTGGGGAAGCGGCTGTCCAGTGGTCCCTGATGGGCCAGGTAGATTGTCCATATCCTGTAGACCAGAGTTACCTTCATCATTGTGGGCCTCTTCAGTTGAGGAACTGGATAGTTCTGGCACCTCCTCTCCGGTTACATTGGCTGGGGTACCTGTGGGGAGGTAAATGATGTATTATTGTTAATGTGTATGTTATTTTGTACATCCCTGGCTTCCCCTCTATGGTTGGTGTTGCCCTGCCAGCTTTTACTTGTGTATGTTGGTGTATGGTGGGATTGTTAGTTCTCTCTGCTATGCATGCTTTAGTATCCATGCAGGGCTGTGAGGGGTGTCCATACATTGGTACAGCATGCAGGGCTTGGCATTGGGACTGAAGAGATGTTATGGTGGAGTGTGTGGGATGGAGTGGAGTGATGGGAGTGAGTGTGAGGGTATGTGAATGCGTGCAGGTATGGGGTGATAATTGTTGAAAGTTGACTTACCAGAGTCCAGTCCTCCTCCGACTCCGGCCTGGCCCTCAGGATGCAGTTTTGCCAAGACTTGCTCCTCCCATGCTGTGAGTTGTGAGGGAGGTGGTGGGGGTCCACCGCCAGTCCTCTGAATAGCAAGCTGGTGTCTTGCTGCTATGGAACGTACCTTCCCCCGTAGGTCGTACCATCACTTCCAGATATCATCCCTTGATCTTGGGTGCTGTCCCACGGCATTGACCCTGTCCACGATGCCCCGCCATAGCCCCATCTTCCTTGCAGTGGATATCTGCTGCACCTGTGCTCCACGTAGCTGTGGCTCTACCCTGACAATTTCCTCCACCATGACCCTTAAATCCTCCTCTGTGAAACAGGGGTGTCTTTGTGGTGCCATGGGTGTCATGTGAGGTATGTTGGTGAGGGTGTGTTGGGTAATGTTTTGGGGTGTGTGATGTGAAGTGCTTGAGTGGTGTATGGGTGTGAGTGGGGTGTGGCTCTATTTGGCTAAGTGGTCTTGGTGTCAGTCTTGTGCCAATGAATTGTAATCATAAAGGGTTGTGGGTAATGTGGGTGTGTGTTTTATAGTGGTGTGGGTGTGTGGGTGTGGTGTGTGTATGGGTGTCAGGTGTGTGTTGTTTGAATTGTCCAATGTGGTAGTGTTTTGTCTGTGGGTGTCCATTTTGAGCGTGGCAGTATGTACCGCCAGTGGTTTACCGTCGCTGAATGTCTGCTGTGGTGATTCGTGGGTCATATGGTGAACAGATATCCGCCACTGCGACTGTAAGTTGGCAGCTGTCAGCGTGGCAGTAAGAGGGATTTACCACCAATGTCACAATGAGGGCCCAAGAGTCTTCATCAGGCCCACAAAACTCTTCTGGGGGTAGGTCTAAATCCTCTTCTCACAACCATCAGAATAAAAGCATTGGTGCTATATCTGTAGGAATAAAGGCCATAGGGCAGGAGACAGCTTTTTCCCTTAGAAAAGCACCAAGCCTCCCACCACCACTACCCCCACCGCTACAACTAGTGCCCCTAGCAATAGCAGTGGTGGTGGGAAATCTAACACAACAAATAGTCAATCCAAGGGTGTAGCAGGGCTCACTCTGGGAAATGTAGTGAGGGTTGGTTTAGTTAGGGAAACCACTGAGGCTGTTTTAGTTTCTGATGGTGGCATTGACGTTGCCTCCCTTGTTGCTTGTCCCCTTAATATGGATAGGTACAAGCAACAACCCCTAATAAATGGTGTTCAGGTTGCGGCCTACAGGAACACAGGTGCCAGTGTCACAATGGTGACTAAAAAACTGGTGACCCCTGAGCAACACCTACTTGGTCATGGTAGGAGGGTGGCCTGGTTTGTAGTGGGTACCTTGAGTACTAACACCTTATACCAGGTCCAGTTATCCCTTATTAGTGAAATATAGTAGTGTTCTAGCAGCTTAGGCTGATAGAGGTAGCTATAGCAGAGCAGCTTAGGCTGAACTAGGAGACATGCAAAGCTCATGCACTACCACTTATAGTTACACAGTACTTATACACAAGTAAAGACAATACTTAGTGTTACCAAAAATAAAGGTATTTATTTGGGTGATACAGTACCAAAAATATCTTAGAGGCAATACTCCTTCTGGAGGTATTATACACAATATATACACTAGACTCCAAAATAAGGCAAGTAATTAGTCATAGAACAGTGCAAACAATAGGAAATGCTATAGAATGCAATGGAAGAAAATAGGTCTAGTTGCAATACAAACCATATACTAAGAAAGTGCAATGAAAATCACGAATTCCCCTCTAGACAAGTGTAGTGTGAGCAGAATCGCTGGGAGAGTAAGAATACAGTAAAGGTAAGTAAATTACCCCACCCCATAGCCCAGAAAAACAGGAGTAAAGTACTGCAAGTTTCCTTAGGACACACTACACCTTGTGATTGGGATTATTGCAATAACCAACCAAGTCTGCAAACAACAACTGCTGGATTCCTGGACCTGAAGACCTGCAAAAGAAGGGGACCATGTCCAGAAGTCGAAAGAAGTTTGAGGAAGGGCAGGAGCCCCTGCCAATCCAGAAGAGGGTGCAAAAGAAGAGTCCCCGGTTGGATGAAGACTGCAGAAATAGGAAGATGCCAGCGGGTTCCTGCATGATGCAATGGATGTCCCACGACGTGAAGATGGAGGTAGACATGATTTTGTGTTGGAAGTCTCCAAGAAGCCTTGGTTATGACAAAGTTGTATTTTGCATCAAAATGGCACCGGCTGTAACCAGGAGGGACCTGGGGGCCTCAACCCTGTGTGAGGAGGAAGAGGCGTCTCTCAGCGCTCTAGAGAGCCCTCAGGACACCAGACAGCACCCACTGGGGTCCCAGGACATGGGGACAAAGGAGGTGCAAAACGAGGTTGGTGCAGCACTGCAGAGAAGGGACCCACGCCGCCAGAGGTCAACTCAACAAGTTGAGCACCGCAGGACAGAGTGCTGGGGACCTGGGCCAGGCTGTGCATGAAGGAATTTTGCAAATAATGCACAGAGGCCTCAGGAGGTGAAGAAGACGCGGTGCACAGGGGTACTGTCGCTCTCAGGGAAGGCAAGGTCTTAACTCATCCAAATTGCGTCAGCAGGACCTCAGGACCGTCTGTGTCGATGGGGTCCACCCTCTGTGTTCCAAGGAGCATGCTCGTCGCTGTGAGAAGAGTTAAAGAGAACCGGTCATCGACTTAGAATGTGCCTATGTGAGCAGGGGAGTGACTCCGTCACACCACAGGAGATTTCTTCTGTCCTTCTGGTGCAGGGTGAAGACAGGGAGCCCTCAGAGCGTGCACACTGTGGAAACTGCTGCAATTGCTGGCTGGAGCTGAAGTTGCGAAGAAAAGTATCCCTTGTGGATGATTTGTTGCTGTTACACGGTTCTTGAAGCAGGCTGCTGTTGATCTGAGGTCATAGGATGAAGTAGTAGCTGCAGAGGATTCCGGGTGAAAACTTGCAAGTAGAATCTGAAGAGAACCCACAGGAGAGACCCTAAATAGCCCTGAGAGGGGGACTGGTTACCTTATCAGGTAAGGACATATCAGGAGGGGTCTCTGACGTCACCTGCTGTCACTGGCCACTCAGAGCCCTCCGAGTGCCCCCAAACCTTGCAAAGAAAAATGGCTGAAGTCTGGGACACGCTGGAGGAACTCTGGGCACCACCCCTATGGTGGTGATGGACAGGGGAGTGGTCACTCCCCTTTCCTTTGTCCAGTTTCACGCCAGAGCAGGGGACAAGGGGTCCCTGAACCAGTGTAGCATGGCTTATGCAAGGAGGGCACCATTTGTGCCCTTCAAAGCATTTCCAGAGGCTCGGGGAAGCTACCCCTCCCCAGCCAGTAACACCTATTTCCAAAGGGAGAGGGGGCAACACCCTGCTTCTAAAGGAAATTATTTGTTCTGCCTTCCTGGGACTGAGCTGCTCAGACCCCAGGAGGGCAGAACCATGTCTGTGAGGTGGCAGCAGCTGTAGCTGCAGTGCAAGCCTCAGAGAGCTGGTTTGGCAGTACTGGGGGTCCATAGTGGAGCCCCCAGGATGCATGGATCTGGCTCCCCAATACTAGATTTGGAATGGGGGGACAATTCCATGATCTTAGACACCTTACATGGCCATATACGGAGTTACCATTGTGAAGCTACATATAGGTATTGACCTATATGTAGTGCACACGTGTATTGGGTCCCTGCACTCACAAAGTCCTGGGAAATGGCCCTGAACTATGTGGGGACACCTTTGCTAGTGCAAGGGTACCCTCACACTAAGGGCCAGATGTAGCAAATTCCGCCATTGCGAGTCGCAAATTGCGAGTCTGAGCGACTCGCAATTTGCGAGTCGCAATGCCGGATGCAGGATGGTGTCCCTGACACCATCTGTGAGTCGCAAGGGGGTGGCAAAGGCCCACCTCATTAATATTAATGAGGTGGGTCGCAATTTGCGACCCACTTGCGAGTCGCAGCACTCACAGGGATGGTGGCCTGCTGGAGACAGCAGACCACCATGTCTGTGACTGCTTTTAAAGCAGTTGTGTTTTTTGTAATGCAGCCTGTTTTCCTTAAAGGAAAACGAGTTGCATTACAAATGAAAAAATGAAACGGTTCAGATTCATTTTTTCAGGGCAGGCAGTGGTCCATATGACCACTACCAGCTCTGAAAATATGTTTTTAGGTCAATTCACAAAGGGGAAGGGGTCCCATGTGTGACACTGGTGGTAACTGCGAATTGCTTTGCGACTGCATTCGCTATCACAAAGCAATTCTGCATCGCGATGCGACTCGCAAATAGGAAGGGGAACACCCCTTCCTATTTGCGACTCGCATTCCCATTTTGCGAGTCGGTAACCAGGTTACCGACTCGCAAAATGGGAATGGGCATTGCGATGTGGCTTTTGCGCCTCGCAAACAGCGATTTTTGCTGTTTGCGAGGCGCAAAAGCCGTGCTACATCTGGCCCTTAGTAACTTTGCACCTAACCCTCAGCAAGTGAAGGTTAGACATATAGGTGACTTATAAGTTACTTGGGTGCAGTGAAAATGGCTGTGAAATAGTGTATGCACTATTTCACGCAGGCTGCAATGGCATGCCTATGGAAGGGTTTGTCTGAGCTCCTTATGGGTGGCAAAAGAAATGCTGCAGCCCATAAGGATCTCCTGGAACCCCAATGCCCTGGGTACCTAGGTACCATATGCTAGGGACTTATAAGGGGGATCCAGTGTGCCAATTGAAATAGGTAAATGAAGTCACTAGCCTAAAGTGACAAATTTAAAAGCAGAGAGAGCATAAGCACTGAGGTTCTGATTAGCAGAGCCTCAGTGACACAGTCAAGCACTATACAGACTTACACATTAGGCCATAAACTACGAGCACTGTGGTCCTGACCAGCAGGAGCCCAGTGAGACAGGCAAAAACATACTGACATACAGGTAAACATGGGGGTAACATGCCAAGAAAGATGGTACTTTCCTACAGTCATCAGTACCAAGTGACTGACGCCCATAACAACACTGTAAACTGCCCAATGGCTGTTGCTGATCTCAACTGGGCTGAGGGTTACTGGTCCTAAAAAAGTTGTGGTATCCACAGACCTACCTATAGAGTGTCTACTAGGGAACGACTTGGAGACTTCAGCTTGGGCGGAAGTGGATTTGGAGAGCCATGCTGGGCATTCCTGTGCATAACTTTGCTTTGATCAGGGCTCAGGCCAAGAAGCAAAGAGGACAGGGAAACTTGGATCCTGAACTTTGGAACAAGAGCTTCCCAAAAGCAGGGGTAGCAAGGGTAAAATGTTATCCAATATCCCACCATCCACTGATGGTTTCCCCTTTGAGGAGCAGAACTTCAAGCTGATACAGCTGAACTCTTAGGTGCAGGGGGGCCTTCCAGGGAGGAGTTCAGTGTGGCACAGCAAACCTGCCCACACTTGAGAGTTTGAGACAGTAAGCTGTCAAAGAAGAGGCAGGGGATATCAGTGGCACCCATAGGGTTTCTGGAAGAACAATCTCTTGTATTCTGAGGCAAGGGACCCAAAGCTTGGTGCCACCAGGAGACTGATCATTCCCTTTTAACACAGATAATCTTTGTTAACCTTGGCACATGATATTCCCCTTGCTGGACATCTGGAGCAAAGCAAGACTAGTCCCTCACTTTCACTGGCCTCACATGTCTGAAGATACTAAGGAGTTTTGTCGCTCCTGTGTCACTTGTCAAGCCAATGGCAAGACAGGTGGCACCCCAAAGGCCCCCTTAATCTCACTGCCAATGGTTCCGGTACCCTTTGAACTGGTAGGGATTGATATTGTTGCCCCCATACCTCTTAGGACCACTACAGCACCTGCAGTAACGAAAGCCCTACTGGGATTTTTTTCCAGGGTGGGTTTCCCAAAAGAGGTTGTATCAGACAGAGGTAGAAACTTCATGTCTGCATACTTAAAAGCAATATGGAAAGAGTGTGGTGTAACTTATAAATTCACTACACCTTACCACCCCCAGACAAATGGGTTGGTTGAGTGCTTTAACAAATAACTCTAAGGCATGATAATGGGCCTCTCTGGAAAACTCAGGAGGAGATGGGATGTCCTGCTACCATGCCTTCTCTTTGCCTACTGGGAGGTACCCCAAAAAGGAGTGGGCTACAGCCCCTTTGAACTCCTCTTTGGTCACCCTGTTAGGGGTCCATTAGCTCTTGTAAAGGAGGGTTGGGAGTAACCCCTGGAGCCCCCTAAACAAGATTTAGTGAATTATGTGCTTGGCATAAGATCAAGAATGGCTAAGTACATGAAGAAGGCCACCAAGAACCTTCAGGCAAGCCAAGAGTTGCAGAAGCAATGGCATGACCAGAAGGCTGACAGTG
This sequence comes from Pleurodeles waltl, assembly GCF_031143425.1. Taxonomy (NCBI): domain Eukaryota; kingdom Metazoa; phylum Chordata; class Amphibia; order Caudata; family Salamandridae; genus Pleurodeles; species Pleurodeles waltl. The sequence goes on from NC_090437.1 coordinate 96,572,267, forward strand.
TACCAACCAGTGCAGAAAGTATGGGTCCTGGAGCCTGTGGCACCAAGGGCACTTCAAGACAATAGAGCGGACCACACATCTTAGTGGAAAAGAAGGGTGAGGTCACTTATTTAGTTGACCTTGGCACTCCTAGAAGTCCTCTCAGAGTACTTCATGTGAACCGCCTAAAGCCCTACTATGACTATGACAGGGCTGACTTAACCCTGCTCATAGCTACTGATGAGGGACAGGAGGAAGAGAGTCACTCTCTCCCTGATCTCTTCTCCAACATTGCAGCTGATGACTCAGTGGATGGAGTAGTTCTAGCAGACTGCCTTACTGAATCTCAGAAGGAAGCCTTCAGGAACCTCCTAGGGCAGTTCTCTGAACTGTTTTCTCTAACACCTGGTCAGACTACATGGTGTGAACACACCATTGACACAGGACAGAGTTTGCCTGTGAAAAGTAAAATATATAGGCAACCTGATCATGTTAGGGATTGCATAAAGGCTGAAGTGCAGAAGGTACTTGACCTAGGAGTGATTGAGCACTCTGATAGCCCCTGGGCTAGCCCTGTGGTGCTGGTACCAAACCACACTCCCAAAATGGGAAACGAGAGATGAGATTCTGTGTAGATTATAGAGGGCTCAACACAATCACTAAGATTGATGCTCACCCAATACCCACGGCAGATGAGCTAACAGATACACTGGCATCTGCCAAGTATCTAAGCACCTATGACTTGACTGCAGGGTATTGGCAGATCAAATTGTCAAAGGATGAAAAACCTAAAACTGCTTTCTCAACCATTGGAGGGCATTATTAGTTTACAGTTATGCACTTTGGTTTAAAGACTGCACCTGCCACATTTCAGAAGTTTGGTAAATACAGTCCTCCAAGCTCTGCAAGCCTTTAGTGCAGCATATCTAGATGATATAGCTGTCTTGGGATGACCACCTGGTCCACCTATGGAAGGCTTTGAAGGCTCTGCAAAAAGAAGGCCTTACTATCAAGGCTTCAAAGTGCCAGATAGGGCAGGGAAAAGTATAGATTGGACTCCCCCTACAACACAGACCCAGGTTAGAGTCTTACTTGGTCTCACTGGGTACTACAGGAGGTTTATCAATACCTATGGCTCCATTGTTGCCCCTCTTAATGACCTCACCTCAAAGAAGATTCTTTAAAAGGTATTACAGACAGGCAACTGTCAGAAAGCTTTTGAGGAGCTAAAACAGGCCATGTGCTCTGCACCTGTCCCAAAATAACCAAACTACTCCAAGAAGGTGATAGTTCAAACTGGTGCTTCAGTGATAGGGGTTGGGACAGTTCTGTTGCTGCTTAATACAGAGGTCCAGGATCAACCAGTAGCTTTTATCAGCAGAAGGTTGACCCCCAGAGAAAACCTTTGGTCAGCTATAAAGAGGGAGGCATTTGCCGTGGGCTGGGCCTTAAAGAAGTTGAGACTATACCTCTTTGGTACTCACTTCTTTGTTTAGACAGACCACAACCCTCTCTTATGGCTAAAGCAGATGTAAGGAGAAAACCCAAAATGGTTGAGGTGGTCCAATTCCCTACAGAGGATGTACTTTACAATGAAACTTAGACCTGGGAGTAACCACTCCAATGCAGATGTACTCTCCAGATATTTACACTTAGACAATGATGTCTCATCTGAGCAAGGTTAGCCTTATTGTCCCTCATTTGCGGGGAAAGGGGGTTGTGTAAGAAAGTACGCTCTTTTTACAATGGTTACCCCCATTTTCTGCCTGATGTCAATGTGCTTGACTGTGTTCACTGGGATCCTGCTAGCTAGGACCCCAGTGATTATACTCTCTTTCCTCTAAATTTGGTTGTTGCATACTGGTAACCCAGTATTTCACCCACAATTGGCATACTGGTGACCCCTTATAAGTCCCTAGTATATGGTACTTAGGTACCCAGAGCATTGGGGTTCCAGGGGATCCCTAAGGGTCGCAGCATATATTTTGCCACCCATAGAGAGCCCATGCAAAGGCTTCTGTGGGACTGCCATTGCAGCCTGTGTGAAAAGGTGCAAGCCCTCTTTCACTGCCATTTACACTGCACCAAGTCACTTATAAGTCGCCCCTATGGCAGGCCCTCTAGCCCCCAGGGCAGAGTATCTGTGTGTGAGGGCACCCCTGCAGGCACTCCTGTTCTCCCTGGACTCTTCTGTGCTTCTTGGACTTGGTCCCCTTCTTCAATAGGTCCTTAGGTCCAGTAATCCACTGTTGATGTCTTGCAGTCTCTTCTGGTTCTTGCATATTCTTCTTTCTCGTTTCTGTCTGTGTTCTGGGAAAGTTATTGTGTTTATTTTTGTAATACTGAGGTGGTCATTATGAACATGGCGGTAAACACCGCCCCTCCGGTGGTGGTGGGAACTACCACCAACAAGCTGGCGGTCCGGCCTGCCAAATAATGAAGAACATGAGAAGCAAGTAGCGGTCCATCGACACACCACCATCATTGTAGTGCCGACGAGGATGGAGGAGGCCGCCCACAAGCCGGCGGAAAGGAGCTACCCACCCCCCAAATATTGAAGCACAAGACCGCTGTCAGCTTTGTGGCGGAAATTTACAAAATAAAAGGAAACACTCTCCGGAGGCACACACAACACGCCGACGCAGGCATGGAGAGAGCTTTGGAATGACTGTGACCACCGACAAAGACGAAGAGGGTAAGTATTGCAACCTAGTACACATGGGAAGAAAGGGCACAGATACACAACGACCCCACCCACCCTGCAATGCACACCCAACCTCTCTCACCATCCTACACCATACACACCAGAACAAGATGTACTGAGCCGACACAAGGCAACAAAGACCTGCACCAAAGTATACACATGTGCACACCACCCCCCACAGTGAAACTCGGAAACAACGTCACCATAATGTGCCAAGAGCACTACTAGGCACTGCAATTTATTAACTTTAAAAAAGGTACTGTCCAAATAAGGCCACTGGCCAGTCCATGTGAAAGACCCTGAAGGGCCAAAATAGGCCGGACTTGAGTCCCGCATGTGCATAGGGTACTCCACTTGAAGGTGGCATCAATGGGGCAGCCAGGCACCTCAGGGAACAGGGGCAGGGGGTGGCAGGGGTGGTGACTTACGTCTGGAAGAGGGGGGCTTGGGCTTAGGTTTGAGAGGTGGAGGGGGTTTGGGCTTGCCCTTGGAAGGTGGGGGAGTGGGCTTGGACCGGGAGGGGTGGCAGAGGGACCTGGGGCAACACGGGGCTTCTTCCTCCCTGGGGATGGGGCACGGGAAGGGCAGACTGGGGTGGACTTGGACGTGGAAGGAGTGGACTGGGCAAGGAGATGGCCACGTTTAGGGACGAGAGGGGGTGGGTCAGTGGGTTCAAACAGGTCAATACAGGCGACAAAAAGCTTCTTAGGGGCAGTTGGGGGTGATTTGGAGGAAGGTGTGGAAGTGGAGGTGGAGGGAGTGCTTGTACCAGGTGTAGGTGTGCTGGACGTGGATGCAGGTGCCTGTAAAGTATGCTGATGTGTGGTGGATGTGTGTGAATGTTTGAGTGTTTTGGGAGGAGGGGGTATGGACACAGTGGGACAAGACAGGCTGCCAGTGTACATGGATGTTGTCTGGGTGTCTGCAGGTCTGGTGTGTGTGCTGTAAGTGTCTGTCAATGTAGTTGTGGTGGGTGCAGGTGTGGTACCTGGGTGCATGTCTTGATGTCAGATGTTGTTGTGACTGCAAGAATGGGGCCAGGAGCAGTGACTGGGGTTGCAATGCGTGTGGATGTGCATTGTGAGGTGACAGACAGGGTGGCGGGGGAGGTGGACACACTGGAGGAAGTGGATGTTGTTGTCTCTGCTTTGGTATGTTGGGTGTATGCATGCCTGTGGTGGGAAGTGTGGTGCTTGTGTTTCTCTGTGCGTTTCTTGTGTGTTGATCTGTATGCATGGCAGTCTGGATGTGTGCTTGGGATGGGTGAAGGGAGTGGGGTGCTGGAAGAGGTAGAGGTGGTGGGGGGGACGGAAAGACCAGGGACACTGGCTGCCGTCAAAGAGGAGGCCAGAGCCTGAAAAGATCTCTGTAGGCCAGACATGGCATTGTGAATTCCTTCCAGCAATGAATTGCTACAGAGATGGTCCTCAGGAGGTCAATAGCCTCCTCTGTGAGGGCAGCAGGGCTGACTGGGGCAGGGGATGAGGTGCCTCGGGTGAAGGAGACACCCACCCTCCTGGGTGAGCGGGCACGGGCAACTGGGAGGGGAGCAACTGGGAGGGCGGAGATGGCTTGGGCCGTGGTGGAAGATGACATAGAGTGCGTGTGCCCAGTAGGGTCCCCCATCACCAGGGAGCTGCTATCAGAGGAGGTATCAGAGTCACTACCGCCAGTGATAGTTGCCTCCCCTTGATACTCCCCTCGCCCTCCCACCCACTGGTCCCCTTGGCATCCGCCGACTCTGCCTCCTTGGAACTGTGGGCCGCTGCATCCCCACTTGCTGGTGTCTCTGCTCCCTTGCAGGATGACGCTGATGACCACAAAGGACACAAGATCACAGGGGTAGAAAGACAAAACATGGGAGAACTCTGTAAATACCTGAATGAATGTACATCCCTGGCTCTTACACACTCCCATCCAGGTCACACACCTACACACAGTACCTACAACAATAGTCATGACTGTGCCCCTGACTAGTGGCCACTACCCCAGAATACACCACATTACCCAATGGAAACACGGACCTGATAAACTGTGTGGAGTACACACATGGGAGACCATGCCCAGCGAATGCACTCACCAGTCAATTAGCCCACAAACCATCCAAGATTCCAGAAAGGGGACCCCTCCATGGGCCTTTTTAGACCGCCCAAACATGCCCTCACACTATCCCCGGGTCTTTGAGGGGACAGGACTGCAGGAACACACCTGTCCGAGTACCTGGCACTAGACAGCATACATACCTCAGCACCCAAACACATCCATCAAAGACGTGTTACAACTGCTGTGCTGCCTTCAAGTGCCCCTCCAAATCCAGATAGGCCACCGCCAGAATGCGGGGTATTAGTGGGGTCAGGGTCTGAAGGGCACCCCTTCCTCGTTGGGAGGCCTTCCCCAGCTGGGCCTCTCCAGTCTTCCTGGGCCAGCACCTCAGGTCCTCCCACCGCTTCCTTCAGTGGGTGCTCCGCCGGTTGTAGACCCCCACAGTCCGCACTTCAGTCCCCTCTCCTGATGGGCGCTGACCTGCATGGACACAGACCAGAAAAACAGACGTCAGTATGTGTGCTCCTGATACAGATGACATGTCGTCCCCTATGGAACGGACATTTTAGAAAGCCCTGTTATCAACACACATACAGTACATGCCAGACAGTCTACGGCTGGGCAGTAACTTATCGAACACACATGCATACAGGCATCTGCCACAATCACACACATCCAAGGATGACAGCAGCCAACTCACCTGCTCTTCTGGTCGCCCATACAACTTGGCAAACAAGGGTAGGACCCCCTCCACCAGCTTCTCCCGTTCCTCCGTGGTGAAGGCCATAGCCTGATCCCCTGTGACTCGTGCCATCTCAGGGACCAGAGTCAGGACACAGCAGCACATGCAGTGGAGTACTGCCTTGCACGTGAATAAGGAGTCAAGTGGAAAGGATCGGACGACATTGTGTACGTTTCGCAGCGGTGTGCACCGTCACCACCGGCAACGATCATGATAGGCCAAGGTTCCCCTTAGACAACCATGTAATCCAATGATTGGGTGCACGGTGGTGAACACCGCCTTCCGCCATGACGACTACCACCAGCGAATTATGTCAATTCCACTCCCTCAGACCTGTATGGCAGGAGGCTGCCATCTTGCTACCACCACGTTAATATAGCCTGGCCAGGGGCCCCATTCAGGGCCACCTAGTCTACGACCTTAGTTGCTTGCTGACATGAGTTTCTGATCCTCACATTCACCCATCTTTGGAAATGTGTCCACACTGATATGCCATTACAACAGAGTGGACTCTGCACACATTTGCCCGATGGTGTACTTATTCCTTAGCGTCTGTGTGTGTAACCTACGTGTCGCACATTAATTGATACAGTAACATCATGTGTTGCAAGTGCATGTGTGCCCTTCATATGTGTTCTTTCCTCCACAATAGGTACAGATCCCTGTTGCGAGGGAGAGCCCCATCTGTGTACAGACCTCTGTTTTTTTGGAAACCATGGATGAACGTTACATCATTACGACCTACAGACTCAATCGTGCTATAATCCATGACCTCTGTGCTTTACTGGACCCTGTACTGAGACCGGCTAATCGGAATCAGCATGCCATCCCTACTGAAGTGCAAGTGCTATCTGTACTCCATTTTTTGGCTACGGGCTCATTTCAGGTTACAGTGGGCATGGGTGCAGAGGTCTCACAGACAATGTTTAGCCTCATCCTGTCAAACCTTCTGGATGCATTCATCCAACACCTACAGACATACGTCGAGTTCCCCCAAAGGGCTGAACTTCCTGCAATCAAGTCTAGATTTGATGCCTTTGCAAACATCCCCCATGTGATAGGTGCCATTGATGGAACCCACATAGCTCTCATATCCCCAAGAGTGAATGAACAGGTGTACAGGAATCGAAAGAACTTCCACTCCATGAATATACAATTGGTGCGTACTGCTGACCAGTACATATCACATGTAAATGCCAGGTTCCCAGGCTCATTCCATGATTCCTTTGTCCTGAGAAACAGCAGTGTACCACACTTGATGGGACAACTACAAGGGGATGTAGGATGGCTTATAGGTGAGTATGTAGGACAATGGTTCTGTACATAGGTGACAGCCAAACAATATGTATGTACAGTCAGTTCATTATGGTCCTGTTTGTGTTCACTTTTGCAGTCGATTCTGGCTACCCCAACTTGCAATGGCTCCTGACACCAGTGCGGAATCCCAGGACAGAAGCAGAGAGGAATTATAATGAGGCCCATGGGCGTACTATGAGGGTGATTGAGCGCGCTATAGGTCTCCTGAAGGCTAGGTTTCATTGCCTCCATCTCTATGGGGGATCCCTGTGGTATGTCCCTGACAAGGTGTGTAAGATAGTGGTGGCCTGCTGCACAACTTGACTGAGGAAAGCATCCCCCTTCTAGAAGAGGAGGGTGCTGTCCAGCCAGCCCCGCAACCTCAGAGAGGGGATGAGAGTGATGGTGAGGAAGAAGAGGGGGAAGATCTTAACTCCAGGACCCAGCTGATCCGCCTATACTTCCAGTGACCCTAAGGTATTGTTCAATGATGCTGTTGTCTTCACTGCATAGTTTCAGTCTGCCTCATGTAATTGGTAATGTGGTGTCTATAGTCATTGACAGTATTAACTGAGTACTGAAGTTGCATGTGCCAAAGAACCCAATAGTGTGTACATTGTGACTTACCTCTGACACTACAGTGCGTGGGATCCCCTCCTGCAATAACGGTACGTATATGAAATTGACTGGCTAATGCATACACACCACAATTTTTAACTCATAATGACGAGGGGCATACGATTTGAGAGCATATGTGTTTTTATTAAGTGACACAAATTTGGTATATCGTTGTAAAGTGATAGGGAGTAGGCTTATGGTGCATATCCATACTCTGGTGCATGTGCTTAGCTGTGGTTGACACTGGATTTTGGTCGATGTGTCCATTGGCAGATGGTGTGTTGGTAGTGGCAGGTCAACAAGGTAGCACAGTGGCACTCAAGGGAGACAGTTCAGGGCAGAGTCACTTCTTAGCTGGGGCCTTGGTGTTGGCTGTTGTTCCAGTGGCTTGTCTGTGTCTGAGGGCACGTTTGAGTGACTGGAGCTGGGCTGCAGGGATAGGGGTGCTGGTCTCCTGTGTGTCCTTTGGCAGTGCCACCAGTCCAGCAGCTGCTGCAGATGTAGCTGGCAAGGCAGTGTCCTGGCTAGTGGTAAGGGCTTGCAGGTGGGTGGAGGTCTCAGGCTGGCTAGGGTAGTTGTGCTGCAGCACCCCTGCAATGGTGGCCATGGTGGCATTGATCTGTTTCCATTGCTCCATGGCCTCTTGGTGCAATGCTATCTGCAGCCTTTGATTCTGCTCCAAGGTGGCCAGGATCTGGCCCATCCTGTCCTGGGTATGGTGGTATGCTCCCAGGACCTCAGAAATCACCTCCTGGGCTGCAGCATTCATGCTTTGGCTTCCCCCAGGCCACTGATGCCCTCCCACTGGCCCTTGCCCCCTGTGCCTGTGTCCCCTGCACAGGTCTGGCAGTCCCACTTGTACTGGGGCCTTCATCATCCTGCCTGGTGGTGGGTGGAGACTCTGGCCTCTACAATGGGACACCAGTCTGTGCCCAGGAGACACTGGTGTGGGGTTGTTTGGCCAGAGCTGATGTTGGTGGCTGGGTGGTAGGGCTGTCAGTGGTATCCTGTGTGGGACTGCTGGAGGGTTACAGTCCAGGACTGTGTGAAGGCCCAGGGTATTCCTTACTTTCCATACATCCCTCTCCAGTCTCCGGAGTGGGGCCTCTGTCTCCATGTGAGGCGCTGGCACTCCTTGGCCTTTCCATCCGGGTGCATCGGTTATAGTGTCTGTGGGGGGAATGGACATGTATCTACCCCATTTTGTGCTTTTATTCCCCTGTCTTGGCATGCAGGGTCCTTTCATGTACTTTTCTTGGCATTTTGTGTGGGGGGGTGGAGGTGCATTGTGGGTGCAGTAGTGCGACTGTGAATCCTTGCAGTGGTAGCTGACAGTGCACGGGGCAGGATGGGGGCCTGTTTGTGGGACTGTGGGCATGCAGGGTAACTGGATGTGGGTGTTGTGGCCTGGGTCGGGATGTGGTCCTGGTGGTAGTGAGAGGGTTGGGGTGCTGCATGCATTATAGGTGGGATGACTGTTAAGATATTGTAGTTTTCTTACCTGAGACCAGTCCTCCAGTGAGGCCCTCCGGGTGCAGGCTAGCCAGTACCTTCTCCTCCCAGTTGGTGTAGTTGGGGGGTGTAGGTGGGGATCCTCCACCGGTTTTCTGTACGGCAATGTTGTGCCTGGATGCCATTGAACTCACCTTCCCCTGCAGGTCGTGCCATCTCTTCCAAATGTCCTCCCTTGTACGTGGATGGTTTCCCACTGCGTTGACATTCGTCTGCCATAGCTCCATCTTCCTGGCAATGGTTGTCTGCTGCACCTGTGCCCCAAATAGTTGTGGCTCGACCTTGAGTATTTCATCTACCATGGTCCTTAGCTCCCTATCTGTGAAGCGGAGGTGCTTAGGGGGTGCCTTGGTGTGTGTTGTTGGTGTATTGGTGAGGGTACTGTTGTGTGGTTATGTGTGTGGCTTATGATGGTGTTTGGGGTTTGTGTGTGCTTTGGTGGTGTATTTGTGCATGTGAATTTTGTTATGTTGTGTTCAGTGTATGCATGTTGTGTTGTCTGTCTCATTCGTGCTATTGACAATGCAAAGGATTATGGGGTGTGTATGTGAGTATTTTATAGTGGTGTGGATGTGAGTCAGGTGTGTGGGTTTCAAAGTTGCTAATGTGTGCATTTGTTATTGTTGGGTCCCAGTGCTGGCCGTGGCGGTCCGTACCGCCAATGGTCGTTCCACACCCACTATCCGCCATGCTGATTTGTGCATCATTATTTGGTGGGCAGAGGATTTGTCTGCATGGCAGTGGCCGGTGGGGTGTACTGCCTTTCCGGCGTCGTAGGCCCTAGCGGTGGGTGGAGATTGTAGGATTTTTGGAGGTTTGGCTTTCTGGCATCATAATTCGGTGGTGTCCAGTCTTCCGCCACTGGTGGTCTTCTGTTCACCATCGCCTCGGCGGTGATTGCCGCCAGGTTCATAATGAGGGCCTGAGTGTTTTCTTTCATGTGTGTGAGTACTATGTGACTACAGTGGTATTGCATGAGCTTTGCTTGTCTTCTAGATAAGCCTTGGCTGCTCATTCACAGCTACCCCTGGCTTCTAGACACTGCCTACATTTCACTAATAAGGGATAACTGGACCTGGTATAAGGTGTAAGTACCATAGGTACCCACTACAAACCGGGCCAGCCTCCTACAATTTTACACAGCAACATAGCATTATTATAATTCAAATCAGTACAAGTATCCCACCTAAAATATTGTGTAATTGCCCAAAATCGGGAAACCAATTAAATAACCAGTCCCACCACCCTTTGTCCATGCCTTGTTTTACTCCTTTCACCTATTCATGTAAAGTGTCAATATGGTACTGAATAGATTTAGAGTAGTCTGATAGATTAAAACAACAGAGGCCTTCAAATTCTGAACAACCATGATCGTGCTTTAATAGTAAATAATCAATAGCAGCCTTGTTCTGTAATGCAGGTTTTTTAGTACCTCGTATATCTAGCAATAATTTAGCTAAAGCAATGGAAGTATGGTTGATGTTCTTAACCATTAAACATGTTAACTTGTTAATAACTAGAGTATTATAAACAGTTAATCCTAGAACTCGTACAATAGAAAGACTTAAGCTCATCTATTCTAATTTAGATAATAACTGAATTTCAGAATCACAATCCTCACTTAATTGAACTGTTTCCATTGGATAGCCAGTATGTACAGAATGAAATGGAAACATCAAGATTCCTAATCGCATTAAGATACACGGTCCACCAGTTATATTAGCAGGAATGTATGTAAAAGTGGTATTGCCACAAGAGAATAACCATCCCACAGGTAGTTTGACATACTTGATGTGACTAGTAGCAGTCACCATGTGAAGACAAGACATGTCATTGTTCATACTTTTGCAATGTTTATCGGTTCGGTAGTAACATAGAGTTTGTTGTTCCCACTGGATCTCTTGAGGAGAACCCGTTGTTTCCTCTAGGTGCAGTTGAGCATGTTTTCTGATTTTGTGAGATTTACAGGTCATCTAGTAGCATATATTGCCTGTGATAATATTGTAAGTAATCACTTGGGTCAAGTTGTCCCACTTTTCATTCATTACTTCTTGGCAAGATCTACAGTACTCGTAAGGACTAAAATGGGATAACACATTACCTCCGTAATGTCTCTATCTTTGTTAGTGACATTAAAAATGTGAAGAAAAACTTTTCACCGGAGTGGGAATGGCCACCAGACAGCTGGATATAACATCCACGTACTTTGCACGGGGCCATACAGAAGTCCGACCTGTTGAGTTCCACTTGTACCAGATGTGTTAAACATTTTCGGTCAAGTGCAGTAAAGGTGTTGATCAGCATGGTTGATCAATCATTTCAGAGCTGGGGGCTTTCAGTCCCTCCCCAACTCACACGCATAAGTCCGAAGGGAGACCACGTAGCACAGCTAGCACACAGACAGCTCGTAGTATGATCTGTACTCACAAATAATATTTGTCAGCTAGTATAAGCTCCCACCTCTCCTTCCCGGGTTTCATGTTTAGTAAAATATTGTCTTTGCATTTAGCTATGATTTATGCTGGTTCTGGAGGATGATTTGGGGATTCTACCCACACCTTAACACCAGGGTTTTTGTCAGTTGAACTAAAACCTCCGGCCCCAGGCACTGTAAGAAGTCCCCTTTTTTCACCATTTCTCCATACACTGGGATAATCACAATCTGCGCAATTCTGTCTCCAGATTGTATTATCAAGTCAGTGTCTCCACTATTCAGGACAATAGTTTTGATTTCTCCTTGGTAGTCTACATCACTCCTCCCAAGACCTGAATACCTTTGACTGCCAACCCAGATCTGGGAGCTATCAATCCGAAATGCTCCAGGGGAATCTGTCTTCCAACACCTGTTTCACAGAGTGCCATGTCTCATGGTTTCAATGTGTAAGCTTTTAAGGCATGTATATCAAGACCTGCAGATTCTGGTGTGGCTTGGTAAGGAGCTAAGGCTCCTAGTTTTACTTCCTAATACATGATGGTGTTGGTCGCTACATGAGGTTGTATCTGTAATGCTGGGGTTAACATCCAAATTAGCGGAACATCGACATTTGTTATTGATCTGTTATTCAAATTTTGGAGGGCTTAATTTGAATGCTCTCTCCAGTTTTTCAAGGTTCCATCTGATAGTTTTTGTAATTGCGCTTTCAGCAAGCCGTTCATTCTCTCAGTCAGTCCTGCAGCTTGTGGATAATATAGAATGTAATAAATCCACTCAATATTGTGCTATAAACAATAGTTGTGTGCCAATTTTCCTTTGAAATGTGACACGTTATCACTCTGGACTTGGAGTGGGACTCTATAATATAACATTAACAAGTCCAGAGTCTTTATGGTGTTGTATTGGGTGGCAGATTGATAAGGGACGGCAGTCAGGTAACCAGAATAAGTGTCCACTACTGTGCAAGCGTACTAATCGGCAGTGGCCCAATGTAATCAGCTTGCCATATGTGCCCCGGCAATTTCTCTCTCCCAACAGACCTTTAACTGTTTGTGGGACAGATCTTTGTTGTATATGTTGACAAATAGGACATTGCAATATCACAGTTTTTGTCAAGTCTAGGGGAATGTGCATCCCTCTAATCTCTGCCCACCTGTAAGTGAGTTTCTCTCCCAGATGGACACATTTTTGGTGCGCCCAGTTAGCCATCCCCACCAAGCCAGAATCTGGTGTCGCCACTTCTGCCTCTGAGATTTTGGCTTTATCATCTGCAAGGGAATTGAACTAGCATTCTAGTGAATCGGAGAGACAGTGGGCATCTACATGATGTACAGTAAGTGTACTTTGCTCTAGCATTTCCTAAATTTCTTGCCACAACTCTTTGCCCCACACCTCCTTGAAATGTATTTGCCAGTTATGTGCATGCAATGTGGGAAGCCAGGTGGCTAACCCATTGGCGGTAGATCAAGAATCAGTATACATATGACAAGTCCCAGGTTATTCTTGTTTCAGTGCCTGATGCACAGCATACAATTCTGCATATTGACTACTCTTCCCTTCCCCTGTAGTAGATAACAACTTCCTAGTGACTGGGTTATATGACACTGCTTTCTAATGTCTTTTTCCCCCCACATACTTGGCTGAACCATCAGTAGACCATCTATGCTTCCTATCCTCAGCGGAAAAGGATTCAAATGGCTCACCTCATCTCACTGGTGACTCTTTTATCTGTGGTACCTCCTGCACCCTCTCATCATCCTGCACAGGGGCTTGTGACACCTGTTCATGTAGAGCTGCTGTCCCTGCTGGCTGATCCCACTCGGGCCCTGTCCTGTACGTACCATTTCCAACATATGATACTAGCTTCTTGTGCATGTCCTATACAGTGCATTTTAGGTGAACTCCTCACCCACGGCATTATTGGAATGTCAGGTCTCAGAATCACATTATGACCTAGGGTCATTTGCTCAGTATCCATTAGAGCCCAGTAACAAGCAGGTAACTGTTTCTCAAAGGGAGTATATCACTCTTTAGCATCAGGTAGCTTTTTAGTCCAGAAACCCAGGGGCACCCTCGTTCTTCCCTGGTTTTGCCACATGCTCCAATTTGCATATTGCCCCTGAATGGTTACATGCAATTCAATGTTGCCTTCTTGTACTGGCCATAAAGCTAAAGCCTGTTGAATCGGCTCCTATGCCAAGTCAAACACACACTGCTGCTGTTCACTCCATTGAAACTCATATTTCTTTCGTGTCACTTTGTACAAAGGGACCAAAATCTGACTCAAGTGAGGGATATACTATCTCCAAAAACAAAACACTCCAATAAACTGCTGTGTCTCTTGCTTAGTGCGGGGAGTGGCAAATTCTACAATTTTTTGTTTTGCCCGTGGTAACACCTCTCTATGTCCCTGATTCTGCTGAATTCCTAGAAACTTCAAAAATTTAGAGGGTCCCTGTGTCTTATCTGGATTAATCATCTACCCTTTGATCTGCAAGAGTTCCACAACTCAGTCCAGCTGAGTCTCCACCTCTTCTTGTGCCTTTCCCTGAATCATCACATTATCAATGTGGTGGGTCAGTGCACCACTGGAATGACAGATACTTCATCCAGGTGTTCTGCCACCAGCCGGTGACAGATTGTAGGGCTATGTAAATAGCCTTGAGGGAGTCGTAGCATCCGTAAGTGTCTGCCACAATGAGAGAAAGAAAATTGTTCCTGATTCTCAAAGGCCGATGGTATGGAAAAGAAAGCATTGGCAATCAGTGGTTGCATACCAGGTCCATTTACGTTTCTGTATTCTTTCAATCAAAGTGATGGTGTCGTGGACTGCAGCAGTCAAAGGGGGTGTATATTTATTCAGCTAACGGTAATCAACTGTCATTCTATAGCGCCTATCAGGTCGACATATGGGCCCCAGAGGATTATTCCATTCAGTGATGACTGGAGCTATCACACCAGCCTCAACTAACTCCTGTATAGTCTTACTTATTTCCTCATTCCCTCTTGGCTTACAGTACTGTTTCAAACGAATTACCTTGGTTACTTGGGGGCATCTTCACTGGGGGGTATCTTCAGATGACCCACGCTCATTGCTGCCACTAGAATATATCTCTTTGATCCAAATTGATAACAACCATCATCCAAATATAAAGCCATCCCCTTTAGAATGTCAATTCCCAGTATATATTCCAGGAGGGGCACAATCAAAACTGCATTTTCTCTTTTTGGAATTCTTCCTGTTTTCATCTAAAAAGTAGTCTGCACGGGGGTTGTTTTTCACCCAACCGTGTGATGGTGTAGGGTTGACCGGTAAACTTTTTTGGATTTCCATAAATTAAAGAGGCCTCCGCTCCGGTGTCAACTAATACCTGGACCCTGTAGTTTTTAAAAATGTTTTCCAGTGTTCGTCTAAATCAACATGGGGTCTGTTATCTTTATGGGCCCATCCCTGTACCGGAGCTTGACCTGTTTCCTAATCTGATTTAAACCTGTCAACTTTTGCCCAAGTCAGGTCTGGATATATGTTTTCATATCTGCAACTATATTCCTCTCTTTCCCTGCTCTCAGCAGTTAACCACTCACTGCCCAAATCTTCCTCCTCTTTCCCTCATGAAGAAACATTTGTTCCCCTTTCTTTTCTGTCCTCCTACGTCTGTGGGTGGCCCTGATTCTCTCATTTATTATCTTGCTTGTTAACTTTCCTGCTGCCTTCCTTTCTGTCCAGCCCTCTCCTGCGGTACATCTCCCACAAGCTTTTAGTATCTGTCCCATCAATCTACTCCTTCTTGACACCTTCCTTCAGTAATGCCATAAACATGTCTCTCCTAGATACTCCTGTTATTATCTGTGCCACCCTCCGATCTCGAGGCTCTCTCTGGTTTATTCCAGTCTCTCAGCTCTCCCAACTTGGAAACTGCCTCCGGCACATCTTTCAATACCTGCAGTGTCTGAATAATTAGGAGACTCATTATTACCCATTTATAAGCTGGGGGAGCAAGGCAATTTTTTTTATTTCGTACTGAAATTGTCAAGGGAGCATCAAACAAATTGTGAGCTTCATCCAAGACAATAGACAATAGCAGTTTACATACTTTCTTCTCTAATTCTTTGCCTAGCATCTCTCAATGTGTACCAAGGCTTATCATTTGGCGGCTATTCTGATTCAGGTCAGTATTTCTGACTACATCCCATAACTGCCAATCGCAACAAATTAGTAGCTCCTTGATTCCCATAACTTATAAATTGTTCTTATATTATGGGGTCAGAGGTAAGAGTACAAAACTTCCTGAATCTCCCTCATCTACTGCCACTCCAGAGGCAACCGTGTCAAACAACCTCACCATCCACGTAAGCAAGGCTTCCCTAGATTTCTGTTTGAATCTGTCTATAATATCATTGACTTCTTGCTGGGTGTAATCTTCAAGGGAGTGCATTTGAATTGTTCCCGGGTTCTGTGGAGTGCACTGTATTTTGCGTCTAAATATTGGCTGTGCATGAATCACTTTTGGCTCATCTGACTCAAACTATGCCCCACCTTTGTTTACTTCTTCATCACTGGAATTTGAAAAATCAGTAGACTCTAAAATGTTCAATTCCCATTTTTCAGGGTCCCACGCTAACCCTGCTTTAGCAATAGCTAAGTGAATTTTCTTTTGATTTATTTTACCCCTTCATTTCCAATACCTGTGTTGAGTGACTTTGACAGCTGCTTTCTCGGCAACAGACTGAGAAGTATCTGTCTTATCTTGGAATAACTTATTCTGACCAGACAGCATGGTTACATTATTTTAAGTTTCAACTAGCTGCCTCTCTAGTTGCTGATTTTCTTGTTCCAGCTGCTTACATTTTTCATGCATTTTTCTATAAGCAAAATCCAGCCTCTTCGGCCTAAAATACATAAATCACAACCCCCTTCTTGAGGGACTTTCTTTAAACACATTAAAACATTTTTTGTCTCAGTATTGATAAGACATCCACCCCAGCTCTCACATAAACCAGCACCAGAAGGCCATTTGTTCACAAGAACATTATAAGGTTCTTTCTCTCACCAGGGAAACTCATGTGCAACCTGGGAAACTGCCTGTGAAGCTGCTTTTGACTTTTTGCCAAACATTTTTCACTTTGAAATCTTACACTTTTCAACCCTTGTGGTGCCGGCTACACCAATTTGTTCTGTTTTACTTCAGACTGAGAGGGAACTAAGTGAAAGGAATACAAAGAATGCAGCACTCTTGGTCTGAGTAAAGAATTCATTTAGGTACTTCCCAAGTTATGAAGATAATAACATGAGCAACACACGTGCAACTCTTAAAATAATCACAGCAGTAGAATAATAATGATCAAAGAAAATGCAAAACATCAACAATGAATAATATATATATATATATGTATATATACAAAATGAGAGGTTGTCCTAAACAGCGTGTTTTCGGCGCACTTGTTTTTCCGGTGGTGCAGGTTATTGGCAGGACATACCATATTGTAAAAAAAGCATTATCTTTCAATTCAAAAAGAGAAGAACCGCACTCCATCGTTGTGCCATAAATCATTTGATTTTAATTCCATTAGTGAGATCTTAACAAAACAAACAAGCAGGAATCTCCTGACGCGTTTCGGTCACACCGGACGTTGCTCACATATATAGTGACCACATATAGTGAAATCATGCTTGCACAGCGCAAAGCTAGAAATAAGCATTAAAAATGCATCACCATGGGGCTTGACTCCGACATCATCACTTATCTACAACTTCAGGGTTTGGAACCCTGGACAACCAAGACAAAAGAGAACCACTGTGATGGGATTACTCTCTGGGCAATACATCCATTCCCAAAGATGAGTTCCTTCTTCTCCCAGTTGTCAAACTTCCCCACCTTATATACTTTAAACAAACTTAAGAGGAAGGTTCTAGAAACCCGCCTCCCTTTGAGTAAGATGTGAAATTCAAACGCTGACCGTACCAGGTCAGTGTTGAATAAAACAATCAAGACTGGCCAGATCTCACTGTGTATTTCCAAGATCGATTTGTACCTTACTCTACCATAAACATGCTCAGCCTGGTACATCCTTATCTAAATTACTCTCTCATGTTATGGTCCCTTTCCTAGTGAGAAAAAGCAAAAACACGTTAACAGGCTGTGTGCAGAAAAATACGTGCGCCACCAATGTGACGGCGTTTGAAGCTATGCTAAGCACAAGATGGAGTCAGTGGTCAAGATGGAACCGGTGGTTAAACACAGATAGCATTACACGAGCTTAAAGAAAGGATCTGTTACCACACAAGCCACCCTCTGGGAGGCGTTTAAGGCCAACATAGGTGGCATTTGCATTTTCAGACACTCAGGAGTACTGCAAGACATGGGTGGAGCGATCTCACACATTGAAAAAGATTTGGCTGAGAATGATGTGACTAACATGCATCAACAAAACACCCCCCCACAGATCCTTAAGTGCACTGCATTACTTGCAGAATATTGTGAACTAGCCGGCCACAAAGTCCTCTTACTGGGGAGATATATTAGAGCACACCAATATGGAGAGGGCGATGGCCTGGGGCATACCTTGACCTCATTGTGACGGTCACCTAGGAGCTCCGATTATATAGTCGAATTGAGCCAGAATGGCGACTCCTGGGTAACTTTTAATGAGGCCATTCTGATAGCTCTCCTTCAATGTAACACACATCTATATACCTCTTGAAGTTCCAGGGACATGCCAACTCTTTTGTGTTTTCTGGAGGAGATTGCTGTGGTGTGGGTGCTCCCCAACCATGTCCAGTTTCTAAGTGAATCAATCTCATGCAAGGATATTAAATAGGCAATTGACTCTTTAGATGGATTCAAGGTCCCTGGCCTTGATGGGTTCCCCAGGGAATTTTAGAAGCACTTTAAACATCTTCTCACCCCAAGGCTGCTAGCCATGTATGCAGAATCCTTTGAGTCCAGTGTCTTACCTTCTTGAAGTGGAGTTATGACGGTGTGTCGTCATAACTCTACTTCTCAAATCTGGCAAGGACCTGCACCACTGTAGCTCTTATAGACACTTATTACTTGTGAATTTTGACAATAACATTTTGGCTAAGGTGCTCGCTAACTGCCTTTACCTTCTGATGGAACAAATAATCTCCACTGCCCCAACACTCCCCCGTCTCAATTTACAAACTGTCTTCTCTGTCCTCAGTAGAATCTCCCCCAGCACTCCAGCTGCCGTCACCTTATGAGCCAAAGAGAAGGCATTCAATTCTTTAGAATGGCCATTTCTTCATTCTACAGTATCCAAACTGGGTATCCCAGCTGGGTTCCTATTGCTGATTAAACTCTTATTTACAACATGCGCATTAAAGCCAACAGCTCCCTGTCCCCTCCTTTTTTAGTGATGCGGGGCAGAAGGCAAGGGTGCCCTTTATCCCCATTACTTTTTATAATCACCAAGGACCTGCTGGTCAGACACCTGCAGGAGACCCACATACACCGTGGCCTTCAGTTTGATGCAGGACCTCTCATTATTTCACTCTATGCAGATGATGTGTTGCTATTTGTACACCACCTTAAAGATAACCTGGTGCCTGTATCACAAGAGGTGATTAGATTTGGGTGTCACCCTGGCCTCCAGATCAATTGGTGTAAAACTGAACTCTTCCCTCTCCCAGACGCTACTGCTTTTTTCCAATGCGACTTACTGCTGCGGTGGTGTGCCAATACAGCCAAATACTTAGGTATTGTCCTGCATAGGGAGCAGGTTGTGAGACTAAACTATCACCCTACTATTAAAACATTAACCACTCAGGAAGTTGATGGATTTGCTTGCCCTTGTCAGTGGATGGACCCATACCAGTCATAAAATGGTGATCCGCCCCCAGCCTCTATACCTTTTTTTAAACATTCCCATTCCACTGACCAACGCATTTTTCAATACACTACCTAGCCTGCTCATTAAACTTCTGTGGACCAGTCGGCGCCCTGCATAGGATGGGATATGTTAATACTTTCCTATGAGAGAAGCAGCTTTGGGGTTCCACACCTGCCATTATATTACCTAGCAGTACAGGGCCAGTATGTGCACCATTGGTTCCACCCAGATGCTAGAATCCCCTGCACCAAACCCAAAAAGGACCTAGCTGCACCAACACATATGGCCTCCATTGTCCCGAAGTGTATGCCGTTAGATCCCTGAGATATACAACCTATATCCACAACATGCTAGGTGTGGCGTAAACTCTAGTGTAAATTAGGAGGGTCCATTTTATATCTGTGGCAGATAATCCATGGATCCCCATCACTTGCGAGAACCTAGTAAAACGTACTGTTTTGCAGTGTGCTTCCATACATTTGAAGACCTGTCCGTCAACAGTCATGCCATTCCACACTCTACTGACCATCGCTTCACCTCCGCCACGCTTTTGTACAACTTCATAATCTGTTGTATACACAATGTGATATGAGCGCTTGTTCAGACATACCCACTTGCACCAGATGAATTCCCCCCATTAAGTCCAGTGATAAGTGGCAGTGAAGGCACCTGGTTGATGTTGAGACTCTATCACGCCAGTGTGGCCAAAGTCTGTACACTGGACACTCAACTACACAGCTAGTGGGAGCAGGAACTGGGGCGTCCTCTGACAGATAAGATATGGACTGCCAGTGGCGCACAAATTCAACTGTGTCGCCTAACCACCGCCACAAACTCCTTCAATCCAAATTCCTTAGACAAGCCTATGTCATCCCCAAAGACCAACATAGATTTGATCACATGAAATCATCCTGCTGTCCTACATGCCTCACTGCTGGGGCTGATTTCATCCACATGACATGGATATGTAGACAGCTTGCCTTCTACTGGAGTACGATCTTCTCCAAATTGGTTCAAATGATAGAGCTCCCCCTCCATCCCAATCAGCTCCTAGCACTGCGAGGCTACACACAGGATCTCCCAAAAAACACAAGACGCTTTACGGCCATAGCTTTCCTTCTGGCAAAACATGAGATTACCATACATTTGGGTGATGGGCTCACACCCATGGTCCAGGACTGGTTGAAAATCCTAGCATATTGTGACACCGCTGGTGAGGTATATGCTTCACTTCAGCCCCCTCCCTCCAGACCAAAGGACATCTGGCAGCCCCTACGAGACTACCTTCTACTGATGACAGAGGAGCCTTACAGCTCTAGCAGCACAGACATGCAGACAAGACTTCCCTACCCGCTCCTCCATTACCCACTTGACTGCATTCGCTCAGTTAACTCTGGTACATGTGTATATGCATGCACTAGATATGACTACTCACAGCATACTTCCCTTCACCCCTGGGTCTTCCTGCTGGCTCTAGCCTGCACAACATGACATGAGATATGGATGCTTAACAAACAATGTGCGAAATTCTACATTTTTCTTGGAGAATTCTTTTTTTTGCTTTTATCTCTTCCTAATTGTAGGTTTGTATTATGGTTTATTGGTTCTATTTGCAACCCATGCTGAGGTAGTGGATTACCTAGCCTTCTCGTATATGACAGTCTCCTCTGCACGGTCTTATAATTATTGGTCATTGTATGCTTCCTAGCTTATAACAATGACTACTCTATTGCCTATGATTCTGCATTGATGTATAATTCACCTACATACTGCCGGTACTGTTGCAATTCATGTATGTTTGTCCTTAAAACTAAATAAAAACATTAAAAAATAAATAAATGAATAAATAAATAGTTCTAGCCCCATTTTGGAATGGGCAATAGAGGAACAAAGATTCAATAAAGATTTGAGCTCTTTAAAAACAAATATATATATTAATTGAAAATATCTTATCCTTGTAAATAAAACATGCGTTGCAGTTAATAGGCAGATGAGACTCATCATTATAATAAGAATTGTTAGAATGGTGAAAAACACAAACAATGCAACCATGGTAATTGTTCCTAATGTAATTCCTATCTGTAGCTGGTACCTATACAATAGAGAGAACAAGGTGGGAGTACCCTTCTGCCAGACCTGTTAGAATGATCCAAACCCATACCTCAGCATTAGGTGCCAGGAAGCTGGCATTAGTTCATTAACCCATCTAAGTGACAAGGCCTGCACACTCCTCTGCACAGCTATCTTCCTTCTCAAATGAAGGTCGGGCCAGCAGACTGCATCTCAGTCACAGAAATTCCATGATAACTTCAATGCGAAGTGCCTCTCGCCGAGTTCAGCATGGACGCTGTTTAAATAATAAAACACTATCCTTATTGTACTATACCAGAGGTGCAGAATAGCGTCTTTAGTTAGTCTGGAAAGAAAGAGTTATCTCCTACGTGACAAAAAAAATAAAATAACCACTGTAACTGTCCACTCAGCTGTTGGGACTATAACAATGCAAAGGGAAACATACCTAAATTAGGTGTTTTGCCAATCTCACTCCCACAACTCGACTTAGCCTCTCTCCCAAAGAAACCCTGCAACTGATACTGCATGAGCATAACTGCCCTGAAAGGTTCACACTGAGAAGTGACACTTAGCGAGATCCCTAAAAACACTGGCCCAGGCTTGCCCTCTCTACCAATGGCAACAGATATCTTTGCTATGGCTTTGGGCAGGGGTCACCAAAACCATAACATCATAGATCTGTAGAGCTTCAAGACAAACAAGTGAGTCAAAAGTAAAAGGGCCTAAAAATCAGTAAGACCATCAGAAATAAGGAAAACATTGGAATATGTAAAGACAACCTCAACGACTATCAGCAAGTAATCATGTAAGATGTGTGTGAGTTGGGACATAGGGCCTGATTTAGATATTAGCAGGGGGGTTACTCCATCGCAACAGTGAAGAATATCCTATCTGCCAAAATTTAAATCACATAGGAAATAATGGGATTTAGATTTCTGTGGACGGGATACCCATCACTGTTGTGACAGAGTAACCCATCTGCCAGTATTTAAATCAGAGCCATAGGGTTGATGACATGGAGCATATCATCAATGAACGATCAGAAGAAATACATTACTTAGAAAATAGCCTGGTCAATATTCTGCTGAAACAATAACACCTTGAGCACTGATTGAGACATAAAAGCAAGATGACCATAGGCTTGTCTTGTGAGGCAGAGGGACTGGACATTCACAACTGTGTCAAGCACATGCTGCACCAAATCAGGGGTAAGGCAAACAATCCCCTCATCAGACTGGACTGCACCTATAGGGTTTCAGCAACAGGCCTCTGCCACAGGGCTATGAGATATACAGATATATGGACATGAAAGAGGGGTGACATGCACAGCACATCGGGAAGGGAACATGCAGATTGATTTATTGTGTATGGCTCTGTATCGCTTTCAGACGATCTACTCTTTCACAACGGTGACTCTAATCAGCCTTAATGTAAAAGTCCTCAATGTACTGTTGAAATGAAGAGCCATCTTTAATCTAATAAGGGACACAAACGGGGACATCTGCCTTCTTCAGGAACCACACCTATTGAAATGAGATTGGGTAGGATGAAATTGAACTTCTTCCTGATACAAGTGTTCTCAAGCCATAGGTCCAAGTCAGCTGGGGTAGCTATTCCATGAAGTAATTCCTTCTAGGTTCAGATAAGAAAGAATGTTAGCAGTGGAGATACAATATAGTGGGAACACATATACTATAGCTTCTAATTATGCTCCGAATTCTGGCCCATGCATGGAGACTCATATTGACTTTGGTTGGATCTGTTCTTGTCAATGGCACTAGGGCTAGCCACACAAATGGGGAAGAGTTTTTATCAGCACAGGCTGGACAATGCTGCGTAGTAGGACTTTTGTGGATTCCTGTGGATTCCAGATTTTTCTATCACAGAAATGGAGGGAAAATGCATGACTTCAGGCAAATTTGGAGGTTTACAGGGCATTGTGAGTAAGGAAATATCATGGGATTCACACAAGGCACATCACTCTGGAAGCCCCTAGTTGTCTACTTTTCAAAAATGTCTGTGGTTGGTAGGTTTTCATGGGTGGCAGCCAAGCATGGCCCCAAATCCCACAACTGCCCCCAATATCGATCTCTCCATGTATCACTTGTGGACCTTTTGTGCCAAGGTCTCTTGGCCCACCCACACAAGTGAGGTACGATTTTTATCAAGAGACTTGGGGAAATGCTGTGTGGTAGGCAACGTGTAGCTCCCCACAGATTCCAGAAGTTTTTCTTACAGAAATATGAGGAAAATGTGTATTTTTAGTCATCGTTTGAGGTTTGCAGGGCATGGTGAATACAAAACTGGTGTGGAGTTCATGGAAAGCACACCACCCTGGTTTCCCCCAGATGTCTGTTTTTCAGGAGGTCTTCCCCAGCAACCAAGGCTGAAAATATTAGTCGGAAATCTCTCAGGTGCCGCGCTGGAGGGATTGCCTGCTTGTGTGCAGAGGACAGCTTGGACCGGTCCTCCGCACATGCCAACTGTGTGCGCAGACGTCTTCAAGCCATCTTGTGCACCCAAGGGGTTAAGGTATAGTTGTCCTGGTTGGGCTTAGTGAATGCTTATGTATTGAACCATGGTGAAGAAATAGATTGCACATATTAATTCCACGTTCCTAAGACCGATGCATGCTTGGGTCACTTTCTGTTGAATCCTAGCTTCATCATGGATATCTCCTTAGGCCCTTTGGCTCTGTCCGACCACGGTCCACTGACTTTCACACTTTGGCTCCCAAACAGCCACATAGAGACCAGTCCTGGCGTTTGAACAAATTCCTGCTACATGATGCCACCATCAAGGTTCAGCTAGGAAAAGCTACCTCAGCTTATGCAGATAATAATGACAACCCAGAAACACTGTTATTTATGATTTGGGATGCTCTCAAAGCAGTATTGAGGAGCATATTCATTTTGGAAGTATCACGTTTGAAAAAAATCAGGCAGGTAAAATGATGCAACTTGAATCCCAGCTCTTGACATTTTAACATGTACATAGACACACATCCTCACGAAAAACATGGCACAAGGTGTTAGCTGTGTATGCACACCTCAAAGCCCTCGACCTAGACAGAGTGTGGAAGCCATCTTATTTCAGAGTACTTGTTGGGAAACTTAATAAGGAACTTGCAAAACGTCTGAACTCCTGATGACTTCTGATGAGATTGCAATGTCTGCAAAACCTTGAAAAATAAGGGAAATCATGAGACTATGAGTATGCTGCTGTTTTGCTTCAGTTGTTGATCAATGATTAGATAAGGGTTTTGAAAGTCCCAACATCCGGTGATGCCTGATTTTCAGTTACTGCTATGCTATGTAGGTTTTTAATAACGCACAAATCACCTGTGAGGGTATCCAGGCAGTTGTTGGTGGGTAGACAGGGAGGCTTGCCTGGAGTTAGTTGATGAGGCAGGGTTTCAACTGCCTGCGGAATTCGAAGAGAGACACAGAGGACCTAATGTGGTTGGGGAAGTCATTCCAAGCTTTGGGGGCAATGTGTGATAAGACACGACCTCCTGCTCTGTTCTTGTCTATGCAGGAGATGTGTGTGAGTGATAAACCGGTTGATTGTAGGTGCTCGGAATATTGGTGGAAGTGGATGTGTGTGTTGAGATCAGCTAGTCTATGTTGCATAGAGCTGCGGCCAGATGTGTATCCTGTTGCCTTTTACAGGATGTGCTTCCATCAGCTGGCCTCCATCATGACTAAACTCTATAATTGGCTTTGAGATAGCAGGCTCAATGAGGGAAGCAGCAAATGCGGTCTTGCTTAAACAAGGCAAAGAACCCAAAGTATACTCATCCTACACGCCTATTTCGTTTTTGACCCTAGACTTAAAAGTTTCACAAGCATTCTGGCTTTGTGCCGTACCCCATTATACCAGATAAAACAGACCTTGAACAATCAGACCTTCATAACATGACGCCCATGTGGTGATAACACCAAAAAACTCATCCATATGATCGTAAGCTCAGACAAAAGGCAGCAATAATACTCTTGCTTGACTCTGAGAAAGTATTCAACCGAGTGGATTGGACGCTCATGGTACATGTCCTTGAAAGGGCTTTTTTTGGATAAAGATACCGATCATGAGACTTAGCAGGCTAAGACTCCCCACGAGCATTCATCAGGGTATTTTTAGTCAAATTGGCTGCTATAAAATTTTTCAGGGGCACCCGTTAAAGGTGCCCACTGTCACCACTTTTCTTTGTGCTAACTCTGGAGCATTTAGCTCTGAGGTCTTCAAAATGTTTATTCTGTTTATTCTGAGCCCTGCTAATCAAAATGTTTTGAAGCCGGACCCCTCTTTAAAACTTTATTGCAAGGATTGTTAGAAAGGGACAGTCAAGGCTAAGATCACAGCATGGGGTTTATGATATCATTTAGGGGAAACTTTTTTTACAGCTCATAATCCTAAAATTTTTTACAGAGGGGAAACTTTTTTTACAGCTCCTAATCCTCAAAAGATTTACAACTTATAAATTCATCAAATAAAATCAGAATTTCACCAAAGACACTGTTCCCCACAAATGGGATGTTGTGAGCTGGGATCCATAATGCAATTCACTTGCTCCACTAATGATAGCTGCAGCCCTTAGAAAAAGGCTGTATTTTTTTGTTCCAGCCCTTCCCCACCATGTCAAGCCATCACACCAATCTTGAAGTAGGTTTTCTGTCCCTTTTAGAAACAAAATGCTACAAAGTGCTTCCCCCTCTTAACAGCAAGAGTGACCTCAGCCCCAACGATTGCAAGTACAACAATACCCATATTCCTTTAGTAAAGTAGAAAAGTCATGAATGTGATGCAGTGGCCCCCTCACACCTCAGACCCAGTCACTGCATCGGCTCCACTATTGATAGCTACTGCATTTCAAGCAGGATATTTCCCCTGCCCTTTGTTAAAAACATGGGATGCCCATCTTACCGCATTCTCCGTCCCTGTCATATCTCTGTGGCCCAAACAAAGCTGCCTCCTCGGCTTCAATTTTCCCCTACCTTGTTCTGTTGCCCCGAGGCCCAAAGCAACACTGGCACGGCATGCATGCAATAGGCCTCGATGCAAACAAGGAGAGGTGGTAAACAGCCTAAAATGGGGTTTAGCTGGCCACTCACACTGGTGGGCCCTGGTGCCACTGCACCTGCAGCGCCAGTGCGACCTACAGCCCTGTGAAGCAAGCTGCCTGCTCTGCCCAATCCACTGGGCTGTCACACCTAGGTCTGAAGCCCAAAGCAGGCTGTCAGCTCCTTTGTTTAAACAAAAAAGGGAAAAAAGCGGAGTTTGCCCCTTCTTGCTTGAGGCTTGTTCCCTGCACAGCGAGGGTCCTTCGGGCCACAATGCTAACAAGAAAAATCTGCATGTAAACAGAGGTCAAAGTGGGCAGGATCTATGAGACTGAAATGTCAATGCTTACTAATTTAAAAACACATACCCATACTTTTTCTTAAAATGGGGACCTTGGGGCACCTCTGGCTGAAAGTGAAAGAGAGGGAGGAATAAACTCCATAGTGCAGTGGAGTCAAGAGAGGGACAGAGAGCTAAAGAAGGAACAGGCCTTCTCGCCAGGGTGCCTGCTACCAGAAAGAAATGTAAATGTGTTCAATTGGTTAACCATCAAATGTAAAGACTGTTTAGAAGCTAGTATATGCTTTAATGGAAGGAGACACTCGAAGCTCACAGCTACAAAGATGAATTGTTTTTGAGAGGTAATGTAAAAGTGTTATCAACTGAGTTCTGCAATTCATAGTTGCAAGAAACACTTATAAAAAAATTAAAACTCCGTAAAATCGGATTTCCTATTAGTAAAATATATACTTTAAAAGCACGTTTATCATAAACAATCATTTTGCTGTAGGTTATCATAAACCTTTAAAATATTGACTCACATATTCACAGTACTTTCTGTCACAGACTTTTAACCTGTAGCCCTATAAATATATGAGTCACTATTCTCTACTGCACCAATAAGCATTCAGTTGTGTGACTCTCTGGACTCACACACACACCGACATCTGTAGGGATCACATCAGTCCATTGAGTTTTCCCACCTATCAGTATAATTTACATTTAGTTGTTCTCTAAGATGTGAGCATTATTTTAAATGTGCTTTTGTACGTGAAAAAGCAATGACACAGTTACAGCATGTCTTTGACCCTGCCACCACGCATAATCACCCTCCCCCTACTGAACGTAGTGTCACAGTTCCTGTGCTTTTTTCTGCATTTCAAATCTTGCTTGTAAATCAAAACGACCGAGGCCGGGCTGACTGCACCAGGAATTGGGCATTTCCGCGGAGGGTATAATGGTGTGTGTGTGTTTGGGGGGGTTGGGGTGAGTCGGGGTTGTGGGAGGGGGTGCGTTTGTTACTGGGGGGGGGCGGTTTTGTAGCAGCGCAGCAGTTTAGAAAGCACTGCAGAGTTCCTTGTATGTCCAGTAGTTTTCAGGCAACAATAAAAGTGCCAAGATAACTCTGGTGATGAATATACCTGCTGGAGAGAGATGGGGTGTTGTCTAGTGACAGTTTTGACTCATCGAAGGTAGTGCAGAGGGTTAATATGCCTGCTGCAAAGAACGTGTACTATGCAGATCACAGAACAGTATTTTATGCTCATAGCTCAGTGGGATACTGCTTTAACTATGGAGCTCATTTTGTTACTGTGTAGTTCAATAGTTACAGTCATATTCTAGCACAGTGAGATATGAACTGGCATTAAAAGAACTGCATGAAAACTGCATGGTAATGGTTAGAAAGTTCTGTTTTTTCTCCAGTCTTTGATTATCCTAATTTTGCTTTATTGGGTAGGAATAAATTGTTATAGAAAAGTGAACCCTAGTCACTGTGTTAGGTTCGGAATCCTGAGTTTATGCTTCCCCAGACCTAGCACTCCAAAAAAGATGCCTACCAGTATGGATGCCATGTGAATCCTACACCTTGTAGTCCTATTTGTCTTATGTAAATTTTTCTACACACTGATTTACACATGTATGCTTTATTGTCTCTGGATGTGTGTGTGATGCAAAGTGATCCAACACCCTACGCTGGTAAGAGAGGCACTATACAACAAATGGAACACACATGAGAGAGGGGTTACAGAAAGATGAGAGGCACTGTTAGAGGGTGATGGTGAGGAAATCACTGAAGAACCCCAATGAAGCATGCTGTATCCCGGTGCACTGTAAACTCATCATTTACTATGCTTTAAAGTGAATACATTTAAATATATAATGAAAAATCTGTTGTAGAATGCACTGTTTTTTCCATTTTCTCTCCACTTTTTTGTGTGGTATGGCTGTAATGGTCAAGCTTGCTTGCAATGCACCCTATGGGGGCTGGCCTGACAAAATTGGCCAGGGCTGCTTCAAGTTCCCACTCCGGCCCAGAAGACAGACTGGAAACATGACAAATAAACAAGGTCACACTTTAAGTCCATCTTCAGTTACAAGTCTTTGCAGAGGCATATGTGCCCCTTGGAAATAAGGTTAAGGACTTCTAGGAAGGTCTAGCCCACAGTTTGAAGGCCTCTAACTTAGTCAATGTTAAAGTGCACAGATAGAAATAGGAATATTTTGAGTGAAAGATACTTATAAACGTATAATATTCGTTGATGATATCACTGGATGACAAAGTGGCTTCCTGCCACACCTCCTTTAGAGGATTTAGACAAATATAGACTGGTCTCGGGTTTCAAAATAAATATTGCTAAATCAGAGGCTCTCCTTCTTCATCCATTGACGCTACAGCACTAAGCCTTCAATAAAATAATGTCACTAGATTCAGCTTCTCGCACATTGACATATCTTGGCATTATTAAACAAGGCCACACTACCTCCTAAATTGTGAACGTGAACTTTGCACGCCTGCTGACTGAGGTAAAAGGAGAATTGCAGTCTTGGCATATGAAGCATTTCTCTTGGGTGAGAAGGGTTGCAGCTGGAAAGAATAATTTATTACCGAGGGCCTTATATTTATTTCAAACCATCTTTGACCCCAGATACCATACTGAAACCAATTTATCTGGTGGGGAAGACTCCGAGAATAGCTGTTGAGATAAGATGATATACGGTCCATTTCAGAAGGGGGCTTGGCAGCCCCACACATATTGTCCCACTACTGAGCTGCCCATTTGCTGTATATGGTGGAGTGAGGGAAAATAGAAACTGGTGCTACGTCCATCAATTAATAGCTGCGACCCCGCTACGACAGATCCCATTGTTGTCACATGCTCAGACAAGTTACAAACTGTTACAAGGGATCCACTCGCAATATCTTATGGGGTGGTTAGAAACCTGGGATTGTCTTCATATCGTTCTTCCTTCACACTAATGTGCTTTTATTCCTACATCACACCAGCCACAGACAAGCATTCCATTATTCCTTTCAAAATTGTCCAACAAATAAGTGTGTTATTATTGGTTCCCTGTTTCACAGTGGTCAAAAAATCTTTTGACGATATTAAGAGACAACATAAGTTATCTGAACAAGACAGATTCACATACCTGCAGGTCGGTCCATGGTATCTTTAATATACACATCAAACAAGGGGCCAAGGGACAACTTACATCTTTTGAAAAATGGCTCCTGGATAGCACATACAATAGACATCTATTAACCATCATTTGTGCACAGCTGTTGGGACCCAATCCAACCGTGAAAAAACCTGTCCAAAGGTGATGGGAGACTGATCTAGGGATGACCATATCCTTTAAAAACTGACAGCGTCTATATGACAGAGCTGTGTCACAGCCCATGATGTACTGATCAGAGAGACACAATAAAAAATCTTCACACAATGGTATAGATCCCCAGACAAAAGCATGCAATGGGCTAAATCTAAATCAGGCTCATGCTGGAGGAGATGAAGTTCCACAAGCATCCCGTTATATCTGTTGTGGACATGTCCCACGCTAAATAGTTACTTCAAGGATGTACTCACGGAGATTGATTGAGCCTGTGGAATCCAGATCCTAGAGACCCAGCGGTGGCTCCGGTAGGCTTAGGACATGAGGAAGGCAGTTCTCACTAATCAAAAAGAGGAATACAGACTACAGTAACAATTGTCACAGTGATAAGAACAATCTTAGCGCTATGGTAGATTGGTTAAACCTGCTCTGTGAACTAATTACAATAGAAAAGATCCCTCTTGTCATAAAACACCATCAGAAAGCTTATAACACAGAAAATACTCTTCAAAGAATATAGGAACTTAGGGACAAATTTACAAGACAGTGGCACATCGGTCCCAATGCGCCACTTTTCTTGTGTTGCCACTTCCCCACCTTACGTTACCATGGGTTTGCCTTATTTACAATACTATACACCATGGCAGTGGTTAGGACAATAGCATCAACATTGTTGACGCTATTGTGGAGCTTTGCTGCACTAGCGTAAAAAATGTTGATGCTAGTGCCGCAAAGTACAGGGAGGCCCATTGATTAAAAAGGGTGCCTAATTTTAACACCTGCTCTGAGAAATGTTGTAAATTTCCCTGAGCTATTTTTTCAGGTCTTGCTGCGTCGGACCCCCCCCTTGCAAACATTATGCCTGGTGCAGGCATAACGTGAAGCAGAGGTTTACAAAATGGTGGAATGCAAGTATTGCGCCACTTTGCTAATACGGCATGAGAGAAAGGCCTCATTAAGGCCTCCTTAGCATAAAAGAAATGGCGCTAAGGAAGCACCAGGTGGTGCTAGGGGTTTGTAAATATGCCCCTTAATGTGCCCCAAATACTTAAAAGCCCCACAACTTCTGTCTTCAAAAAACATATAAGTAGATTTCAGGTCTCTTTAACAGCAGGAGCCAATGAACCTAGGATATGATTTGAAGAAACGGTTAAATGATTGTTTCTTTTGCTCCTCAATGGCCAGCTGCTGTGGGCAATAGTGTGTATACTGTAAAACATCAAAAAGATTTAAAACATAAAAGCACCCCATTCACAATATGAGAGAGGTCCAAGAGTCCAATAAAGCCACTAAAACATTGCTCCAAAAGTGGTCAAATAATAAAACAGACAAAACTGCTTTACAACCACACAAGGGGGATTACTCTAGGTGGGATGAGTTATCTCTGTGTGATTGGGTGTCCGGACCTTTCATGTGCGTGATGTGGTCCACAAGGCCCGTGGAACGCCTCCTTGTCGCAAAGTAAGGTAACGCAACTCTTTGCACTGCCTTGCCTTATTCCGTATGCATGAGGCCATGCAAATCCACACAGGGTGATTTTGCATGGCCTCATAGATATGATTTACAGGCCTGGGCCACCGGAGCATCAAAAAAAGTGTTTCTCCGGCGGCGCAGGCCTCTTGCAAATAATCAATCTCTACCTAATCTGCATGAAATGGTATCTACTTTAGCTGGTGTGTCATGTATTTTCTACCATAGATTTAGACAGTTGTATCACCAGGTAGTGTTGAGTTATGATTACAATTACAAATGTCTAACAATATTTATTAAATCAGAAGTAATGTTTGCTGCTGTAGAATGCCTTTTATATTAGCTAGTACTGCTTCGATATTTCAAAGTTTTATGAAGGGAACGTTTGAGAATATAGGGGCAATTGCATTCCAAACTGCGCTAATGCAGTTTAGCGTCAAAAAGTATACTGCCGGCAGTAAGGCCCAGCTAGCGTCACAAAAAAAGGATGCTAGCCAGGTGGGGGAGGCATGGTGGGGACAGGGGATTAACATCAAAGGATGACGCTAGTATGGGCAGAAGAATAAATAATGCTTCTAACCAGACTAGCGTCATTTTCTGACGTTAAAACCCCATGGACATGACTCCTATCTAAGTTAAGACAGGAGTCATGCCCACCATCCCAATGGCCATGCCCAGGGGACATATGTCCCCTGGGCATGGCCTTTGGGCCCAGTGCCATGTAGGGGGACCACGTCAGGCCCCCCTATGGCACTACAGAAATAAAAGCATTTTACTTGCCTCTACTTAACTGGGATGGGGATCCCCATCCTCCACTGGGCCTCTGGTTTCAATGGGGGTGTCCCTGTGGCTAGGGAGGGGCACCTGTGGGCTCTTTCCATGGTCGCTGACCATGGAAAAAGGCCCACAGGTCCCCTAACGCCTGCCCTTACCCAGGCGTTAAATAATGGCGCTAAGCAAGCTTAGCGCCATTATTTAGGCCTGTCTCCTTCCTGTGCACCATTTTTGCACTGGAGGATAAATAAGGCTCCTGGGCCTCAGAGTAATTTTTTGCCCAGGAACGCCTACCTTGCATCTCATTGACAAACTGTAGTTTTCCGCAGGCAAAAAATGACTTTAACTCCAATATTTTGAAGCTAGACGGGCTAGCGTCAAAATATAAATAAGGTGTTAAGTTTGCCTTGAAATAGCGTAAAAAAATGACATTATTTGAGCGCAAACAGAATATAAATAACACTGTTTTAGTAGGGAAATATGACTCAAACATTGCCATGTAGCAGCTATTAAGAAAATGTCCAAACCAATTAAGGGCTAGTCTGAAGAAAACTGAAAACGTTGTTTGAGAGTCATCACCGAATGAAGCATTTAAATAAAAAATAAAAAAAATAGTTGATGCTCCATGTCTAAAACCTTATAAAGTTTGAAAAGAATGCATTGTGGGTGTTGATGTTGGGTATTGTTTTCATGTAACTTGATGCGAAAAAATTGATTGCCTCTTAAGGCTCTAGAACATTGAAAGGCTCAGAAAGACATTATTTAGTTTTTTTAAGAGCTATTAATCTTTTTTTTGGGTGCTGAACATTTCAGAATACTGTTGTGGGGTACTAAATTTACTGTAATAATGGAACATAAACCTTCAATTTATATGCTGTCACCTGTAGGTGGTAGATTTATGACAGCATGATTAGCAAGACTTGCTTCCAGATTACAAGCACTTCGATTTAGATTGCAGTATGTCCCAAGGAAAAACAATGTACATGCCGACTGCATGTTCAGGTTACGTGCCAATGTGGAAATTGAAGGTGATCAGGATGAAGTGGAGTATGAAGTAGCTTTTACTTTTTCTGATATGAGCATCTTAAAATAAGACAATATTGGAATTCATGTGATTTCGAAGGCAGAGAGGTTTAAGGAAGTTAAGAAGGATTATTTATTAGAGAAAAGCTACAGCAGTATTTGCTCAAACTGTGTCCAGCTGAATTAACTGTTTTAGAGGAGCGTAAATGTTATTACAAAATTCATGTTCAATTAGGCATAGAGAATAGTTGCGAGAAATTGGGTCATTGGTTGAGATGGGTGTGTGCCCTCTTCAAGCCAAATTCATTGTCATAGTGAACCACAAACCATCACTGAATTAAACTGTGCTTGAATGTTTGGTAGTTTCGCACTAAAAGCAGACAGGCTTGTCATAGAGGCAACATGTAAAGTATCATGCAGCACCTAAACAGTTATAAAGTGAAAAACCAACAGATGAAAAATCCCATACCAATGTAGAAAATTAGAGTAACTTTTAATTGACTATTTAATACCAAAACAACATAAATGCAATCAGTAGAGAAGGAGATATGTCATTAAAAAAAAAAAAGGTAAGTATAGCAACTAAAACCACAAAACACCACTTGCGGTCATCTAGTTGTACAAGAAGGGGGGACGTGAAAGTCACTAGTTCTGGCCAACCGCAATGCAGCACAGGATGAATATAGGGGCCAAGTTAATCCAGCTGAAAAAGTTACCTTTTAAAGTCAGAGGAGAAGAGTTCTGTTCTCGTTGGAGCAGGCTGTGAGAGGATGGACAGCATCATGGATGGTTACCACTGTCGCACAAAGAGCATGCCAGGCATCGCGGATGGTCGACGCTGCAGCACGAAGATCCTGTCGGGCATTGTGGAACTGATCAACTGATGCCACTCTAAAGGTCCAGGACCTGGGAGGCACCTCTTGGGGATCAAGAACTCATTCCAGCAGAGGCCAGCATGTCAAGGCAGGTCCATTGCAGCAGGTTAGCTGAGCAGTTGAAGGGAGGCCTCTGGAGCTTGTTCTGTCCCTGTAGCATAGAGCAAGTCAGTCAGCTGACCCTTGAAATTACCTCAGCCTGGGATGCAGGTCTGAGTTCCTTCTAAGACAATAGGGCGGACTTCAGGAGTGTCCATTTGCAGGTCCAGTGCAGCAGGTCAGCTGGGCAGTCCTTCTTCTGTAGTATCCACAGGTCCAAGAGTGTACTGAAGAGTGGGTCTGAGGGTCCTCTTTTTATACCTGGCATCCACTTTGAGTTGGGAGAAACATCTTGAGATTCTCCTTCAGAAGTGACTGGAATTTCCTGAGTCCCTGCCCTGGGCTCCTTCGCTCTGGGACACAATAGGCTAGTGTGAAGTCATTTGTGTGTGAGCTGAGCCAGTAACTTTGAAGTGCAAGAGTACTAGAAGACAACTCTGCCCTCCCATTAAATCAAGATCGCCCATACTGCCACACCCAGAACCTCTATTATGATACTGTCTTGGAAAAATACACAAAAGCCAACTGCCAACTATTCCTTGCAATGTGACCTAGTATACAGGCTGCAAACACTAAATAGTTAACACATGAAAATGTCAACTTTCTAAAAGGAGCATTTACAGAATTGTGACATTGAATCCAACTTTAATATTAAATAGGGTTTTAAATTACAATTACTCAGGTACCAAACATGGCATTCGCACCTGCTTCTATACAAAAGGTATCACGCATTAGATGAAATAAGGTAATCAGTGCTATTCTATGAGAGAGGTAGGACTTGTAAATAGTAAAAATCTTTTTGGGAAGTTTTCACTACTAGGACATATAAAACTTAAAAGTACACGTCCAACTATTTAAATACAATGCACCATGCCCTGTGGGCTGTTTGGGACCTTACCCAGCGCTAGCTTATATATATATTTATATATGTGTATATATATATATATATATATATATATATATATATGTATATATATATATATATATATATATATTACAAAGGAAGGTTTAGGCCTGGCAAAAAGGTTTATTTTGCCAGGCTACTTAAGTGGGTGTACAATACAAGCTGCAGGCCCACTAGTGGCATTTAATTTACAGACCCTGGGTACATGTAGCCCCACTTTACTAGGGTCTTACAAGTATATTAAATGTGCCAATTGGGTGTAAGCTAATTCTACCATGTTCAAAGAGAGCACAAGCCATTCCAGTTAGCACTGGTTAGCAGTAGTAGAGTGCACAGAGTTGTAAAAGCCTACAAAAATGGGTTCAGAAAAAAGGGGAGGTGAAGGCAAATAATGTGGGGTGACCCTGTAGAGAGGGCCAAAATAGTGTAGTGCTCAGAGGAGATAAGGTCATTCCTCCTTTTAAGATCTAACCTAGTTTAGTGTGCTCATGAAGGGCATGTTGGTATATCCTGCACTATGGTAAAATTGCATGAGCAGTATTGGTGGCTAATCCTGGACATAATGGTAGATAAGTGGGCAAGGATATGCAGTCTGTGTTTTCATAGCTGTAAATCAGCTAAAGCCAGCTGTGACTGAATCCATGCCTGAAGCATTACCTGAACACCTATTGCAAAATTAGGCATTGATATCAATTGTCCTTTCTATGTAATTCCCAAAATAAGAACCCTATTGTTAGAAATTGG
The DNA here is from genome assembly GCF_031143425.1 of Pleurodeles waltl. Lineage (NCBI taxonomy): Eukaryota > Metazoa > Chordata > Amphibia > Caudata > Salamandridae > Pleurodeles > Pleurodeles waltl. Next base: position 96,608,084 of record NC_090437.1, read on the forward strand.
GTTTCTGGTTGGCAGTCAGTTTGCACTCTGTCCAAGCGGGGTCCCTCACTCTAGTCAGGGTAATGGAGATAACCCCTGCTCACATCCTTGGTAGCTTGGCACAAGCAGTCAGGCTTATTGCAGATGCAACGTGTAAAGTATTTCTACAGTCACACACAGTAACACAGTGAAAACCCCATAAAATGACTGTTTAGAAAAATAGCCAATATTTACATGATTGAAACATGACCAAAACGACATAAATCCAACACACACAATCAAAGTGATGAATTTTCAAAGATTGAACTTGAATATAGCACTTAGAAACACAAATGTTGCAATTTGCTGTTATCATGGTGTCATGACAGAGTCATTCTCAACAATATGACACCAATTGCACCAGTCATGGAGTCACACTGACTCCCAGGTACAGTACCTTGTGAAAATGAGGAAACAACCCAATGCACGGAGTCGAGCAGCAAGGCGTTGCTAGATCTGAGGCGGCATCGGTTCTGGTGCTGCAGAGTAAAGGAGCTAAGGCGTCAACGAGAGGCGTCAGGTCCTTTCTGCAGAGCAGTGAAGGTGAGGCGCGTTGGTATGAGGTGTCGGTCCCTTACACTTCTGGCGAAGTGATGTCCAGCGGGTCAAGATGCTGTGAGGCGACCTCATGGGGTAGCAGCCACGGGGCTGTAAGAGCTACTGCGGAGTCTGGTGTCATGAACGTCGGTGAAACAACATTCCGATCTCACAAGATCACGGTATGTCAGCGGCTGCGGCGACGTTGGGCCTGCGATGTCGGTGGGCTCATTGTACCTCAGCGAGGACCACGGCTTCAATTGCAGATAGCATTGCGGGTTCAGGCAGCGGCATCTGTACAATGTCATCCGATGTCGTTGCACTTGGCTTTTCACCACCTTTCACTTCCAGGGGCCCAGGAACTGGAATAAGCAGGATATTCAGCAAAGCCCAGTCTTTGCCCCCTCTAAGGCAGAAGCAGCAACTGCAGGCCAACCCACACACAGCAAAGCACACATAGCAAATAAGTGGTACTTCTCCTCTAGCTCTTCAACTTTTCTCTTAGGCCGAGGTTCCTCTTGATCCAGAAGTGTTCCGAAAAGTCTGGAGTTTGGGGCCCACTACTTATATCCTTCTCTGCCTTTGAAGTAGGCAAACTTCAAAGGAAAGTCTCTGTTGTTGACAAGATACTGCCTTGCCCAGACCTGGTCCCAGGCACGCACCAGTGGGTTGGAGACTGCACTGTGTGAGGACAGGCACAGCCCTTTCAAGTGCAGGTGTCAGCTCCTCCCTTCCCACTCAAGCCCAGGAGACTCGTAAGGATATGCAGGACACTCCCCAGCTCCCTTTGTGTCACTGTCTACAGGGAATTCACAGCAGCCCAACTGTTAGTCTGACCCCTACTTGGAATACACAAGCAGGCAGAGGCACAGCATGTTTAAACAAGAAAATACCCACTTTCTAAAAATGGCATTTTCAAACTGACAATCTAAAAACCAACTTTACCAAAATATGTATTTTTAAATTGTGAGTTCAGAGACCCCAAGCTCTACATCTCTATCTGCTTCCAATAGGAAACTGCACTTAAAATATATTTATAGGCAGCCCCCGTGTTAACCTATGAGAGAGATAGGCCTTTTAATAGGGAAAGCACTTGCACTTTAGCACTGGTCAGCAGTGGTAAAGTGCCCAGAGTCCTAAAGCCAACAAACTCTGGTCAGAAAAATAGGAGGAAGGTGACAAAAAGTTTGCCAATGACCCTGCAAAGAGGGCCAAGTCCAACACCTATGAGATTATTCTTGCTGATTATTTTTCTAAGAGGCCAGAAGTAATGATGGAGGCAAAGTTACTGCTGGGGTTATCATGGAGTTTCTGGATGAGCTATTTTGCAAAAAAAGGTATCCCAGATGTCATTGTGTCAGATAATGTTCCACAATATGACAGCAAATGTATTCAGGATTATTTCTGCAAGTGTGGCATTCTGCATAAACAGATATCTGGGTTCCATCCTGAAGCCAGTAACCAAGTTGAGGGATTTATTAGTGATAAAAGAGACTATTGAATTATCAACAAAGGATGGTCTTAATTGGTAAACATGTTACAAGCATACATACTACAGCTAACCCTATGTTTTCATTGTCTCTGTTTGAGTTATTGAAGGGTCGCAAAGCTAGTTCTAAGATGTCCCTGAGATGCAGTTCAAAAGAGGGGAAAAGAATGTCAGACCAATCTGTATGTATCCACTGTCTGTTTGCTGAATGCTCAGCTTTATTCTACCAGATGTCTGTCTTTGACTTTGTTGGGGGTACAGGGATGGTCTAAAATTGGATTTTAGTGTTAGATGTGGGAGGACACTAGGATTACCATAGTATACTCACTACATTACCCCCAGCCCTCAGACCTTATGCTTAGTGTGGCCGAATAGTTCTGGCAGCTTGAAAATGCCCAAAGTGGGTAGGGTTAGCCCGGTAACCTTAACCCCAATGTTTAGGGCTTTCCCAGGGGTCATTTCTGATGCACTAGCTCATACCAGGCATGAATGTGACATCTCCAGGCACCCACTTATGAAAACTCCTGGACCTGTGAAATATTAAAAGAGGGTTGAACCTGCTGTCTGAGGCCTGAGAAGAACCTACAGACTCTGACCTGCTCTCCCTCTTGTCCCCAGTACAACCACATGTACTCTAAAGGTGATAAGGCTGACCTTCTGTTAAAGCTACAAGGGCTCACCAAGCTACAACAGACCATTCCCCTGCAACTGCCCACCTGACCAGTGATAACTGCACCTGCACTGGACCATTTTGTTGGTTTCTGCCTGCCACCTTGTTAGTCTCTAAGTACCTCCTCTGAAGTCTTGTGGTTTACTGGGACTTAAACTGCTAGTGACCAAAGGTAAAATCTTTTACCAGGAAAAACCTATTTAGTATATCTGACCCACTCTCTATTGCTATTAGCGTCACATTATGCATAGGTCCTGTTTTACAACAACCAATGACTATCATTGGGTCTTTGTGCTTCTTTTTTTTGTTGATGTGTCCTCATTTACTTATATGCTTCCATTCTGAACTCGAGACCCATGTTCCGTTCCTTCACCCCTGGACGGGTCCAAATGTTTGTAATAGGAAGTCTGGGGGAAAGAGATATGACTACGTATGGACCTATCCACCATCGTGTCTCAGTCTGCATGGCTTTAATCATCAGACAGGTGCTAGCCTCCAAACGGAAAGTTTTTTATATAAGAAAAGCACCCTGATACACCCACCTTGACCAGGGCGTCCACACCTTTGCCACCTCCTTTGCACGAGACCGACTCAACTCCAAGTTACATGTGCTGGCCATAGCAGTCAGCCATTCCGGCCTAGAAGGGGGATTTGGGATGTCCATTGCCTGTAGATCTCCCCTCTACCCAACAGTATCAAGAAGAACAACAAATTCCTTTTATAACCATACAGGTTGTCTCTCTTGGGGGACCAGCCGAAGAGAATTAGTTCTGGAGTCAGCACTAACTGTAAATGTAATACCGCACTTATCACCCCAAAAACCTCTGCCCAAAAGCCCAGAATGTGGGGACAAAGCACGAACATGTGGAGATCATCAGCCATAGAGAGGCTATACTTTCTGCAAGCCATGTTCCCTTTGGATCCAAATTTGGGTATTTTATTGGGAGTGTAATATGCTCTATGAAGAACGAAGAGGTGATTTCTTCTCAAATACGCAGGCTTCACCACTTGATAGAGGAGACGCCATGAAACTAACCATAAGCGATTAACCTCTTTGCTCAGGGCTCATTCACCCCATAAAGAACCAGGGAGGTCCTGGTCTTGGTTCAAACTGTCTAGAAATAAGCTGTAATAAGCCGCTACTTCTTTCCTACCAGATGGACCATTGATCAGCAGCTCGTCAATCTTGTTTGTGTTAGCTCCTGCTTGTAGTTGGTAATACTTAAATCTAGATAGTGACCCCCGTGGCACAAATTCCTCCCAGGAGTTTAGTTTCTCCTCTTGAAGTACCTGACCCCATTCTACAATGCCTGCTTCCTTCAACAGTCGAGATAGGGAGTCCTTAAGACACTCTGGTGTGTCCGGGGAGTCCCATATTGGGGCAGAAATACTGTAGTACGATAGGTTCGTAATCTTCCTTATCTGTGCCCATAACAGAGCAGCAGCTTGTAGAACGTTCAGTCTTACTCTTTTGTAGAATTTGGGGTGACCAAATTTATGTATCAATTTTTGCCCGTCTCCGTCCTCACCTTTTAACATGTCCTTCTTAAACGGATTACCCCCCTTCCCTGATAACAAATCTTTTGCATTCTTTATCCGAAAGGTCCAAGCATATAGCTGGATATCAGGCAAAGCTATCCCTCCTTTATCATGATAAAGGAGGGATAGCTTTGCCTGAAGGTTCTTCCTTACAATTCAGGTTCCCTTAGAAGCCCAGATAAAGCTATAGATTTTGGCTTGGAAGTTTTATATCCCTACCCTCTTAAAATGTAAAGGAATCATATGGAAAAAAGTAAGTTTTGGGAGTATGAGCATGTTTATTGAATTGGCTCTTCCATATAAAGTTAGCGGGAGATGCAACCAGCTCAGCAGGAATTTATTTACCTCTTGTGTTACCCATTTCAGATTTACTTCTGGAATATCCTCCAAATCATTGCAGATGTTAACACCTAAGTACTTTGGCCCTTATTATGACCCTGGCGGTCGTTGATAAAGTGGCAGTAATACCGCCAACAGGCTGGTGGTAACTACCACCAAATTATGACCATGGCGGAAAGTTCACCGAAAGACAGCCAATGTACTACACCGACCACCAGGGCGGAAACAACAGGCACCACGGCGGTAGCCGCCTACAGCCAGGCGGAAGTCAAAGTTCCACCCACCATATTATGAACACACAATCCGCCACCTTTTCCGGGGCGGTACCAACGCCTGATGGAAACTGAGGTCAGAAGTGAAAGGACTCACCATTGGAGACACAAGGAAGAACCATGCCACCATGGGACCCGAACTGAATGTTTTTCCGATGATATTCTACATTCTGCTACACTGCGAACACCAACGGCGGCGGAGATGCAGCCGGTGAGTACAGCCTACTAGCACACAAGGGAGGGGGGAGGAAAACAAGAGTGACACACACACAAGCACCATACACACCCCCCACACACACACCATACACACAACCAGCTGCAGAAGAAAACAAGTTAACCCCCCCTAAATCGGCTGATTGATACAAGGACAAAAATAATTTACCAAAGTGAATGTAATAAGATCAACAGAGTATAAATAAAAATTTAGGCAATGTAACAGATATATAAAAATGTACAGAACAAGGGACACAGCCCAGTCCTCATTTTGCGTGTGCCACATGGCCACAGGCCAAAGCCCAAGGCCACACTTGTCACCTGCATCAACACGGAGAGAACCCTGCAGGGGCATCAGTTGGTAAATAGGCAGGCACCTCACTGGAACTGGGCCTGTGGTCTCTGTGGCTGAGGTGCTTGGCTGGGTTCATGATACCCTGGCCACACATGCAGGACGTGGGGGAGGGGTAGGAAAGAGGTCAATGGTGGATAGGAAAAATCTTTTAGGGATATTGGGGTGGGAAGAGGGAGAAGGAATGGGAGTGGAGGATGAGGGGTTGTCAGAGGTGTCTGTCTGCTGGATTTGGGTGCAGGTGCATGGGCATTATGCTGTTGTGAGGTGGATGGCTATTGGGTGTCTGAGTGCTTGCGTTTGTGTACTGTAGGAGGGGGCAGACACAGTGGGAGAGGACACAGGGGACGTGTGCATCTGTGTTGTGGAGGTGTCTGCCAGTGAGGTGTGTGTTCTGCTTGGTGTGGTGATGAAGCTGGTCGTGGATGATGATGTAGTGCAAGCAGGTTTGAGTGTTGACGTAACTAGGTGGGAGGTGGAGGAGGAGGAAGGGGGGAGACAGTGGAAAAAGTGGATGTTGTTGTATCTGCAACTGGATGGTGTTTGTGTGAGTGTCTGTGGGATGAAGTGTGGTGCTTGTGTTTGCCTGTGACACTCTTGGGTGTTGGTTTCTGTGTATGCTTGTCTGCCTGTGTGCTTGGGATGGGTTGGGGTTGAGGAGAAAGGGACTGGGAAGTGGAAGTTGTAGGGGGGACGGTAGAAACAGGGACAATGGCTGTCATCAGAGAGGAGGACAGAGCCTGGATCAATCTCTGTTGGGCCACCAATCCAATGTGAATGCCCTCCAGGAATGCATTAGATTGTTGCATCTGGGCTGCCAGCCACTGGATAGCATTCACAATGGTTGACTGCCCTACAGAGATGGATCTCAGGAGGTCAATAGCCTCCTCACTCAGGGCAGCAGGGCTTACTGGGGTAGGGCCTGAGGTGCCCGGGGTGAAGGAGATGCCCACCCTCCTGGGTGAGTGGGCACGGGCAGCTCGATGAGGGGCTGCTGGGAGGGCGGTGCTGGTACGGGGGTGGCGGCTATAGCTGGGGTGGTCACAGAAGTGTCCGCCACCACCAGGGAGCTTCCATCGGAGGAGCTATCAGAGTCTGAAGTGTTCCCTCCAGGCTCTGCTGTGGTGCTCCCCTAACTCTCTGTCTCCCTGGTGCCCTCAGCGTCGGTGGGCTTTGCCTCCTGGGTCCTGTGGGATTCAGCTCCCTTCATCATCAGTGCCTCTGCCCCTCTGCCAGATGATGCTAATGCACATAAGGACAGGATAACAAAACCAGAAAGGGGGGAGAGAGACAAAGGCTACACTGGGTCAATGGCTGCACCAACGCCACCGTTGGCGTACACTGCACCCTCACACACAGGGAACAGGCCTACGCACTATCCATTGCACCACCACTGATATTGCTAGTCACCAAGGCATAAGGAGGAGCACACACCGCCAACTGCAGCACACCTGGGACCCACGCAGTCCTGGCCTGTAGTGGGTGCCTACGAGCTAGGTAGCAGGATTATCCATTCAAAACCCTAGCCACCAGGGAACCTACGTTGCAATGTCAGGCATGGCCTAGGGGCACCCACTGACACACATTCACACCCAGATGCCACCCTACCATGCATAAGTTTTAATGATGGGTGCTGTACTCACCCCTTGTGGCTGCTGTGATGCCCTTAAGCACCCATCCAGCTCTAGATAGGCCATCGTCAGTACGCAGGCCATTAGGGTGGTCAGGGTTCGACGGGCACCCTTCCTCGTTTGGAGGCCATTCCCAACTGGGCCTCTGCTGTCTTCTGTGCCCAGCGTCTCATGTCCTCCCACCTTTTGCAACAGTCGGTGCTCCGCCTGCAGTAGAACCCCAGGGTCCGCGCCTCCTTGGCGATGGGACGCCATATACCCTTCTTTTGATTGACGCGGATCTGCAGAGGCAATACACACAGGGAAATACCATTAGACTACGAGTCCAGCCTGTTACACTTATGGCCCACCATACCAGTTTACATCACCACTGGCACACAAATAACCCAGCACACAACCCTTACATCACCACTGGCACACAAATAACCCAGCACACAACCTGTATGCCGCCAAGAGGACTTCCACCCACCCCCCTTACACGAGGCCTTCACACACACCACTCCATGCATTCATGCAACATGCATCGTGCCCACAGTGTACTCACCTGTTGGTCTGGAGGCCCATACAGCAGTCCGTACTTGGGTAGGATCCCATCCACCAGTCTCTCCAGCTCCTCCAAAGTGAAGGCTGTGGCCCTTTCCCCGGTCACACGGGCCACAGGTCACAGCAGTACATGAGGTGTAGGTCCTCTCCTATGGAAGGTCAGGTAGCAAATGAGGAATATGATACAAAATGGCAGTCACGTCTGCGGCAGTGCATACCGTCACCACTAGCGTAGATCACCATTAGCCACTGTACCCCATTGGGCCCAATGTTAACCAATGAGGAGTTGCACGGCGGTTCCCAACCGCCTCCCACAACAGCACACATCGTCAGCAAAATTACCCCACTTCCACCTGTACCTCCACACAGGACAGGTGGATGCCATTTCGGGGGGGTGGGCAAGCCTCTGGAATAATGCTGCGTCACAAGAGGTATTGGCACATACTGGACAAATCACACTGACCCATTACATGTTTACAGAATGCAAACTACTGTTGTAACTCAACTGTTCAGATTGTGACTGGCTCCTCACTCTTGTGTCCCTTAGATTCCTACAGCTGCGGATGAATAGGTGATGGAGACATACCCCCGTGTACAGACTCCTCGTGGAATTGGCAAAACTGGAGGACAGGCACATTATCCTCACCTATAGACTTGACAGGGCCACAATCACAGAGCTGTGTGCCCAATTGGAGCCTGACCTGATATCTGCTATCCGTCACCCAACCGGGATCCCCCCCTCTTGTGCAAGTGCTATCAGTACACCATTTCCTGGAAACTGGTTCTTTCCAAGTGACAGTGGGCTTGGCACCAGAAATGTCACAGCCAATGTTCTCAAACGTGCTGACAGGAGTGTTACTGCCCCGATAAAACGCATGTGCAGCTACATTGTTCTCCTCCAGGTCGAGGATTTGGCCAAAGTGAAGGCCGAGTTTTATGCAATGGGACATATCCCCAACATAATTGGGGTGATTGATGGAACACATATTGCATTTGTCCCCCCCAAGCAGAATGAACAGATGTTTGGGAATCGTAAGAATTTTCACTTAATGAATGTTCAGATGGTGTGCTTGGCGGACCAGTACATCTCCCCCGTCAATGCTAAGTATCCTGGGTCAGTGCATGATGCCTTTGTCCTGAGGAATAGCAGCATCCCAAATGTGATGTCCCAACTACAGAGGCACCGGTGTGGCTAATAGGTGAGCCCTGGTTCCCACCCAATATATGTTGGTGTATGGGTATGGTGTGGGCCATATAGAATAGTGTGTGGCTAAATGTTGTCCCTCAATATTTGCAGGTGACTCTGGTTACCCAAACCTATCGTGGCTGCTCAACCCTGTGAGGAATGCCAGGACAAGGGCAGAAGAACGTTATAATGAGGCACATGGGTGAATCAGAAGGATCATTGAAAGGACCTTTGGCCTCCTGAAGGCCAGGTTTCAGTGCCTCCATCTAACAGGTGGATCCCTGTGCTACTCACCCAAGAAGGTCTGCCAGATAATAGTGGCATGCTGCATGTTGCATAACCTGTCCCTCAGACGCCATGTCCCTTTTCTGCAGGAGGAGGAGACTGGAGATGCCTGTGTGGCAGCAGTGGACCCTGTAGACAGTGAGAATGAGGAGGCAGAGGATGAGGACAACAGAACATCTGTCATCTGGCAATACTTCCTATGATGACACACCGGTGGGACAGTGTAACTTTACATTTCAATGACTTTGGTTTTAATCTGTGTGGCAATGGCATGCTGATGCTTCCCACTTCTATGCCCACTTACTGTTCCCTCTGGCAATTAATTTTGCAGATGTTGGTGACATGACATATACTCCTGGTGTGATCACTACAGCCAGCTACAGGTCGTTAATCTATGCTAATTCTACGTGCAGTTAATTTGCAATGGTTGCACCTGTTTCAATCAATACATATTTGAAAAACATGACATCCTCGAAAAAGATTTTGATCCAAGGGTGTATATTGAAGTGCTACCATATAGGGGGAAAGTGCAATGGGATAGGGTGGTGATGGAGGAAAGTCCAGGGTATTGTTCCAGTCTGTTTGTAGCACAGGTGCAGTGTCCATAGGGACATAGGAAGGGGAGCAATGGCAATTCAAGGTGGATGAGGGGCGGAGCTTGCCCGGCTACAAGATGGGCGCGTTGTAGTGAGGCTCCGACAGCCACCGTAAAATCCGTTCATAATCCTACATGTCACATTCGAATTATGCTACCAAGTGCGATGCCAAAGACAGCTACGAGGTGGAGGCACATGCGGATGCCCTTTTTACCCCCCCAAAAAAGGAAGTACGGGAGCCCTGTAGAGTGAATCACGTTGGCGACTAGCCGAGAGAGGGACGCGTGGTGTACCGCGGGTGAGGACCAGTGCGGCCCCGGAGGAAAGACGATCGAGGACAAAAGCCCGGAGAGACAGAGAGAGGTGGAGCGTCTCTCAGGCTCCGCGGAGGAGGGCGGCCCCAGAGGTGAACCTTGGACACCGTGCGATGAGGAGAGGTGAGGTGGGCCGGAGTACGAAGCGAGAGAGCACCGAGGGTACGAGTGCGCTCGAGAAACACTGCGTGTGGATGCAGGTGGGCACCCCCTCCCCTCAAAAGTTGGGATCGGTCTTTTGGAGAAAATTAGAAATGGCGCATTAGGGGCAACGGAGTACGCTGGATTGGACTTCGTGTGGCAGGGCCCGGGAGGCCGCTGGTTCCGCAGGGGGGCCCCGCTGTTGGCGCACTTGACTAGGTGAGACTGGAACATTAAAGAGTATGATTAACAAGCGTAGCACTCTCAACGTACAACCGAGCAAAACAGGACGATTACACCCAGCGTCGATAACCATTAGCGCACAGCGCCGCCCATAGAGGCCAGCGGAGAGCGCTGGCAGCGGGTACTTCTTGGGGCAGCGAGTAAAAAACACTACGACACCTGGGCAAGACAGACAAAACGCAAGCCCGGCTGCAATTTGAGCGACGAAGAGCGCAGGCCCCAGCAGGAGATGGAACAGCGACGGACTCAGAGAAAGGCCCGGAGGGCACTCCTGGGGAAGAACAGGATTTAAGGCAGCTCCTAGTTTCAATGCAACACAGCCTTAACCAGATAGATGGGAAAATAGACGCCCTCGCTTACCGCATGGACAGAATGTCTGACATAGATAAGCACACGGAGAGATTAGACCATGTGGAGAATAGGGTGTCTGCGACTGGAGACGGACAAACGGAACTAGTAAGCGGGCAATCGAAACTCAGCAAAGAACTTGGGGTGCTCAAGCTAAAAGTGGAGGATATGGAAGCCCGGTCCAGAAGGAATAATATACGCACAGTGGGCCTTGAGAATCCACAACGATCACCAACATGGAAAGCCACATCGAACAATTACTGGTGCAACTACTGGGTCGAACTACCTTTTCGGACCTATTTGTTGTAGAGAGAGCGCACAGATCCTTGGCGGCTCGCCCACCCCGGGGGGCCCCTTTGCGCCCAATCATCGCCAGGCTATAAAATTTTAGGGATCGTGACGCCGCCTTGCGCCGCGGTAAGAGAACTTAAACAATTGCAATATGAGGGGACGACGTTGTCGATATACCCGGACTTCACAGCACAGATACAAGAGGCGAGGAGAAAATTCATTGAGGGGGAAAAAACAATTACGGTCCATGCACCTGGAGTACAGAATGCTTTACCCAGCAAAATTGAGATTTGACGTAGGAGGGAATCTGATCTTTTTCACAGACCCCAAAAAACTGGAACAATTTATGAAGCGCAGGAAGGCGAACAATGGCGCCGAAGCAGCCGCAGACGAGGACATGTAGGTAGCGACAAAGAATCTGCGCTTCCAACGCCACTATCATCCTCGACACACTACCAACCTGCAGATGATGGAACGCTTGAGACACAACGGAACAGAGAGAACACATGCACCGCACGTTATTGAACAAATTGAGCGCAATATGAGAGCAAAAGTGACATGATTACTCACCAAATAGGTGGCTGGCACACTAACACACAGAGACAAAGCGGGGCAACATCCGCCCTGATGTGTGTTCCACTTATACCTCAGGAAAAGAGAGGTGTTGTTTTAGGAGGGGGGTCGGGGGAAGACAAAGTTGGGTAAAGGATGGGTGAGATGGGCAAGTTGGGATATAGCCTATCGTGGGAGGGGGAGGGAGGGCAGAGGGAGATTCGGGGAAAGTTATTTGAGTACATACTCTTACACAAGATAAGGAACTGCAAATTTACAACACAAATAGAATTAATACAACACTGCACAATAATAGAGAAGACAAACCTCTGCACACACACACCCTAACATAGATAAAGATCGCAAGCAGCTTCGTTTGATAACTTGGAACGTTCGGGCCTCAATGACGCGCGAAAGACTCGCAAAGTAATTGCGTACCTACGTAATCACAAGGTAGATATAGCTATCCTGCAGGAGACACACTTAGCCCCCAACAACCCCATGCTCACATCTCAGAGATTGCAGGGACAATTCGTTGCGGCAGGATACACATCACATTCCAGGGGTGTGCTGATTTGGGCTTCAAAAGAAACTGATATTGGTCTCTCCTTGGTGGCAGCGGACACGGGAGGGCGATATGTGGTGGCACGTTGCACGGTGCGAGCATTCACATTCTTACTGATAGGTATATATGGCCCCAATTATGATGACCCACTATTTTATCGTGAACTGGCACTTAAGGCGGGCTCCTGGGGAGGACAGCCACAGCTCTGGTGCAGTGACTTCAACTGTACATTGGACCCGGCACTAGACAGATCGGGTGGGATAGCTAGAAGGCTGGCGGCGGCGGCGCGCGAAATATCGCGTTTAGCCGCTGAACTGGATATGGTTGACGTGTGGCGTGATAGACACACACGCGTATAGATTTTTGCCTAGTGGCTCGCCGGTTGCTGTGCAGCCTAACACCGGAAGCTCCTTGGCCTCGAACATATTCAGACCACTCCCCAGTGCCGATACTGTTGACAACTGGTATGATAAAGGCTCCTCCATTTTCATGGAGGTTTCCTCCCTTTTCGCTTCTAGATACTGTCTTTAAGGCCGAATTGGCCTCAGAGATCACAGAGTTCTTCCGGATTAATGAGGGTTCCGTTCCTGAGGCAGGCACGGTATGGGAAACCTTTAAGGTGTACATCAGGGGGATCACCATAACCAAACATGCTGGGGTGCTCCGATCGATAAGGCGGCGGCTCCAAATACTGGAAAGCGACTTATCAAAACTGGAGCGAGACCACAGTGACACCGCAGATGCTAACGTGTTAAGCCAAATTCGCGCTAAGATACAAGAATACCAAGAGACAGCTCACGCAGAAATACAACACCTGGGTAAATACGCCACAGCCCGAATATACGAGGAGGGAGAAAGACCGGGGGCAGTACTGGCAGGATTGATACGTCCCCAGCGAGGCAAAAACACAATTGAAACCATATGATCCGAGGGGGGGAGAGGAAATAAGAGACCCTGAACGTATAGCTGATAGATTCCGAGAATACTATCAATCATTATATTCCTCCAGGGTAGACCCAAGCTTGGATGCAATAACAGACTACCTCACACATATCGCTATGCCCAGACTGACACAGGAGGATAGAGAGGCTCTTGGTGCACCCTTGACCCTAAGCGAAATTACGAAAGCACTGGGGGGTATGGCTGAGGGGAAAGCTCCTGGTCCAGATGGGCTGACAGTATACTTCTACAAAGCATACCAACACCTATTACTCCCAAAATTAAAAGACGTATATGATGAAATGGTAGAGAAGGGCAGCATGCCCCCATCAATGAGAGAAGCAATGATAATAGCCTTGCTCAAACCGGGTAAACCCCGAGAAAACTGCTCCTCTTATAGGCCATTGTCGCTATTAAATGTAGATGTAAAAAAAATTTCCGGATTTTGGCTGATCGCTTGGCTGGAGTGCAGCCGCGTCTGATCCGACCTGAGCAAGCTGGTTTTGTCCCGGGTCGCAATCTGTCCATGAGTCTTCGCACATTATTTGGCACAATACAAAACATTAACCCGGAGTTGAAGGCGGTGGCAGTCTTCCTGGATGCTGAAAAGGCATTTGACTCAGTAGAATGGGAGTTCCTAAGGGCGACTCTGCGCAGATTTGGGGTGGGCGACACCTTCCTCCAAATGATCTCCACATTGTATGGCGACCACCGAGCCAGAGTTTGCGCTAACGGTACGGTGACTGAATTGTTTGGGATTACGAGGGGCACTAGACAGGGATGCCCATTGTCTCCCCTGTTATATGCCTTGGTAGCGGAGCCCCTGGCGTGTGCAATAAGAGAGTACTATGGACACCGGGGCCTCAGATTTCAAAATTACACCCTTGTTTTGTCTACGTATGCAGACGATACCCTATTATATATCAAAAATCCTGAGCGTAACGTCGCTCCAATACTCCGAGAAATCATAAAATTTGGCTCTCTGTCAGGGCTAGTAATAAATTGGAATAAGTTCATCGTATTTCCCTTAAATTCAGTAACAACGCAGGTAGATGTAGACTTCCCGCTGGCGTGGGAGACTAACACTGTCAGATATCTGGGGATACAAGTGCATACTGACCCTAAGAGAGTGATAGAGGATAATTTTGAAACTGCACTGAAAAAATTGTCGATGGATGTGGAGAGGTGGATCAAACTGCTGTTGTCATTACTTGGGCGCATAGCACTGATGAAAATGGTGGTTTTACCACACTTTTTATTCCTGTTTCAAAATATACCTATAGTCCTGCCGAAGACATACTTTGCCGCTTTGAAAACGTTATTAATAAAATTGGCATGGGCGAACAAGGTACCTCGTGTGAATTGGCGAACTCTGACACTCCTATATGAGATGGGGGGATTGGGCGCCCCAGACCTTGAGATATATTACATAGTAGCACATGCAGCAGTGGCACAGCAGTGGCTTCATGGGACGGGTGAGGCCCCGTGGCTAAGGATTGAGAGGGAACTAGCTGCCCCAGAGCAGCTGAGTAGCAGGTTGTTCCATACACCCCATAGGCGAAATAGGGAATTTGCATCCATACATTCGGTCACACGAGCATGGCATGAACTCATTAAAAAGCAGGGACTGGTATTATTATATTCCCCGCATGCCCCGGTAGAATGCTGTGCCTGGTTTTCTCCTGGGAGAGACCGTAGGTTGGTGCAATCCATGCGCAAAATAGGCATCGACAAAATGGGCGATATCTTCGAAGAGGGCATAGTGAAGGCCTGGGACGCAATAGCAAGGGACACGGAGACACCCACTTCCCTACACCGATATCAGTACCACAGGGTGAGACACGCTCTGATGAAATTATTGGGAGAGGATATGCAGGAACCCCCCGAGGTACAGGCCCTCTCGGTAGTACTGTTGGGAAAACAACCTTGCCGACTGATTTCTTGTCTCTATGCACATGTTCAGGGGGCTAGGGAACATGAGTTATCGAGAGCTCGCCTGGAGTGGCAGAGAGACCTGGAGGTGCAGATCACAGACGCACAATGGCAATACTGCTGCTCTAGAACAAAATCCATATCCTTAAACGGCCGACACCGGCTAATACATTTTAAATATCTAAATAGAGTCTATTATACCCCCCTACGACTCTATCAATATGGACTAAGAGAGACAGCTAATTGTCCCAGATGTGGAGAGGAACGTGCTGGATTCTTACACATGTCCTGGGGGTGCAGAATGGTACAGCAGTTTTGGAAGGCAGTGACACAGGAACTAAATAGTATCACTGGAGAGCAGATGACCTGCGAACCGATGACAGCACTTTTGGGCTGGGATAAACAATTAGCGGCCCAAAACTGCAGGCTACTGGCGATGGGGTTCCTATTAGTCAAACGATGAATAGCAATGAGATGGGATTGCGGCCCAGTCCCCACAATACAAGAGTGGAATAGAGATATGGTATACTGTAACACACAGTCAGACAACTATAGTGAGATGCTCCCCCCCACTAGGCCGAAGAAATACTGGGAGGCCTATGGACGCTACCTTGCTGGAATGGAAACAAGCGAACCTGAAACAGGGGAGACACCCTGATGGGACATAATAAAACGGAATCACATGAACATAGGCAGTGACTGTGACTAGTTTGATGACCCAATGTTTTAGGGTGGAGCGGAAATGTGCAGAACTGTTTACTGTATACGACCGCCTAAATGCGCCAAGTGATTGATAAGTTTGCAGCAATATGAATACTTTGTTATGTTGTAAATGACTATACTAAAATATAAATAAAGATTTAAAAAATAAAAAATAAAAATTCAAGGTGGATAGTGTGACTGAGTGGGACACAAGGGTGACAATCAGGAGTCTCATTTCCTGGCGGCGGTCTTGGCAGGTGTCTCTGGCTTCTGTCTCGATTGCAGGAAACGTTTGCGGGGTGGTTCACCCTCTGCAGGGGGAGGGGTGCTGGTGGGCTGTGAGTCCTGTGGCCGGGCCTCCTGGCCACTAGCGGCAGCAGAGGTGGAAGGCTGTTCAGATGTCTGGCTAGTGGCAGGGGCCCGCTGGTGTGAGACTGCCTCCCTCATAATGTTGGCCAGGTCTGCCAGAACCTCTGCTATGGAGATCAGAGTGTTGTTGATGGCCTGCAAGTCCTCCCTGATCCCCTGGTACTATCCATCCTGCAGCCCCCTGTTATCCTGCATTTTGTCCAGGATCTGGCCCATCGTGTACTGGGAATGTTGGTAGGCTCCCAGGATCTCGGAGAGTGCCTCCTGGAGAGTCGGTTCCCTGGGCCTGTCCTCCGCCTGGGGCACAGCAGTCCTCCCAGTGTCATTGTTGGCCTGTACTCTGTCCCCTGAACCGTGTGCCCACTGCCAGTGACCCCAGGTCCCTGGTTGTCTTGGGGACGAGGTGTGGCCTGGGTTCCCTGCAGAGGTAGACACACTGTTGATTGTCGTGTCCTGGGGACAGAGGTGTGGGTACGCTGGGTGGGTGCTATGGTGCTGTTTCCTGATGGGGGAGGCTCTGTGGTGATGTGTGAATGGGCCTGGGTAATCAGCAGTCCAGTGGTCCATGACTGACCAGGTAGGTCATCCAGATTCTGAAGACCAGAGTTGCTGTCATCACTGTGGGCCTCTTCTGTTGGGCGACTGGATAGTGCTGGCACCTCCTCTCCGGTGACATTGGCTGGGGTACCTGTGAGGATGTAAATGATGTGTTATGGTTTCTGTGTCTGACATATTGTACATCTGTGCCTTCCCCTCTATGATTGGATTTGCCCTACCAGCTTTCACTTGTGTATGTTAGTATATGGTGGGATTGTTAGTTCTCTCTGCTACGCATGCTCTAGTGATGATTGTCCATGCAGGGCTGCGAGGGGTGTCCATGCATTGGCACAGCGTGCAGCGCTTGGCATTGGGATGAGTGAGATGGGATTGTGGGGTGTGTGGGATCTAATGTAGTGATGGGAGTGAGGGTGACGGTATGGGATGGCATGCAGGTAGGTGGGTGAAAATAGTAGAGAGTTGACTTACCATAGACCAGTCCTCCTCTGACTCCGGCCAGGCCCTCAGGATGCAGTATTGTCAAGACTTGCTCCTTACTGCTGTGAGTTGTAGGGGAGAAGGTGGGAGTCCACTGCCAGTCCTCTGTACAGTAGCTGGTATCTTGCTGTTATGGAATGTACCTTCCCCCTTAGGTCATTCCACCTCTTCCTGATGTCATACCTAGTTTTGGGTGCTGTCCCATGGTGTTGACTCTGTCCACAATTCTGCGCCATAGCTCCATCTTCTTAGCTATAGATATCTGCTGCAGCTGTGCTCCAAATAACTGTGGCTGTACCCTGACGATTTCCTCCACCATTACCCTTAGCTTCTCCTATGTGAAATGGGTTGTCTTTGTGGTGCCATGGGTGTTCTGTGAGGTGTGTTGGTGAGGCTGTGTTTTTAATGTGTTGGGGTGAGTGATATGGAGTGCGTGAGTGGTGTATAGGTGTGAGTAGTGTGTGGCTCTAGTTGTGTCAGTGGTCTTACTATCTATCTGGTGGCAATGGTTTGTAGTCGTAAAGGGTTGTGGGTACTGTGGATGTGTGTTTTATAGTGATGTGGTTGTGTGGTGTGTGTATGGGTGTGAGGTGTTTGTTATTTGAATTGTCCAATGTGGTGTTGTTTTGTATGTGGGTGTCCATTGTGAGTGCGGCGGTATGTACCCCCAGTGGTTTGCCACTGTTAAATGTCCGCCGTGGTGATTCGTGGGTCATAATGTGGTGCGCGTTGTTCTGTTGGCGCAACAGTGTGGGTTTTGATACCGCCACTTTATCACTGACCTTTGGGCTGGCGGATTTGTGTGTGTGGCTGAATTCAGTCGGATTGGTGTGTGAGTGTCATAGTATGGTGAACGGATTTTTGCTGCCGCCGCGTAAATTGGCAGTCGTCAACGTGGCGGTAAGTGGGATTTACCGCCAATGTCATAATGAGGGCCTTTATCTCTTTTCTTATTAAACTATGCTCTTCATCCCTAGTCCATGTCATGATTTCTGTTTTGGCCATATTAAATGCATACCCCGACACCCTGCCAAATTCTGATGTTAAAGTCGCAAGCCTATCTAATGTGGTGGACAGATTTCCAGTATAGATCATTATATCATCCGCATATTATGACATTTTTTTTTCCCAGCCCATAGAGGTATATGGTTTGATTAGGAGATCCCTCTTAATCATTAAAGCCAGAGGTTCAATATAGTGGTTAAATAATAATTGGGAAAGGAGGCAGCCCTACCTGGTTCCCCTTGTAATGGGAAATGCCGTGGTTAAATTGCCATTTAGCACTAATCTGGCTGATGGGGTTTTATAAATGTTTCTCAGAACCCAACAGAAGTTCACTTCAAAATTAAAATGTTCTAAAAGAGTATTAAGGTATCCCCAGTAGACTCTGTCGAAAGCCTTAGTAGCATATAATGTTATAACTGCCAGGGGAAGTTTATTTGCTTTTGCCAAATCTATTGCTCCAATCAGCTCATGGGACAGCTCATGCATATATCTACCCTTAAAAAAGCCCTTCCGGTCACCCTAAATCAGCCTTCTCACCACCGTACCTAAATAGTTTATAATCGTTGTTCAGTAAGGAGATTGGTCTGTACATTTCACAAGATAGGGGATCCTTCCCCGACTTTAGTATAAGGGTGATCATTGCTTCATCCCATGATTTTGGAAGGGACCCCTTCCTCTAAGAATGATGTTGAAAAGCTTAGTTAGAACAGAATTATCTGTTACTTGCATCTCTAAGTAGAATTTGATTAGTAAACCATCACGTCCTGCCGCCTTCCCTCTTTTGCCCTTAGAAATAGCCTGAGCAACTTCCCCCAATGTAATCACCTCCTCCAGGGCTACCTTGTCTTCATTGTTAAGTTTCCCATGTGCAAGTCCTCGGGGCATTCTGGCCTGGATACTGCTGTTTTTGATAAGTCTTCAGAGTATAAGGACTCAAAAAAGCTCATAAACATCTTCTGCACCTCTGAAGCCTCTCTCAGCACTTTCCCAATAGCAGTACATCTTATCTCTCCTACTCCGTTTCTTGCCAACTCTGACTTAACTTTCCAGGCCAGAATTTTCCCTGCGCTTTCGCCATACTCAAAGTGTGCTAATTTGCTTGCTTCCCATCTGCCTTTCACTCTGGCTTCTATCACAGCTGCTAAAGCGTCCCGTTTGGATAGCAGTTCATTCCATAAAGTTTCACCGTCCTTTCCTTCCGTCTGTAGATCTAGTAGTTCTCGTTCTAAGCGGGCGATATTGTGTTCAAGATCCTGTGTTGTCTTCCTGTAGTCCCTATTTTTCCAAGCAGAAATGCTAATAAGGACCCCCCTAATAAAAGCCTTGTAGGAGTTCGAAAACCTAGTGAGAAACGGCTGAAATCATATTAAGCTTTAAAAAATCCCTAGTCTCAGTTTTCATAACCTCCACCACCTTCGGGTTGTTTAGGAGTGATCAGTCTAAAGTCCATCTTCTCAAGTGAGGCTCTGTGTCACACTTCAACGTAAGAACCACTGCTCTATGGTCAGACAGATGTGCTGCAATATACTGAATATTCGAGATAGCCCTTTTAAGTGACCTATCTATTAGAAAGTAATCTATCCTGGAATGGTGTTTGTATTTCCTATTATGAAATGTATAACCTCGGGAACGACCGTGGGTTTCTCTCCATATGTCCACAAGCGCAAATTGTTTCATTATTGCCCTAATATATGTCTGCGATTTTTGACACCCCAACGATCTACTTCCACTTGATTTAATCAGTGAATCATTTAGCACAGCGTTAAGGTTGCCTGATATTATGATTGGGTACTGGGCATCTAACAGTTTTCGGCATAGGTCCTGTAGGGGGCCTTTATCATCCATATCAGGGCGGCTGTAGCAGGCTAATGTGTAGATATTTTCATTGATTTTAATATCCGCGATAACCCATCTGCCCTTCCCATTTGGTTTGTGACTCAAAATTGAGGCATTTGACTGGACCTTAGTGAGGATCAGGACCCCCCTAAAAGGAGTGATCTTATCCGAGCAGACCATATGTTTCACCCACCTCTGGGATTTAAAAATTGGGTGAGCCTCTTTATTTGTAAGATGTGACTCCTGTAGCATTATTACCTGAGCCAGGAAATCTCTTATATAATGGAGATTATAGTCCCTCTTAGGTTTTACTCAGAGACCATTCACATTCCAGGAGAGGAACTGAACCCTCTTATCGGCCATTCCCTTTATCTCTATTCATTTTTTAGGAGTTTTTTTTAGCTTATGGTCTACCCTTGGGACTCCTTTGTTCTGAGGCACACATTTCCGCCCCCCGATCCTTCCTCTCCCGCAATACTCCTCCCCAAGTGCTCCCCCTCAACCCAACTATGCCTGTGAACCCCCCAACCCTGGAGATCCCTACCCTTCTCCAAATTGGCTAATGAAGCCATTAAACGCTGTTGGACCTAAATGTATGCACACAATTGAGAAAAAAGAAGCGGTGGTCAAATTTCACATTTAAACAAGGCAAGGGCCGCGAGGTGGAGGAAAAAAGATCCAACGTTATGTACCCCTAAACTCCTCCAGAAGATTATCCGCTTCCTCCCAATCCTTTAGATTATACATTTTGTTATTCCTCATAACCCTTAGAGTTGCGGGGAATTTCAGCTGCACTGTGGCCCCCAGTTTTTTTTAAATCATCCATCCTCCTGCGTAACTCCCACCTCCTATTTGAGGTAGTGCATGAGATGTCCGATCTATCTATGAAGGGGCAATCTTTCACGCTTAAGGGACCCAATTTTAAGGCCTTTAACAGTATTTTTTCTTTGACAGTATAAGTAAGGAAGTTCACAAACATCCTTCTGGGTTTAATTCTGTTTGCAGCTTTCCGGAATGGGTCTTGATGCACTCGCTGGATATCACCTTACTGGTACCGTCTCTGGCCCTTCCCAGGCACCGCTTTGTTTCAGAATGTTCACCACAAAAGCCTTGATATTTTCACCTTCCTTTCCTTCAGAAACATTCATTAACTTAATATTGTTTCTTCTTGCATTGTTCTCTAAGGATTCCAGTTTGCAGAGGCTCTCTTTGTTCTTAACCTTCATTTCATCTATCTCTTGCCTACTCTTCGCAGAGAACTCTTTTAACTGTTCTACTTGAGTTTCCAGGGCCTGGGTTCTTTGTGCAAGTAAATCCAGTTTGTTCGCTAAGCCTTCACAGACTTCCTGGATCTCCTTCTGATTAGCTTGAGATACCAGAAAACCTTGCCTGACCTCCTTTGTCAGAGAATGAAACAAAGCTTCTAGGGGACCAGCCTGTGAGGCCTGTACATTTTCTTCACCCAAGTGTGACCTCTGGGGTCCCCTGTACTCCACCGAAATCAAGGCTCTGCCTAAAAGTTCTAAGCTAGTTTCCCTGCCCCGTGCCCACAGGATATTGGAGTATCTCCGAAGTCAGCAGGGTTGGGGTTGTGTCCTCTAGCCCCTTACCCAAATCCTTCATCCCCCCACTCGAGCCTTTACAACGAAATGGGACTGAAAGGGGTTTAACCAGAGGCTCTACTGTGTTTTGCACTTTAAAAAAAGATCTAAGCTAGGGAGAGATTCTCTGTTGCCGCTTAGGAGGTGTCTGCGTGTTTTTTGTCCCTCCCTCTGATGCTACTTGGTTTTGAGGTCTCTTCCGACCAGGTATAATTTTAATTTCCTTGGGTGGGGGGGTGTCTTCCCCAAACTCACGCTGGTGAGCTGAATTGCTCACCTCAACAAAAAGTCCCCCTATTCCTACCACCACCTGTGGGGGATGCCCCTTCAAATTGCCCAACCCAGTAGTCTTTGAAGCTGTGTTCCCCCTTTCCCTGCCTGAAAACCTTTAAGGGACTTATCTTCGGGTGTGGATGCGGTCGAAGACTCCCTCTTATTCTCCGAATGGGCTGGGGAAAGTCCTCCTTTAGTTGTTGTGGCCAAATCCTTCCGCTTGCCACGGGTCGTCTCCTCATCAGTGCTGTCTCTGCCAGTGTTGCCCCCACTCACTTCTCACAGTGTGACCTTGGATGTGAGGTTCGTGACCTTCCTCACATCCAGGGCAGCTCTCCTCCAGCAGCCACCGCTCTCTCAGGACGTCTCTGCTCCTTGTTCCAGCGTCCCAGACCAGGAAATCTCCTTAGTCAGGACGCGATCGCGGGCATGCATGCCTACCTGGGACCAACAACAGTAAGGCCAGTGGAGGCAGAGGGAAGGGGTGCTCCCTTCCTTGCGCCCTTCTGTTTCAGGCTCCTCCGCTACACTGCAAAGCCCAACAGCCGCCGCGACCGGCTCAGCCGCTGGCCGCCATGTTCTCCCACTTTGTGCTTCTTGACATTATCCTTATTGGATTTCTGTTATTTTTGTGCAATTTTGTTTATTGAATTTGACTCTATTTTTCTAATTCATGTTGGGATGTTCATTGTTTTGTATTTCAACTTTATTACCATTTTAGTACTTGACAAAAGCTTTCACATTGCCTCTAGATAAAGCCTGTTATGTATCTAGATATCAGGGCCTTGAGCTCAGTTACATTTATTCACTTTAACAAATCAACCAGACAGAGACTGTGGTTATTACTTGAGGTGGGTTCTCATCCCATTACTAATAACCAGATTTCTTACAAAACTGATTTTGAGAATTGCAAGCTTTGTGACAGCAAGATACCATTGTACATCAGACTCAAAGTTTCAAATTGCAGGAGCTGATCAAGAGAAGAAGTATTCTTTACTATTATTGCATTTTGAAGTTTTGAGTCTGAGGATACTCTGCTACATGGATTTCTTTATTCTACATATAATTTCAGCTTTTCAACTAGAAATAAAACTGTAGATTGCTTTGTATGCACGGTAAACCATTTTGAATATTATTTTAGCCTCCAATGGCTGCAAATGAAAACATTTCAAGATATGTGTGACGTGGTCATATCATGTTGGTTCTGTGGTCAATCTGACTTTGACATGCAAGATTACTTGTGTTGGACTTGGAGTAGCCAACCTTATTCAATAACAACTATCAAATCATTATAACAAGCTAACACCTATGAACAGTGGCATCATTTCTATTGTTATATTTGGTAATGTTATGTACAGAGTCCTGTAAGGCAAAATAGAAAATAACCAGAAGGGGAATTTCACCTTCAGTGGGCCTGATTCATAAACTTCACTTTTGGTTAAGTTTACACGTTTGAGTATGTTTATTACTTTTCGGCATTCAGAAACTGCACTTTTGTAGTAACGTACACTTTTGTAATAACTTACACTTTTATATTTAGCCCAACATTACATGGCCAAACACTGGTACTGCAATACCCTCCCATAGAAAATAATGCAAATAAGGACCTAAAATAAAACACTGCGAGGACGGTGCTATATATGATAATGTAGTTGTGGTTCCCCATCGTGTAATACTCTCACAAATGTTTTTTGGGTCCAGTGAGGCTCATTTATAAAACCTCTTGCTCAATCATGGGTAGCTATGGTTTCGAGCAGCAAGCCTTAAACAAAGGAGCAATTGTGAAGCATTTAGATGCACCAAACAAAAGAATAAGAAAGTTTCACAACACAAAAGAAATCTAACACCAATTTATAAAAATAGATTATATTTTGATAAATCTTTTCGACACCAAAATGAGCAAAATCAACTGAAGGGTTCTGGAGATATAGATTTGTATGTAACACATAAATATCAACATTTTAGTCTAAACTGTAAACAATTAATGGTAACTGTAAAGCTTGGAAACTTTTGGAAAGTTTCAAAGAGTTGTGTTTGAGAAATCTGGCTTGGACTCAGTGACCAATTCTGACAGGGACAGGGCCTGGGAGGCCAATGAGGAATATTTGGGCAGTTACCTGGTTACCAAAGCAGTCTCAAGCCCAGTTCCACATTTCACACAAGTCCTACCTTAGATTTTAATGGAGTGGTCCTGATGCTGAGGATGCTGAAAGATGCTCCGGGTACTGTTCTTGGGGTTATTCCTTGGTGCATGGTTCAGGTGGGGAGACTTGGGCCACAGGAGTTGATGTCCTTCAAAGTTCTCTTTGAGCCAACAGAACTCCAATTATGACTGGGCTACTGGTCACTCGTCACAGCAGGTCCAGCGGTTTCCTTTGGTGAGGGCTAGTGTCTGTCTTTGGCAACCAATATACACTCTGATGACTCCCCCAGGTCTGGCAGATGGTGCAACCTATGAGTGCTTAGCAGTGGGCTCCTTGACTGCATGTCAGAGATCAGTGGCAATTCGATGGAAGTGGCTACTGATTAGCTAGAACGGGCTACTTCAACTTTTATGACCATGGTGCTGGAACAGGGAGTCAAACTGACTTCTGGAGCTCACCTTTTCTGTATAGGTCTCTGGATTTACCTTTCCATAAGCCAGGCACCACAGGCACAGTACTCTCTTGCTAGCTTAAGGAGGTGCAGTTGATGTTGGTGCAGCTTGTTGTATAAATGTATTGTACAGATATTAAAATCCATTACAATTTAAAACCAGGAACGATCAAATGGTACAACTGCAAAAAAGACACACACATATTGGCACATACACACATTGGAAACCCCATGCTACCAATAAAACACAATACTAATATCAAACATTATAATCACGCAAAAAATACATTAACATCAGAATAAGAACATGCCAATAACAACAGGAGATCCAACTGCAAAATGAAAAATTTTACATGATTGTTACTAAAGGAACTTCAAGGATCCAAAAAATGCTTCCCTACATGCCACACAGTATCCCCATGAGCAATAAACATGAAGCAGATGAATATTGGAGTCCTTACAGTGTTTACATGCATTGCCTAATCCATCATAGAAGAGCAACCATCAGTATATTAAGAGCCATAAAAAGAAAACTAAAAACGGTGACTGTGCAAAATTGGTTCAAACCCAAAAGAGCAAGAGCATAGAATAGTTTTCAAACACTATCAATTATGCTTGCAGTGCCCTTAGTGAACTTGACCTGAGCAGCATTACTAAATTTGATCAACAAAACATTCAACATCATAGTGTCTGGATCCAAGAACATAATAACGGCCTGTCGACAGGAGCAGACCTCCAATTCATTCCACGTATTCCGCAACAAGGTTCTACGATCCTTCTGCAAAGCTGGACACAGACAAACCACATGTTCAAAATATTCTTCCAAGCTACCAAAAACCCTACACATTACACCCTCCCCTGGGTTGGGCAGCCAGGTGGGTAAATGCTTAAAACAAAATCCAGTCACCCATCCTTATGGCCATAAATGGCTCTTTCAGACAAATGCCATAAAAGCAGGAGAGATAACCAGCCGGAGTATCTGGCCCAGAATGAAATGAGTACCGCTTAGGCATGTTTAGGGTTGGCAAGGAGAGCTTGATCTGAATAGAAGGACCAATACTGAACACTCTTTTTAATACCAAATTTAAAAAGGGACTGTGATGGATTATTAGCCCAGAGATCCTCAACTCTCAATAGACGTTTACAATCAGTCAAAAAACAACAATGTGACCCTTTTGCGTCAGTCACATTAATTTCAAGCCACAAAACTCACTCCAAACTACCCACTTTTGCCCCCCGTAACTTATGACAGAGCTTCAAGAAGGCACCTGCACCTGCTGCCCACTGATCTTTAAGGCCAAATTCCAGCCAAACCTGCGTGGAGGAAGCGGATAGCGGTACATAAAAAGCCCTCTTATATATCATGGTAACCAACCTGTTTAGCAAACATGTACCTCTACACAACATGACTTTGTGACCACAGATCAATGAGGGAGTAATCTTTGCTCTCATGACTTCCAGTAGTAGGAACAGGTAAGGCCCCTTAAGAGTTTTAAATAATTTTGAAAGAGACACCTGCAGACTTTAATCTTCTTTCTCTGCCTAACAAAACTATCCCTGGCATCAAAGTGCACCCCTAAGTATTTATAACAGTGGTCTGAAATTAGTTTACTGCTCTTATAATATCAGTTACTTCCCAAGAGCCTTTTCCTGCCAAAAGAGACCACTTTTGTTTTTAGAAGATTTACTTCCGATTAGTTTGAGGCTGTGTAAAGTGCAAGTTGGTTAAGCAACCGTTGTAGACCTACCCTGGAATAGCTGAACATTGGCAAATCATCACCATAGAGCAGATTACTAAGCTGAAGACCACAGATCTTGGGGGAGGGGTGATAATTAACAGCATCAAGTGCAGATGACAGGTCCGCAATAAACAAATTAAAGAGCAAGGAAGCAAGCACGCATCCCTGCTTCACTCCATGAAAGGTGGGAATTTTCCTAGAAAGGGAGCGTCCATCTCCTAATTTATTGCAGACCCAGGTGTCTGTATGTAAGTCTATTATAGCCTCCGGGAGCACAGATGGAATTCCCATAATTTTGTAATTTAACCTACAGGGAACCCCTGGGGACCCGATCGAAAGCTGCCTTAAAATCCACAAAACAGCAGTGCAGCACGGAACCTGATAAAGTTGCCTTGTCCATCAAAATGGATAGAGCTAGTATATATATATATATATATATATATATATATATATATATATATTTCTTATTTCGGCTGTGAACAATAAAAACAGCATACATAAAGTAAAATCATAAATACATATTATCCTAAAACCTATATACAACTCATTAGAATTCATTAGTTGGATTAAAATTCTCAACAGCAAAATAGGTACCCACTGCCGCAGTTTTAACCATGGCACTTAAACTCCCACAATGGGGTTAAAGAGAAGGCGGTTAGTCTCTAGAGGTAATGGGCATTTTGGACCCAATTTGAATCTCAAACCTTTCAACTAGGTGCCAGGGTGTGGAAAATTACAATCAACAAGAAGAGAAATCTCCTTCAGTCTCACAGTCCAAACCCATTGTAAGTACCGGGAGACTGCGAACATGACCTTTTCACTTGTATCACTTGCTAGAATCCGAAGCATCTCCTGATAGGTCTGGGTACTAAGGAGTGTGCACAAAGGAATGATCCACTTCCTCCTAGGCTTCAAATATTTTGGACAGAAAAAAACAAAGTGTGCCATAGTCTCATGTTCCAAAGAGCAATTTGTGCAAGTACTGCTCTTGCGGCCACCATTTTTCCATTTGGTGATTACAGAGTTCAGCGGAAGAATGCCCAGTCAGAATTTTATAAACAGATGTTTGGCTTGGACTGGATGTATTCTATCCAGGTAATGCTCAAACTTAGGAGAGAACTTATGATTTAGAAATTGCTCCGTTCTGCCATCCATGGACTGGTCACGCCAAATCTGACATAGTACAGCTTTGCAGCATAGTAGCTTTATGCACTGTGCTATACCTTTAGTTATTTTATTGGGGGAAGCCCCTACATCCTCCATTTTTATCCACTGGCACATATTTTTAACATGCTTGAGCCAGGGAGTAGATACAGCTTTGTCTATCGTAAGTAACTCTGACAAAGCGATCCTATAGGAGCTCAAGTCCTCGGAGGCCCATAATACTACCCAATATGGTAACGGCATTAGGGAATTTGATTGAGAGCCAAGTCAAATCTGAGAGGTGTAAGAGGAGAACTAGTGGGTAAGTTTAGCAAGGATCACATGGACTTGTTTTCTATCAAGGTTAGCCTCTGAGAGTTATAATGTCCCCAGAGCTCAGCACCATATGTTGCAGCTGTCACTGCTACAGCCTTATACACCGTAAGGGCAGGTGAGAGTGGCCCTCCCATGGATGTCTTATTTGTCCTCCCAAGAAGTTGGGAGGAGGCCAGATGGGCCACTATCCTGGTTTCAGCCTCATCTAATAATACTTCCAAGTTTTGGAAACTGATAGCTGATAATGACAGTGACTCTCCAGCCGCGCCTGGCTCTACAATCCTCTCAGCAACTTGGGTAGAGCATTTTGGGCAACTTTATGGAGGTCCACCAGAAGTTTCTCTGTGGCCCCCCAATGATTCAACAAACCAAGAGATCATTCCAATTTCTTTTTCTCTTTCCGAAACTAGAGCTGCAATAGACTCCCTGAAATGGGGGAAGGCTCCTGGCCCAGATAAAATTCCAGGTGATCTATATAAATCTAGACCTGATATATGGGCTCCCTACCTCTATTTTATCTGCAATACTATTGCAGCAGGCGCTCCAGTTCCATCTACTTGGAAAGGGGCTGAAATTGTACCGATCTTCAAAAAAGGAAATCCAAACATTCCGGCTAACTACCGTCCAATTAGTCTCCTCGATAACTTCCAAAAAATTTATGCGAAACATCTTCTGTCCCACCTTGAGGAATGGATTATTGAGTCTGAAGCCCTTTCTGATTTACAAGCGGGTTTCAGACCCGCTGTGAGCACAGTTGACCAAGCTCTAAGATTTATGTCAATAAAATGGAAGAATGTCGACCTGGGGGGGGGTAACCTTTACGTGGTCTTTATAGACCTAAGAGCCGCATTTGACCTGATCCCCAGGAATCTGCTGTGGTCAACATTATCAAACATGGGAGTGCCATTTGGCCTCCTGAAACTCATAGCCCAGTTGCACCAAAATACCTTTGCCCAAATCAGGTGTGGACAAGGGTGCGAGCTGACTGACCCTGTAGCTATCAAAAAAGGAGTTAGACAAGGTTGTGTTTTGGCACCTACTCTTTTTCTGCTCTACATTAATAATTGCATCCACTACCTAGAGAACTGCATAAATGATTCTCCAAAACTAGGTGGGAAAAAAATCCCCTGCCTGCTTTATGCAGATGATACGATCCTACTATCAAAATCGCCAATGGGAATTCAACACCTAATTAACCAGTTCTGTGCTTACTGTAGTGATTATGGTTTAGATGTAAACATTAAGAAAACTAAATTTATGATATTCACTACCTCTAAAAAACGACTGCGTACTAATATTGAGATGAATTCGACCCCATTGGAGAAAGTTGAAGAGTTTGATTATTTGGGTTTCTGATTATCTACATCAGGCAAATGGAAGGCAGCTATTGACAAAGGGGCTCTGATCATAAGCCAAAGAGGTGGGGCCTTAGTCCGCAGATCTAGAAAGGCACCGAGCCCCCCTCTGAACATTCTTGCGGAGATTTATAATGTTCAAATCAGAGCAGCAGCCCTATATGGAGCGGAACTTTGGGGGTCCCATAAAAACCTGGACATTCTGCAAACTAAGGAAAATATCTTCCTTAGGCAGGTGTCCAGGCTAGGTACGGGCACTCCAATGACCCCTTTAAGGCTTGACCTTGGTTTAAATGGCATTAAAACCATAGCGGCCTTAAGACCCCTTTCCTACTGGATTCGTCTATGGAAATCTGCTGAACTAGAACCATATAGGCTGGCTATAAGAGAGTTGATAGCCGCCCCTAAGGCATTGGAGAGAATCCCTTGGCTGAAAGAGATGAAAATTGCCTGGGACAAAATGAGTCTTCCCCATTATTGGAATCACCCGGATCAAATCCCTGACAAGGCTAGGAGATTTGTTACGAGCAGATATTGGGAGAAAGTTAACGAAGATTCCCTGCACCAAAAGAGGGCGGGTAGGTTAACAATGGATTTTCTTCAAATTAAGCATGAACCCTGGGCTGAGATTTTCCTGAACCTCCCTATCCCTCCGTATGCCCGTGCTCTATACCTGCAGTTAAGATATGGCACATTGCCTACAAATGGTTTCACGGCCCATTGGCCATCTAACATCGCTACAAATGATAGGTGTATCTTCTGTCAACATTGTAAAGAAACATCAGAGCATGTATTATTCTTCTGCCCTTTGTACAAGACACCAAGAAAGAGGTGGATTATTCCCCTCTGTAAAAACATGTCATTTCAGGACAGAGTAACAGCCATTAGAATCTGTACGCATGATTTTTCTCCCAGGGTTGCCATTCCAGTTACCAAATATTTATCGGAGGCCTGGTACATCCGTCGCAAGTTCATTGCACCCAAAGGCTCCTGAGCCATTTCTATACTTGTCTTTAGAAGGATTTTAATCTTCTCTTTTTATCCTTTTTGTATTGTTTTTAGTTGGAAATTTCCATTATGAATTTGTTGCCTTCCTTATGACTACCAAGACTGCACAAGCTCATATAGCCTTCTCATATAGTTTTCTTGTTGTTTTTTTTGACTGGTACTCTGATAATGTTTTCTTTTAGTCCAATCAGACTATTTTTTGTCTTTTTTGTCTTCTGGTTGTGCATACTGGTCCTCCAGACAAAAAGTCCTATATTTTAGTTTTTAGCTCTGTTCCCTTTTTTACTATATCTATTTATGTTTTATTTTATTGTATTTATATATTTGATGAAATGCTTTGTTCTGTTGTTCTTATTGTTACACTGTTTTGACGTCTATTGGTTTTACATTGTTATCATGTTTTTATTACATCCTTTTTTTAAGTATGATTGTTACTATTATCTTAAATGGACTAGATTTCTAGACCGAATGAACTTAATAAATAAATCCTCCCAATTGCCACTCTCCGCTGCTGGAGGATAGTAATGCTTTTCTCAATTTGAGGGGCCCATGATTGGTTATCTGCCAGCCTGACCCCCAGATAATCAAACTGCCTGACTTGTTCAATGGGAACTCCCATTGCCATTTTTCCCCTCGAGGATTTATGCGGGTTTAATACCATAAACTTTGATTCTCTGGATTTATTTCAAGACCCCTACTGACACAAAATGCTGCAAATTAGTCGAATTCGTTTTGTAGGCCCATCGGGGTTCTTGAGATAAGAAGGCTGTCATCGGAAAACATTACGATGGGGACAGGGACTCCAGCTATCTTGGGAGCATCATGATTGCACTGGGCTTGCTGGTCCACTGTGCCATTGCTGTAGAGGCTGAACAGGGTGGGGGCCAAGACACATCCATGTCTAACCCCTCTCGCTATAGGGATTGGAGCAGTAAGGTCGCCCCTGGGGTCCACCTTTCCCTTGCATAGGTATCCACATGTAGGAATCTTATTAACCTTAATAAGTTACAATCTATGCCATAGGATTCTAAGACTCTGTAAAGATGGTTCCTTGAAACCAGGTCAAATGCTACCCTCAAATCAATAGAGGTGGTCTTGTTTTGGGGTTATGTATTTCCAGTACAGTATTTTAAACCTAAGTACTTGGTCGACAGTACTAACCCCTTTCTTGAATCCAGCCTGCTAGTCTACAAGAATCTGATGGTCAGTGATCCAGGAGTGCAACCTGGTCAGAACCTGTCTGCAAAAAAACTTTTGCCTAATATCAATTAGACTTATCAGTCTATAGTGCCCTGGTATATCTCTAGCACCCTTTTTGTAGATTGGTACTATTATTGCTCCCTGCCACGTGGGGGGATATCATCTACCCTGACCATGGCGTTACTCAGGGCGTTTAGGTATGGTACCCCAGACCTCCAGATGAGACAAATACAGATCTCTTGGTATGCTATTAAGATCTGGTGCCTTCCCCTTGTGCAATACGTTTAAAGCATGAGCAGTTTCTGCTGTAGTGAAACTGGCCATCCCTGTTCTAGTGACTGCTCCTTGTCACTGGGCCATTCCCTGTAAAGCTCCTCAAAATGTTTTACCCATCTCTCAGGCTGGATTACTGTGTCACAGTTAGTAAGTCAGTGTGCTTCCCATCTGCCACCAATTTCCATAATAGTTTGGTGTCCCCCTCTTGTAGGGCGCCCATTGGTCAGTCTCTCAGTTCTTTTTGGAGTCTCTTAGCTTTTTTTTTGTAGAAGCCCCTAGCTGCTCTTGTCTCTACCATATTCCCCCTTTTTATAGAACCTAGCAGCAGGGATTTCGCAAGACGACAGGTCTTTGAGACCCACCTCTGTATTTTGTAGGTTCCAGCCCATCTGCACCTTACCACCATAAAGAGGGATCTCATTTGTTCCATCAGATTACAATGTATCAGGACAAAATTTGCCAATGGAGGGTTCTTGGATGTCAATGGGGCAAGGCTCTCTATGACCATGTTGTAAATTGAGGTTTGGACCTTCACGTGATTTGCCACCGCCGCCCACTTTATGTTCTCCCTTTTATTTGTTACCTTGATGTTAGTACCCTTTACCCAAGGGGACATAGTGCTACTTTTAAACTAGGATGCTGCAAAGACAGCGCATAGTGCTTGGTGATCGCTATCAGCTCTTGGAATCACAGTCATGTCAATGAGAGAGGCCCAGAGCGTTTGTTCTACAAAAATGTAATCAAGGTAACATGTAAAATAGCCTCTCTTGAAATTGGGTAGGGCTGGGGAATCTGACCTTGAGTTTCCATTAACCAGACTTAACCCCAAACTAGTAATTAAGTTCTCTAATTGGGCTGCCACTCCCAGGGGCCTTTGCACCTCTGCCTGGGCAGAGGTGCAAAGGCCCTTATCTACCCAGAGATCCTTTGTGGTAGCATGTCAACAGTGAGTGTCTCATGTCAAGTCTCATGCCGTTGTTACAGTCCCCAGCCATGATTACCTGGGTACCGTAATGCAAATGGGTTAGCATGTCGGCAATGTGTTCTACTGTGGATACATTTAAGGTAGCAGGTCTAATATAGATGTTTACAATGGCTATGTGCTTAGTCCCTGTTTGGCTGTCAATCTTAAGTTTGACAGTCAATACATCACTACTCATACAGAGGATTACCTTAGCGATTGGAAATAGGACTTGCTTAAGCCAGATTACCAGGCCACCTGAGGCACGTCCTGACAATGAGGGGACTGCATGTGTGTTGAAGGCCAGATACCCCGGTCTGCACACTGAGTGGGTTGCCCAGGTTTCTTGTAGCAAGATTATGTGGTGCTGGTCTATAAAGTTACACCATTTGGGATTGTTCATCTTTGCTCTTAAACCAGCCACGTTCCATGATAAAAGCTTAATTGGGTCACCATCACACATTTCCAATCCCACCCCCTTCAGAGAGTTACTTCTTAGAAACCTCTCTTTTATTTCCAGATAGTCTTGAGAGTTCTCTTGGCAATTTGGTTTACTCCCCTCCTCATTCTCCACAGTGGACCAGACAGGTTCAGAGTTGTCTTACTTGTCACAGATGGCAGTGTCGCCCTTAAACAGGACTTCTATGGTTTCAAGATTTCTACAGGGAGCATATTGAGATGGTAAACCTATGTGGTTGTTCCTGTCCATACGTTCTTTGAAAGTGGGAGGGATGTTTGATTTGACCCTTATCTGTGAAGTCATTTGAGGCCTAAATCTATGTTTGAGGGATATTAGGCAGTCTACTAGATCTTGGTTCCCTCATTTCAGCCCTATGCAATCCTGGTCAGAATCTGGGCCTCTAATCTGTGAGGCATACCTTATGTCCTCTCTTATGACTGATCTACATTCCCTAGTATTCCTAATCCAATATATTACTTTGTTGGTAAGTAAATCTTGAGATTCTCTATTGTGCTTTGTTAGTTTTGGGACGTTAGTCTGATATAAATCATACTGCCTTACCAGCTCATTGGGACACAGAGGTCTCCCTAAGGCTTCCTGCCCGTCGGAACCCCTTCGCCTTGGGCTTCCTCTTGAAATCTGGTCTTTCCCCCCTAAGGGATTTAAAACAGGGTGGCTCTGTCCCTGCACTTACTGACCGTCCAATGGGATGACATGCCCTAGATATACTGGTATTATCTCTATGTGTGCACCTATTTACCATCTTACTGGTTTGGAGATTTGGGGCAGAGGCGCTATAGGTTGTACGGGGTCTTGCAAGGGGGTGATTCTATCTACGTTTGCTACCAGAGTGGTCAAACTGTCTAACTTCTCATTCAGAATTTCACCTAGGTTACTCATGTAATCCTGCAAATTCTTAATTTCCCCCTTCAGATGGTCTAAATGTGATCTCATAGATGATTCTCCCTCTTTGTCACCATTATGCTCAGCCCCGCTTTTTAAGCTAGATTTACGGTGATTACTTTCAAAGTCCCCAAGTGGAGCAAACCAATTAGAACACTCATTGTTAATCCCTAGTGAGGAAGCTGACCTTTGATGAACGGTCTGGGAGTGAGCTTGGGGGACTTCTAAGACAGAGTCTGCTACTGGAAGAGTACCAGATTGATTTTAAAAAAAAGGACTTGATACCTTTTGCCTATACCCCTGCCCCCCTCAACCATGCTCAGCATCTTTTATCTTTGGGGCAAGCAAACCTTCCACTTTCTCAATCAATTTGTCAATTTGAGCCATAGTGCAGTTCTCCACAGAGTGCCTAGGGAGTTTCCTGGCCCCACACAGACCTGATGTTTTATCACATGCCTTCCTCTTGACCATCCCCCTAGTATCTTGGGCTTGCTGCCCTAGTGACAGATGGAAACTTTTTAGTCTGTCAAGGAGTAACCCACGTTTCCCTTTGGGTTGTGATGGTGTAAACGTCGCGAGGGCTGGCCTCCTTGCTTCCCCAATTGTTTTAGTAGAGATCTCAATTTTAAGGGAGGATAAGCAGCCCTGCGAAGGTCTAGTGCTTAATGGCGGGTTAGTCCAGGGCAACAAATGACATGGAAATAGAAAGCGCAGAACCAATGCCTAGTAGCAACCTCAAGAGACTCAGTCTTGGCAGCCATGCTCTACCAAAATCACATTGGATTTTGACAAGGGGGGTCAGAAACACTCTCATAGAAAACAATTTACGGACTGATTTGATTCTAGGACCTCCAGCATGTAGTAAAATAAGAAACAAACAGAGGAGGCCCTGCCCTGTCTCTTCCTGTCACTGATGGGCGTGGATGGGCCTACCCTAGGCCCGGGCTTTGCCCGGGCGCGGCCCACACGCATTCCACGAGGTGGGGGAGCTTTATTGCGTGAGTCCAATGTCTCCTCCCCTGTGAGAAGATGGTGCCTCCTGGCGCAGTGTGTTATGGGACCAGGAGTCCCCTCCGAGCCGGCAAGCAGTTGCTGCGTTTGGTGATAGAGCTAGTAAATTGGTAGGTATGCCCATAGAGCTAAAAACCCTGTTTGGCATATTGGAATTAAGCCCTTCGACTCCGCCCAGGATCGGAGAGCTTCTAACAGATCACTGGCATAAAACTTAGCCTTATTATCAGCCTAAAATTGTCTGGGTCTGACCTTGAGCCACTTTTATGCAGTGGGTGAATTTTAGCACCACGCCAAGACTCAAGAATTCTTGAAGACAAGACACAGTAGTCGAAAAAGTTCACAAGGTGGACTGCCCAAAGGGTTATATCCTGTGTGAACAGTGTTTGCGGAAGGCCGTTGGGACCTGGAGCCCCATCCCATTTTGCCTTGGAAATAATGCAGCAAAGAGAATGCAAAGAAAAAGTAATTGCTTCTGATTGAGGGTTCGGGGCCCCACTGGGTGAAGTGGCCATTCTTGCCAGGTCCAGGGGTCAGGAGGCCAGCACTTCTTTGGTCTTCTATCCAGTGCAGATGTGATTTGAGGTTTAGGGAGCCAGAGGTACCATATTTATGCCCAGAAAGTGCAATGGGGAAGAAGTGGTCACTAGCCAATGAGCTACCATGATCCAGCTCGCCCTATGATAACCTCTGGCTGTGTTCCATTTAAGCTTTCCCAGAGAGAATTTTGCTGCCTACTTCCAAGATGTCTGAACCCCTCTCTTGGTGTGGGGAGTTTGGTAGCCCACCCTAGAGATGTGGCTACCTGTGGGCTATATGCCTATGAACAAACAGTTTGGCAACTGGTTTCCCTTCTCCGTTCCAGCCACCAGGCCCTCTACCTGAACAAGGGAGCAGCCACACTCAAATGAGGTTGCCATTTGCCCATTAAAGTAGCTTCTCCTTTGGAGCTCGCCTTTTGGCCCAACACCCTGTGTATCTTCCTGTGATGAGGAGGTAACACCTCACTTTGTGGCAGGCCTCTATTGTTCCTATACTTGAAAGTCATCTACACTCCAACCCAGAAAGCAGAAGGCTATCTGGTGGCCAACAATTGTGAATAGCCACCGGAAAAACTGAGAAACAGAGTGGCAACTTTCTAAAAGTTGCCTTTCCTTAAAAATGACACTAAATTCAATATGGGCATCAAATCAGGTGAACTGCCATGATTCATTTCATCGTGAAGTACCCATTTTAGAAGTCCCAGAAGTTATCACGACTGAGATGTCATCCAGTAAATCTGTACTTGTCAATATGGATACTAGCCTTTCCACAGTAAAAACAACAGTTTGGGGCTTTTACATTTAGGACCTCTTAAATTATATGTTCTTCTTAACAATATATAGCTCCCTGCCTTAGGGCTCAATAGGCCTTGCTTAGGGGAGACTTATATATTTTTTCAAGGAAGTGTGGGCATTGCCATTGGTGAGAGTGGCAAAGTTGAACCAGCAGTTCAAAATAGGTCTTGTAGTCTGAACTGTCAGGCTGGGATCCATGTTGTATTTTGTCACATTCAGGGTGGCACAATCAGTGCTGCAGCCCTGGGTGGACACTTAAAAGTACAGGCCCTGGGTACCTTTTGGACTATATATTAGGGACCAACAAGTAAGTTAACTTATGCCAATTAAAGGTAGCCAATTAAACATATACTTTGTTAAAGGTGAGAACACTGGCACTGAGGTCTGGTTAGCAGGCCTCAGTGCACCTTCAGAGTAAAACAATCCAGCAGCAGCAGTCCAAAATGATGGGGGTGGTGCAGCAAAAAGGGGCATTTCCTTACATGGTCCCTTCACTATGAAAAGCGATAAGCAACTGAAACATTATTCTGGTAAATCTGGTAATCTAATTGGAAGAACCTGGAAAGGGCATCAGCACAAGCATGGCCAGCCGCGGGTCTGTGTTCCTCTGTTGAAGTCTATACCTTGTAGGGAAATGGACGACCTTAACAATCTGGATTTTTCTCCTCTCATCTCCATCAGCCACTTGAGAGGCTCATGGTCAGTTCTAAACAGCTATGGTCTCAGCTTCTTCAGGGATCAAATCACAGCAAATGCTTATTCTTTCAATGGCACTCCAATGCTGCACTCTGGGGAGGTGTTGCCTATAGATAAAAGTAGCTAGTTGATTCTGCCCCTCATTATTTATCTGTGACAACACTGCCCCAAACCCATCAGTCTGGACAACAACAGCCCTTTGCTGAAATCAGGTGGCTTTAAGACAGGTGCTAAGCACAAAGCTTCCTTTTGGGTATCAAAGACCTTTTGACATTGGTCAGTCCTGGCTCTTTCTTGGAGGTTAGCTCTGTCAGAGATGCCACTAAGGGTAACATAATCTTTGACAAATCCTCTGTAATACCCACTAAGACCAAGAAAGGCTCTGACATGGGTTTGGTCTTTAGGAGTATCCCAGGCCAGAATTGTCTGGATTTTGGGCTGGAGAGGTTGCACATGTCCTCCACCTATTTGGTACCCCAGGTACACAACAGAACCCTGCTCTATCAGGCACTTACTTGCCTTTATAGTCACCCCCGTGTGTTGCAGAGTTTGGTGATCCTCCCAGGTGGAAATAAACACCGCAATATCATCTAGATATGCTGCACTAAAGTCTCTCACACCTGAAAGAACTCTGTTCACCAGCCACTGGAAGCTGGAATGTGCATTTTCAGTCAAAAGGGCATCACTTTAAATTGAAAGTGGCCTTCAGGGGTAGAAAAAGCAGACCATTCTTTGGCTCCTAGTTTGAGGGTTATCTGCCATTAACCTGAAGTCAGTTTAAAGGTACTCAGATATTTTGCATCCCCATCTTAGTAAGGGGTGGGCATCAGTCTTGGTTACTGCATTGAGGCCTTGGTAATCCACACAAAACCTCATCTTGGGATTCCTTTCTTTTGTGTTTAGTTGGGCACCAACACCGCTGGGCTGCCCCCGGGACTACTAGAGGGCTCAACCACTGAACCACTCCCTGCTGTAGCATCTTGGCCACTCCTACTTTGGTGCTAGCTTTGACCTTGTCTGAAATTCTATATATTTTGCTTTTGACAGGCAAACAATCACCTGCGTACATATCATGAGTATAACAAGTTGTCACACAAGGGTCAAGGTAGACAGACCAGCAAGCCGTCTGAGCAGGTTCTAACAGTCTGTCTGCTGTTGGTCTGTTATAATGGAGGAGAGAAC
This sequence comes from Pleurodeles waltl, assembly GCF_031143425.1. Lineage (NCBI taxonomy): Eukaryota > Metazoa > Chordata > Amphibia > Caudata > Salamandridae > Pleurodeles > Pleurodeles waltl. The sequence goes on from NC_090437.1 coordinate 96,646,102, forward strand.
TACCACTTGCACTGAGCCATGTTTCCCTTTAATTGGCAGAAGATCAGGGAGAGCCTTACTTTCCTCTTTCTCTCCTTCATCTGCTACCATGAGCATTGTGTTATCTGCTCTGTCATGGTGGAGTTAGAGCCTTTTCAATTGGATCACCCTATGAAAGTGTCTGGGGGTCCCTAAGTCCACCAGACAGGTGACTTCCCCCTTCTTTTCCAAGATAGGACAGGGCCTAGTCCACTTGTCTTGAAGAGCTCTGGGTGCCACAATTACCAAATCCACACCAGCTGTCCTGGTTGGTAATCAACCATGGAGGTTTTCTGGTCATACCAGTGCTTCACCAGCTCCTGGTTGGCCTCCAAGTTTCTGTTTGCTTTTTTAATATATTCTGCCATCCTGGAGCGAGGCAGGTACATAGTCTACTTTGTCTTGATAGGGTTCTACGAGAGGTCTCTCCCATCCTTCTCTCACCAAACTCAAAACACCTCTTAGAGGTTACAAAAAGTGTGCTTAAAGGACCTGAAGTCTACTCCTTTCTGAGGAACATCCCTGTATGCAAACAGTAGGCATGGCAGGGGAATATCCCATCTCCTTCTGAGTTTCTCTGGTAAACCTATAAGCATGCCTTTCATGGTCTTATTGAATTTCTCTAAAAAAACATTGCCTTGGGGCTGATAGGGGGTACTGAATTTGCATGTCACACCACACTCATCTCACATGGTTTCAGTTTCCCTTAATGGATTTTGTGCTCTATTGGAGACAAATATCCACTCATGGAGACCCAGAATTGCTGGTTGAATTATTTTCTCCACCTTTGCAAAGGCAGATGTTTCAAGGTCACTACCCAGCAAGCACTCCACTGGAACATCAGGGGACAAGGCTACCTTCTTTTGGTCAGTAAGCCCTCCCCACTCAAAATAAACCACTGCTATGGGACGTGCCTTTTTAACATTGTTAGAAAATACAATCTGGTGCACCACATTAGGAATGATCTGCCATAGAAAACCAGCTTGGCCATAACCACGGTGGTGCTGTCACATGGATCCATTAGAATGTGGACTTCAACTCCATTGATTCTTTCCCATTGCCTGTGCTTCTCCATACTGGGAGGTCAGCAGGAAAAGGGTTCAGTTTTCTCCCAGGTGGTCTCAGTGCACCCCTTACAATTCCCAGGGTCAACTTCCACCCTATCCCTATACTTGCAGTGCCATTGGGATTGTCACCAGTGGGTGACATTTTGGTGCACACACTATCATCCCTCTTGTACCCTGGCTGTTTATAGTCATAGCACACTCAGGCCTGTATAGGGGTGAAATTCTTTCCCAGGTACCCCCTCCAATTTCAATGGAATGTTGCTCTGAGCTCTCCCCCACCTGCATTTTTGGGGACTCTTTGAGAGCTTCCATCTATTTATTCTTGTCCCCATCTTTCCCCTGAAGGGGGGCCTGCCTCATTTTTTGTAATCATCACCTTGGGACATTTTGGCACCTTACTGTATACTAATTCATCAGCTGTCTTTCTCATCTCTAGGTGTAGGTAACTTAAAATCCACAATATGCTGGTGTGACCTCTCTGCTGTACAAATTATAAGTATGTGTTCTGTTACCACTACATTGTAGAGCCCCTCATCAGTATCTACCTGGTTACCTTTTATCCATAATTTCAGTGACTTCACAGAATTAGCCACAAAGTCCACCCATGCGTGAGTTCCCCCCTTGTGTGAGTTCCCAAACCTCTGTCTGTATTCTTCAGGGGTTTGACCAAACAGCTTAATGAGTGCCTACTTCATGTGTGAAAATGACTCTGTCACATTATCTTTCAGTATCAACAGCCTATCCCTCCCCATTGTTGGAGCTAATTCCCCCAGTATGGAATCCCAATGTTAAATACCCACCCTTCTCATCATGATAACCCTTCCATGAGATGCTAGCCATTTGTCTACATCATACCCCTCTCCATAGTTTGGAAAAAATACCCTTGGGCAACCTGGGGTAGCAGGCACCCCCAGCAAGTGCCTCTTTGCCTCCGTTGCTTGCCACCATGTCATTTGGACTTCAGTCAAAGCTTGACCCTTCTTTCTTCTAAGGCTAGTCTCCTCTGTTGGAGCTCCAGGAGACTGAGTTGAGCCTCTAGATCCTTGGGCATCCTTACCAATGTGGAGCTCTCCCCACTTCAAGATATGGAGACATGACTTTAATGAACTGTGAAGGTGTCATTGTCTCTCTTGTCTTCTTGTCAAGGAGGTCTCTGCCATCACCTCATTCCCACTGTCGGGGTTATCTCCTCTGTGATTTTAACTTGGTCTCTCTTGGCTTCCTCCTCAGTTCTGAGGGCCTTTTCCAGGCCCTTATTTTTGGCAGTGACCCCCAAGCTGATCTTTCTCTCCTTGAAATTCACTCTCAGGTTACTGATCTTGAGTGTGGGCAGGGCAACCATGTTGATTTCCATGTTTTCCATCCTTTGGAGACTCAGGAAAAAACATTTACCAAACTTCTGTAAACTTTTTAATAACTTTTATGAATTTCACTGAAAGTTGGTACGCAACTAGAAAACGGTTCCTTAGATACTCAGAACTTGGCAAAACTTTTTAAACTTTTCCTTTGGTGTTGACTTAGCGGATTTTCTGTGATTACCAACCTACTAATTGGCTGGTTCAGGTAAAACCAAGTTCCAGAGCCCACAGCTAGGCAACAATGTGAGTACTGTGGTATATTATAGGGTGTGGTTGTGGGACCTCACTGTGTAACAATCTCATTAAACTGTCTTGGGTACAGTCAGGATCATGTGTAAAAGCTCTTGCTCAAACTGGGTAGCTGTGACTTCAAGCAGCAAGGCTGAAACAAAGGAACTAGTGTAAAATATTTAGATGCACCAAGCAACAGAATAAGAAAATTACACAACAATAAAGTAATCTGGCACTAATTTATAAAAATAGATTATATGCTTATGAATGTATAAACAGCAAAACAAACAAAATCCACCTAAGGGTTTCGAAGATACAGATTTCTAAGTTAAACATAAATCTCAGCTTTTTAGTCCAAAGCGCAAACAAGGATTAATAACTGTAAAGTTTGGAAGCTTGTGGAAAGTGTTAATATGTTGTATTTGACTACTCGCGTCCAGACTGGGCAAGTGATTGTGAAGGGGACAAGGTCAGGGAGGGCAATAAGGAGGATTAGGACAGGATACAGGATGTTGATGTTGATATATGCTTTTGGTGCCGTGCGATCTGCAGGGGCCTTCCTGGGGTTATTCCTTGGTTTACTGTTGAGGTGGGGCTACTTGAGCCACAGGACTCGATGTCCCTCGAAGTCCTCTTTGAGCTAGCAGAAGTGCAGTTATGAAATGGGCTAATGGTCTTTGGTCACAGAAGGTCAAGTGGTTTCCTTTGGTGAAGGCTAGTGTCAGTCATTGGCTACCAATCTGCACTGTTATGACTCTCCTGGGTCTGGCAGACTCGGTGCAACTTTGGAGAGCTGAGGCGTGGTCTTCTTGGCTGTACTTTGGTATTTAATGGTCATTTAATGGAAGTGGCACTGACTAGGCATGGTGTTACTTCAGCTTTTATATCTCTGGTGGTGGAACAGGGAGTCGACTGAATGGTTCTTGGAGTTCACCTTTTCTATCTGGGGCTCTAGAGAGACTTTTCCACTAGTCAGGCAACACAGGCAAAACCTTGTCTTTGCTAGCCCAAGGAGCAGCAGCTGCAGCCCAGAAGATGGGGCCGCCCCCCTTGCCAGGCCCAAGGGTCAGCAGAGCAGTCCTTCTTCGGTTGTCTCACCAGTCCAGATGGGATCTGAGGTTCAGGGAGCTAGTGGTACCATATTTATGACCAGAAAGTGCCTTAGGGGATGAAGCAATCACTAGCATATTGGCTACCGGATTACCTCCCATAATCTGATGACTTCATACTAAGCGTAGCATATTTGCTGTCCCAGAGTGCACTATTATACCTACTCCATATATGTCTGAACCCCTCCCTCTGTGTGGTAAGGTTGCTAGTCCGCCCTAGAGGTGTGGCCAGCTATGTGCTACACAGCGAAGGAAAACTGGTTTGACAAATAGTTTCCCCCCTCTGTTCCACCACCAGCTTGTCTACCTGAACAAAGGGGCAGCCCTTCTTGACTATAGTTGATATTTTCCCACCACAAGTGGCTTTTTCTTTGATGTTTGCCTTTTGGGTCAACATCCTGCATGGCTTCCTCCAAGCTAGAAGTAACCATCCGTGACAGGCCTGTATTGTGCCTTGTTCATTTACATTTACACTCCTTCCCAGGAAAACTTTCTAAAAGTTGTCTTTACTTAAAAAGGAGATTAAATTCAATGTGGGAATAAAATCAGGTTTAATTACATAATTTCTTTGTTACCTTGAAATACCAATTTTAGTAGTCCCATTCAGAAGTTATCAGGGTTCAGATGTCAGCCTGTAAATCTGTACTTGCCAATGAGGCTACTAGCATTTTACAGTAAAGCACAGATTGGGGCTTTAACTGTATATGTCCTACTTAATAATATACAACTCCCTTCCTTCGAGCTTATTATGCCTTACTTGGGAGAGGCACATATATTATTCAGGGAAGAGTGAGCTTTGACTTTGGTTAAAGAGGAAAGTCAAACTAGTAATTTAAAACTGCTCTTCCAGTCTGCAGTGGCGGGCTGGGAGACATTTTGTACTGTCACATTCAGCGTTATACAGTCAGTGCTGGGGGAGGAGCCAAAATGGCAGCAGGGAAGGACGCCTAATTTGTGAGCTCCATCCCGGACTCGCTATAAACATCCTGTAGGGTGCCACCGGAACCCCATCGGCGCTTCGGAGGGTGCGATCTGCCCCCGGCAGACCAGCACGGTCCGGAGGAGCCAAGAACCGGCGGAATTGGTGCTGTGGTGACGGGGCCTGCCTCGTGGCCGGGAGACGACACACGAGGCGCCTGGCCTGGCGGTGCCCGGCAAGACGCGGACTGCGTTCGGGGGACCCGATCGCGTCCCCTTGAGGAGCTCGTGTGGTGAGCCGTCACGAAACTGCTCACATCCGTGAGCGATTGGCGCTGCTGGCGCGCCGGGAACGAGGAGAGCCCTCTCTCTCGCCCCCAGGCCGGAGCTCTTTCTGGCTGATCGAGCGACCGGAGCGGCACTTGGTGCGCCCACGGCGCGGTGCGGCACCTGAAAACTGATGCGGCGGTGACCCCGGGCTGGGGCATTGTGGAAGAAAAACGACTCACCGGGAGCTGATTCGGCCACCGGGCCCCCAGGGAAGGAGGAAGGCCTGTACTGGATCAGGCTGGGATGCCTGCCTGAAGAGCGACGCCGGAGTGGGCCTGTCTGAAGGCGGGTCGGGTGCTTGGGGACCGCGGCTCCCGGCCTGCAGCGGGGACTGCTGTGCACGGAGCCAGCAACCACAGACCGTTGAGGGAAGGGGGGGCTCGACTGGGGGGCTCAGTTCCCGGCTGCAGGTGAGGAGGAGCATCTGGGACTCCCCCCCACCCCCCCTGATCCCCTCCATCGAGGCACTGTTTACTCGGGAACTCGAATGGTGGTGCACCATACCCGGGACGCTGCCCCCCCACGCTTGCAGCGCGTTGCTAACGGAGCGCCACACAGTGGTCTCACTGGGTCCACCCCGGGAGGCCGCTGAGTGAAGGAGCGGGCCTGGGCTGCGAGCATGGGGGCCACACCTAAGATCTGAGCGTCCTGCCACGGGGTGGATATTGCCAGCTGTTCCCCATCCTCGGATTTCGGCCAACAGACGCAGGGGTGGATGTAAGCCCGCCTGGGGGACAGATCCCTACTCCCCTTTTGATTTGCTTTGCTTCCCTCTCTCCATTCCCTGTCGCTCCCCCCGTCGAGCAACTGCTGCCCGTCTCCACCGTTGTCTCCAGGGCGATTGGCATACTAGCTCAGGAGGCACATGACTCCAATACTACAAGGGGCACATTATACAACTCCAGGGCAACTCAACGCTGGGACCGCCAGATGGGCTGGTAGCCCCTGCATTAGCCCGTGAACATGCAGGTGCACAAACTGTACAGCTAAAAGTTAAGAACAAGCCCCGTCTAAGCTCCACTAGCCAACGTGGAACCCGGAGTGCAAGGGAGTAAACACTGTGACAAGAACAATCGGCAAAAGGGCAATTTGCTGAGAGGACAATGCCAAGTTGTACCTTGCTGCACCCCACAAGGCACCTTTCAGGCAGGCACAATGGCTGGCAGGCCCAAATCAACTAAGAACCAAGACCGGAATACTCATGGAGCAGCATCCAGCAACCAGCAGACAAACCCGACTCTACAAACACTAGAAAGCACACTCATGACACACTCAGCACAACCACACTCATGACACACTCCGCACAACTTGAGAAAGTGTTACAGGCGATTATGGACACTAAGGGGGTCATTCCAAGCTTGGCGGGCAGCGGGAGCCGCCCGCCAAGCCGCGAACCGCCAGAAGACCGTACCGCGGTCAAAAGACCGCGGCGGTCATTCTGGGTTTCCCACTGGGCTGGCGGGCGACCGCCAAAAGGCCGCCCGCCAGCCCAGTGGGAAACACCCTTCTACGAGGAAGCCGGCTCCGAATGGAGCCGGCGGAGTGGAAGGTGTGCGACGGGTGCAGTACCACCCGTCGCGAATTTCAGTGTCTGCTAAGCAGACACTGAAATTCAAAGTGGGGCCCTCTTACGGGGGCCCCTGCAGTGTCCATGCCATTGGGCCCCCCAAGGTCGAAACCGCCAGGAACAGGATGGCGGTGAGGGGGTCGGAATCCCCCATGGCGGCGCAGCAAGCTGCGCTGCCATGGGGGATTCCTCAGGGCAGCGGAAAACCGGCGGGACACCGCCGGTTTTCCGGTTCTGACCGCGGCCATACCGCCGTGGTCAGAATGCCCTTAGGAGCACCGCCAGCCTGTTGGCGGTGCTCCCGCCGACCCCGGCCCTGGCGGTCAAGGACCGCCGGGGTCGGAATCACCCCCTAAATCCTCTCTGGAAAACAGAATAGATGCAGTCTCACAAGACCTGAATTTACTTCGAGTGGATCACCGTAAATTGTCGGAAAGAGTGAAAACGGCAGAAGAGGGGATGTCCGAACTAACTCCTATGGCCCAGGATAATCAAAAACAAATTCAACGCCTGGATGCGGAGTTGAAGGTGCTCTGGAGAAGGTCGGAGGAGGCGGAGAGTAGATCGCACCGCAACAACGTTCGCTTTCTGGTGTTTCCTGAAAATATGCGGCAACCAAACTCGGAAATATTCCTGGAACAATGGCTAATTAAAGAAGTACTAAATGGGGCTCCATCCAAGTTCTTCTCTGTGGAAAGGGTGCACAGAATCCCGGGCAGACCTCCGGCCCCAGGTCAACCACCCAGACCACTGATTGCCAGATTTTTAAATTACAGGGATCGAGACGCAATTTTGCAACAGTTCTGCAACAAAGGCCCATATAATTAGGAGGACTCAATCATTAATGCATACCCAGACTTGACACAGGAGGTGCAAAGACAACGTAACTCTTATGTTAAAATCAAGCAGCGTCTGCGTGAACACAATATTAAATATGCTTTATTGTTCCCTGCTAAACTAAGAGTGGTATTGGAGGATCGCACCCACAAATTCACCTCTCCCGAGGACGCCTGGAAATGGCTGCATGCCAAGGGCCTTGCGCACCCCCGAGAGGGCGCGGAAGGAGATGAGGAATGGCTAGCCTCCGCCTCAAGGAGGCGATCCAGGAGGCGCACCAGGGGACAACCTAATGACCAACAGGTAGCAGAAGAAAGAACAAAAGTGTTGAAAGAGACTCCCCTACTAACGCAAAGCAACTTTGAGGTAATCAGGTCGACCCCTGAGATCAGCATGGGCTCCGACACGGCCAGTTCTGACTCTACAATAACAGGAGAGCTGAAAGGATCGATTGTTGCCCCCAGAACTGCAGACGAACTCTAACCACACACAACTGTTTCACCTTCCCACTAGCACTCATAGTGGATGTGACCGGATGGCATCGGAGGTTTCAGGGCAGCAGTGGACGCCGGAGATCGCGCACCCCCAACAACGAGTATCTTTTGTACAAACCCACATCTAACTGTTGAAGTACATTTTGGGGGCTGACGGGGGGGACGGAAGGTTTATACTGGGGGCGCCCAATTGTATTTGCAGACTAAGTCTGCGGAAAGATGTGAGCCCCGCAAAAGAGCCACATCTGGTCGACAAGATAACACCACCACGGATATCCAGACGGATACAGGTTTTTTCATACACTCACGGGTTAAGTAGTTTCACACAAGTTGTTAGTTGGGTTGTGGATCCAGTTGGGGAGGGCGGGAGTAGTAAACCAGTAAAAATGCACACAACAGATCCATTCAAAACACAGGGAACACTGCTGCAAATGGTAACTTTAATAAATAGCACTGCTGGAGGGGCTACTGATTGGAAGGCCAAGTTGAATGGCAGGAATCCACGAATAGGCATATCTTATAAACCCACATGGCGCCTCACGTGAAACACAACATAAATCAGTATGATATAGTGACATGGAATGTGAGGGACATGGGAACGCCGAGCAAAAGATCTCGAGTTTATGCACGCCTTAGGCGACTGGGCATACATATTGCTATTTTACAAGAGACACACTTGCTGGAGTCATATTTGCGGGAGCTGTGCGCGAAGTGGGGAGGACAGTTGATAGGCACAACATACTCAGCTTTCGCAAGAGGAGTATTGATATGGATTGCAGGCGGTGTCCCATTCCTCCAAACGGCACACAGAATAGATCAGGGGGGAAGATTTGTTGTGGTGGAAGGCCAGCTGGATGTCAGACAGCTGTCTGTAGTTGGTATATATGCCCCAAACAGCGGGATCGCAGGATTCCTGGGCACACTCACGCCGACACTACTGACAAACCCATCGGCTCCGGCCATCTGGGGCGGAGATTTTAACAGCACACCGACTGCAACATTAGACAGGTCCAACGCCCAAGCGAGTTCAATAGCGAAGAGAAACACCACAAGTCCTTTGCAGATATGGGCAGGCGATATGAGACTATATGATATATGGCGCATGAGACATCCGCAACAGAGGGAATTCTATTCAGCCCCACACAAAACACACACTAGAATAGATATAATATGGGGAACCCAGGACATAGGAGCACTGGTCAATGGGTCAGAATATTTAGCGAAGACATTGTCAGATCACTCACCATTGAGAGTAACATTGGACTGGGGTAGGAGATGACGGGCGATCCCCACGTGGCGCCTGCAGGTGGATGCTCTTCAAGACCAGGCATTTGTAGAAACACTGAAAACCACATTGAGACAGTACTGGGAAACAAATGATTCAACTGCAAACTCACGAGCTGTAGAGTGGGATGCCCACAAAGCGGTGGTACGAGGGCAATGTATCTCTACCACATGGGGAGTAAGACGCACCTTGCATGCGGAAATTGGTAAACTAGAAAAGGAGCTCAGAACAGCAGAAATAGCAGTAGCGCGTAGGGAAGTCCCCTACACAATGCTAAAAGGAGCTCGCTTAAAATATAACGAGGTAGACAGTACACTCCGTTGTCACGATTATAACTATCATTTAATGCGTCTGCAAACAGAAGGCGATAGGTCTGGTAGACTGCTGGCGTGGCTGCTACGGGAGGATAAAGCGAATGTTCCCCGAAACGGAGCCGGCATGCCCTAGATGCAAAGCGCCACTGGCACACTTCTACCATATGGTCTGGGAGTGCCCTCGAATACAAAAAGTATGGAATGAGGTGGTACAAGAGATCTCGGAACTGACAGGACTTGTGTTGGCAGTAGATCCCAAGTCCTGCCTATTGGGGCTGAGGACAAGAGCAAAAAAACAAAGGCATTTACACAAATTTGTAGACCTAGCCTGCGTGATGTATAAAAGACTGATAGCAATGCACTGGAAAGCACCCAAAGCACCCGATCAGAAATCCTGGCATACCCTCACACTGCGTTAGGCCCTCACAGAATATCAGGTGCTAAAGAAACTGGCACGAGATGGTCAACAACATACAGGGTGTGACGCTTGGGAAACATTGGTAACCAAACTTGAGGCCAAAAATAATGATAAGCCCCCATGAAGTGGGGAATACATTAAATAAACACAATCAGTAGAAACCTGCCTACACATCCCACGACAGCGCTGTTCCCTGACGTGTAACTCACTGACAATGAGTAAGCTCAAACACTCCTCGCATTAGCTGCTTGCTCGCTCATTTTTGAAAACTAGACACTTAGGGGAATCCAAGATGGGGTGACTTGTAGGGATCTGACCGGGTTCTGTTACCCAGAATCCTTTGCAAACCTCAAAATTTGACCAAAAAAACACTTTTTCTTCTCATTTCGGTGACAGAAAGTTCTGGAATCTGAGCCACAAATTTCCACCAGCGTTTCCCCAAGTCTCCCTTTAAAAAAGGTACCTCACTTGTGTGGGTAGGCCTAGCACCCACGAAAGGAAATGGTCCAAAACACAACGTGGACACATCACATTTTTTCACAGAAAACAGAGGTGTTTTTTTTACAAAGTGCCAACCTGTGGATTTTGGCCTCTAGCTCAGCCGGCACCTGGGGAAACCTAGCAAACCAGCACATTTTTAAAAACTAGACACCTATGGGAATCCAAGATGGGGTGACTTGTGGGGCTCTGACCAGGTTCTGTTACCCAGAATCCTTTGCAAACCTCAAAATTTGACCCCAAAAACACTTTTTCTTCTCATTTCGGTGACAGAAAGTTCTGGAATCTGAGCCACAAATTTCCTTCCACCCAGCGTTTCCCCAAGTCTCCCATTAAAAATGGTACCTCACTTGTGTGGGTAAGCCTAGCGCCCATGAAAGGAAATGGCCCAAAACACAACGTGGACACATCACATTTTTTCACAGAAAACAGAGGTGTTTTTTACAAAGTGCCTACCTGTGGATTTTGGCCTGTAGCTCAGCCGGCACCTGGGAAAACCTAGCAAACCAGCACATTTGTGAAAATTAGACACCTAGGGGAATCCAAGATGGGGTGACTTGTGGGGCTCTGACCAGGTTCTGTTACCCAGAATCCTTTGCAAACCTCAAAATTTGACCAAAAAAACACATTTTCCTCTCATTTCGGTGACAGAAAGTTCTGGAATCTGAGAGGAGCCACAAATTCCCTTCCACCCAGCGTTCCCCAAAGTCTCCCGATAAAAATGGTACCTCACTTGTGTGGGTAGGCCTAGCACCCACAAAAGGAAATGCCCCAAAACACTATCGGGACATCAAAATGATCAAATACAAAACTACCTGTTTTTGCAGGGGGGCACCTGCGTTGTTGGTCCTGGGCTCAGCAGCCTTTTAGGGAAACCTACCAAACCCAGACATTTCTGAAAACTAGACACCTGAGGGAGTCCAGTGAGGTGTGACTTGCGTGGATCCCCCAATGTTTTCTTACCCAGAATCCTCAGCAAACCTCAAATTTAGCTAAAAAAATCCAATGTGTCCCTCATTTCTGTGTGGGATCACCACACTGGGACACATTTCATACCACCCAATGTTCCCCTCAGTCTCCCTGTAAAAATGATACCTCATTTGTGTAGGTGGGCCAAGTGCTTGTGAAAGGGAAGAGCCAAAAACATGTTAATATTGAGTGGGAACGAAAGGGGTCCAAAAGGGCAGTTTGCAAAAAACACATTTTTAGGCTGACAAGTGCAGCAGAATTTTAATCGGTATAGATGAGACAATGCTGGGTGGTAGTAATTTTGTGGATTCCTGCAGATTCCGGAAGGTTCCATCACAAAAACGTGGGAAAAAGGTGTGATTTCCAGCAAAGTTGGAGGTTTGCAGTGGTTTGTGGGTACAAAAATGGTGCGTGGTGCATGTGAAACACCCCACCCTGGAATCACCCAGATGTTTAGTTTTCAGATGTGTCTAGGTCTTGTGGATGTTTCTACATGGCAGCGTACCAAATTCCATAAAGTGCAGCCCTCACCATTCCAAGTGGGACGATTTTGAGAGTAAGCCAAGTTCTCATGGCCCAAATGTAAAACTAAAACCCAAAATAATCAAATGTCTTCTTGCTTGCTGTGGGGTAAGAAGTTTTAGAGTGCGGGGGAGAGCTGAAAGACTGTTACCCCCTTCAGTTGAGGTGGGGGCGTAACCAGGCCCATACTGGTTGGTAGCCACCACCCCAATATATATATATATATTTTTTTAATTCCCTGGCATCTAGTAGACTTTCTGCCCCCCCGGGGTGTGGATCAGGGGTAATTGCCCCTTGCCTAATGGGTCGCTCCCCATCTCTAAAAAAACAAACAAACTAATGTGCCCTGGCGCCTAGAGGTTTCTGCCCCCCCCTGGCGGCAGATCGGCCTAATAATAATAGGCCGATCTGCCCCCAGGGGGGGCAGAAATGGGGTAAAATAAATTTGCCCCCCACCCCCAAACCCCCCAGGGAGCGACCCTTGCCTACGGGGTCGCTCCCCTTGCGTGACATTGGTGCAAAAAAAAAAGATCCCCGGTGCCTAGTTGTTTCTGCCCCCCTTGGGGGCAGATTTACCTGAAATCGGCACTGTGCCTCAGGACGTAACCATTACGTCCTGGGCACAGAAGTGGATAAACACAAATCTGTTTATGACATGCAAACAATGGATACTGCATTATTTGACCAATAACAATGAATTAATTTACGACGTGTACATATTTGTAAATAAAACTGATGCACTTTTCACATATTCACTTTTGCACTGTGCCGTCACCTCGTAGGAGCACCTGATTCTCATTTTCATTTTAGAATTTTATGTTCAATTTGTTCTTGATATGCATTAAGTTCAGAAATGATTTATTAAAAAATATTACAGTAAATAAAAAAGAAACTAAAACTTCTTGCACAAAATCAATCTGTATGTACCTTACCTTTTGGGTGGGTAAATTCTGCTGTGGAAGTTAAGGGTGACACTTCCCCTGCAAGGACCATTTGTTTGTTCATAAATCTGTTTACCTGGGTCCACAGGTTAATGATTTGCCCCTTTGTTATGTTAGATTTTCACCTTTTGATAGGTATGCTATCCCCCCGCCTATGTTGTGGGTACACAAATCGATGAGCCCTAGGGTCGGTAAGAAAAGAGTGGTGAACTGCTCCAACAAGTGGTAGCAGCTCGTACCACTGATCCATCTCACTCCTTGGAAGACAGAATGTCTAGGAGGGGCTCACTCTTCTCCGCCTTACCATCATCTGTCACCGGGAGCATAGTTTGCACCTCTCAAAAAGGGGCTTGAGAACATTTACATATAGGGTTTTTAGGGATTCCTAGGTGTCTTGAGATCCACCAGGTAGATGACCTCCTTGTTCTGTTCCTTGACCTCATGGGGCCTGGTTTACCAGTTCCTTAAAGCCCTGGGCTCCACAGGCTTTATCACTCATACTTTCTAGCCAGAGGCTTTCTGGTCTTACCAGTGTTTCATAACTTGCTGGCTGGCCTCCAGGGTCCCAGTAGACTCTTTCCAGAAGAACGTCATCTGAGACTGGAGTGCCAACATGTAATTCACTACATTTTGAGCTTCACAGGGCTCAGAGTTCCATAGGCAAGGTGACCAAATAGAAGCTCAAAGGAATTGAACCCTAATCCCTTCTGACGCACTGTAAGGTACACATGGTAAAGGCATGGCATGAAGACATCCCACTTACAACTCATAAGTTATGGTGTGGAGAACATATAGGTTACCCCGTACACCTCCTACATGGGCTTCTGTAACCAGCATGAAGTTTATGCCTTAGTCAGCTACAACCTCCTTGGGAAAAACCATGTTAATAATTATTCCCCTTAGTGTCCTGGCAACAGCAGGCACAGTCACCAACCTCAGAACAATAGCCTCCAGGTACTGTGTTAGAGAGCCCACTAATTTCTCATTAGGGTTAATAGATCCTGATGGCCCTGTGCTGGCTACTGCCTACTTAGTCAGTAACCCATCTGACTGATAAAGTCCAAGTCAACGTATATAGGCTAATAAAGAGCCAAATTCCCATCTATCTTCAAACGATATTTATTAACCATTTCTTATGTTGTCTTTGTTGTTTTTTATTATAAAAATGTACAAAGGGTAATCTCACACAACACCTAAGCATGCTAATCCATAAAATCTTTAACATTAATAAATTCGCTAATTAAGATCAAAAAGCTACAGTATTTTTGATTTGTCTAGTCCGAATCTCAATCCAATTAAAGGCAGGGCCATCATATCATATTTTAATTTAGACTCTTACTGAAATAATTTCCAAGTGAAAATCCAGAACATCTGTCTTTCTCTACGTCTCTCCATACTAGTTCTATTATCTCTACCTTTTCTAGAATTAGCATTTAGCCTCTAATTCTCCATATTTATATTTTAATGTTGCACAAGAGGTGTCTGATGATTTTTGTTTATAAAGATGATGTTTATTCTCCAAACAAGAAAAAAAATTATTTTCCTGTTTCACCTACATACCTAAGGTTACATGGGCAGAAAACGAGATATATCACAATATTACTTTTGTAGTTAGTCATATCACTACGTTGCATATTGTGTGCATTATAATGACAACTATTAGTTGTAATGGCTGCATCACATGCATGGCAAGTACCACACCTGTAATTTCCTTGAATGGGTACTCCTCCTCCTAGTGTTCACTGGGTGTCAGAAACAGTGCTCCTCATTCTAGCATGTAATAGTTTATCATTGAGACTGACATGTCTCCTAAATGCAAATATAGGTTTATTCCAGATTGCATCTTCTTAATTTGTATTCAATATGTCATAATTTGAGTTGATAGCTTTCCTAACTTTAAAACTGTGGTTAAAGTGGTGTCTTACATTAAATAATTTGTCCCCTGTTGACCATACCGTCTCCAGAAAAGGGCTGTCCTGTCATAATATTTGACTCATTTCTAACCAGGTGCGTGGACCACCCTCTGTATTATTTCATGTTTAAGACCTTCTACATTCTTCATATAATCTATCATTATTGAACAGTTTCTCCATACTCTTACAAACTGGCTAAAAGGTAAAAAAAGGTTTTGGCAGTTCATATGGAAACTGAAGAAGGGTAAGAGGGTATTCCTAGCTGTAGGCTTCTTGTAAAAAGCTAGCAGTATGGAGCTCTGAGAGGCAATAGTCTAGATATCTAAAAATGCAACTTTTTCCCTACTAGATTTTTTTTCTTTTTTTAATTAGAATAATCTAAAATGAGCCACAGTAGAAACTTAGTAAGGTTGCCTTCTTCACTAGTCTGGATAAAGAAGATGTCATCTATACATCTCAGCCATCTCTCAATATTGTAAGAAAAATAAGCTATTTCATTGTATATGTGTTTCTCCTTAAAAACTCTTATGCATACAACGGTGATACTGGGTGCACACAATGCTCCCATGCTGGTCCTTTTGAGTTGCTGGACCAGGTCTCCATCAAACTCAAAATAGTTTTTCATGAGAACTATTTCAAGACAACCCAAAATGAAGTCACTGGTTCTTTTCCCTGGAGTATTCTCCAGAAATTCCTTGATGGTCTCTTTCACTTCCCTTTGGGGTATGTTGGTGTACAGTCCTTTTATATCTATGGTAACCAATATGTTGTACTCTGAACAGAATGGGTTCCCTTCTATTTTCATAATCATAGTCCTAGTGTATTTTATGTAAGACTTGAAGCTAATAAGCAAAATGAGTAAGAATCTGTCCACATATTTGGAGGGAGGCTCTGTCATTGAGGATATGGTAGAAATTATAGGCACCCCATACAAAGCAGGAGTCATAGGATTAATTTTGTTAAGCCCATCAAATTCCTTAACAATATCACTATTTTCCAAGGCCCTGTTAGTACTCTTATTTCCTCTTTTTGGGCTTCAAGGGAATTACTCCTACCTTTTTATGGAGGGTGACTATTTATTGTGATAGAAGGACTGTGGGCCAGATTAAGACCTTGTCAGATGAGGAACTCTGTCACAAACGTGACGGATATCTCGCTTGCCGTTTTACAAGTTCCATAGAATATAATGGAACTTGTAATATGGCTGACGTTATATCCGTCACGTTTGTGATGGAGCATCACATCCACCAAGGCCGTAATTACGCCTTATATGTGTATCTTCAACATCTGATGATTCAAGTGTCTCTATGACTGGCGCGATAATAAGGCAAATAAAAGGGCCAATAAAGAATTAGGTAAAAATTAAAGTCAATGAGCTAGAAGAAGTATTGATACTAATTACATTACATTCTACAGATGTTGCAAGCCCTGCCCTTCTGATCATGGAAGAAATATTTGTAATATCTACTGGTCTCGAAGAAGATGCTGCAAGCAAATAAACCCACCAAAACATATGTGGACTGCATTTAATGTGACTGAAGGCCTATGACCCAGTCGAGTACAAGAGATATATATGTAGTCTCCTGATCTGGGGGTCAAAAGATATCCAAGAGTATTGTAGTAATTGATATTAATGAGCAGATGGTGTGAATGATGTGTATATTTCAAATGTGTATGTAGGTTTTTGTGACAATGAATTGTGTTTTAATATTGTATTGACATATTTATCAATATTGCAATATATATAACTTTTGTATTATGTTTAAAAAAGGGAAATTAATATTTTTCAAATAAATGGAAAAATAAAGGAATATATATTTTTTAATATAGATATATATATATATATATATATATATGTGTGTATTTTTCTTTTAATTATAAATTACAGAGTTGGACTTGTAACAAGTAAAGAATGTGCCATTATTGAAATTGATAATTGGAAATTTCTCCACAGTGAGGATGAGTGAGGCTTAGTATAAAAGGGGGGTTATCATCATTATGGAAGTATTTGAGGAATAGTTGGCTGCACCCTGGGGTTTGTTTTTCATCAATATTGTTACAAGGGAATGAGTACGTCAACACCAATTGAGATTTTCCTAGCCTTAGTGTCAGAAAGGCCAGATTTTATTAAAGTCTCACAGGCGAGTATTATGCAGCCTTTTCTTGCTTTATTTTTACAGCAGCCAAGCAAGAAGTACGTTTCCCAGAAAAAACAACGTTAGAACTTCAAAGTGATATAATAAAGGAACAACTAATAGGACATTGAGTATAACAATAATTATGTTGACTGTGAACAAAAGTCCTCTTTTCTTGATGCGAGAACTAAAGACGTGTATAAATGAACAACAAAACAGCATAAAAGGTAATCAACATGATGAATAAGTCCATAAAACAGTCATTAAACTGAAGAAGTGTTCCAGAACGATTCAGTTGGGAAGACACATTGAGAAAGGAGACAACGCCGGGAGAGGATGTTGGTATTGCAAATTGAAACATGGGGGGGTTAACATAACAGTGGTAGGATAATACTCGCCTCTGTGTCTTTAATCAAATCTAGCCTTTCTGACACCAAAGCTAGGAAAATCTCAATTTTATTACAAGAGCGGAGGCTCATATTACGCACATTCAAAGCATAGCAATAACAGAATCAGAGACATGTGAAATTAGTTGACAATAAACTGTTCTAAAAGTATTCATATTAGACCAATTCCGATTTGATAATATCCTGTGAGGAAGCCCCAGCCCAGAAAGCCCGAAAGGTCCTTGCTCCCCTGGCTGAACGAACATCAAGTAATCAATTTTAATTCCCACTAAAGACATGATCCATCTGACTCAACAGGCTAAGTTAGGGGAGGAAACAGGGTTATGGGGTTTCTGGAAAGAATTGAATAATTTCTTAGAAGAGGAGGATCTCAAATCTGCAGTGCGAGTCACATAACTCTTTAAGCAATTTCCAATACATAATTTGGGTTGAGAATGAAAAAACAGATAATGTATGGAAACTAAATTAATCTTGGTACATCTGCGAACCTGAAAAGAAACACCCAAATGAGAGTAATGGAAAGAAGAAACATCTAATGCTTTAAAATCTGAAACACGTTAATGATGCCAAACATAAAAGCATAGTCAACTTTGCCGAAAGTTGTTTAAGAGAAAGTAACACATTGTTTGGCCATGCAATGAATACCTTTAACACTAAATCAACATCCCACATTATATTGTACTTAGAAACTGGGGGATTAACAAATCTTACTCCCTTTTACAGTTGGCAAATTAGAGGATGTTCACCAATAGGTCTGCCGTTGGCCCTGTAATGTTCACTTGAAATAGCTGATCTATAAGTATTGATGGTGCAATAAGCCTTAATTTGAGAAGCCAGCGAAGCAGAGAAATTGACCACCAAAGTTACATCAGCTAAAAAGGGATCTGATTTCCTGTCCATGCACCACCTGCACCAGGTGACCTAGGCCGACTTGTAGGCCTTTGTCGTGCCAGGGGCTTATGATTGTTGGATGAAGTTGATAGCTTCCTCCGAAATTCCTGGGGTTCTCCAGATAGACCCAAAATCTTCCATGCGGTCAGGGTAGGGGAATTGTTGAGAATCATGTAGTGCTGATGGCCCCAAGTGTCTAGCAGTAAGTCAGGAAGATGAGGAAGCCAGACAGGACGATCCGTTGCCATCTCCAAAAGAGTTGGATACCAAGGTTGTGCTTGCCAAATTGGTGTTATGAGAATTAGAGAAGATGTTAGTCTGTGTTTGAGCAGGGACTCGGAGAATGAGAAGAAAAGGAAGAAAAGCATAAAGTAGAGTTTGTGGCCAATGTTGGGGAAAGGCATCTGTAGCTAGAGCTTGCAGGTCTGTTCTTCAACTGAAAAAGGAAGCAAGATGAGAAATGAGAAGAGAGGTAAAGAGATCTATTGACATGTTGCCAAAGATGGAAGTAAGATGATTGAACATTGAAGGGTGCAGTTTCCAATTGCTTGAGTCTTGAAGGTGTCTGAAGTACCAATCCACTATCATATTTGATCTTCCTGGGAGGTAAGCCGCTCTGACTGAGATGTTTCAATGTAAGCGATACTCCCAAAGATGTTTTGCATGAATTGCTAAGATTTTGGTTCTGGTGCCTCTGAGATGGTTGATATATCTGACAGCAGTCAAGTTGTCCATTCTGAGAAGAATGGCACAACTTACTCTTTCTTATGTAAAGGATCGGATTGCACAGGAACCTGCAAGCATTTCTAAACTGTTTATGTGCAAGAAGGACTCCTTCTGAGACCATGCGCCTCCAGTCGAAAACTGACCACACATTGCAACCCACACAGTCCGACTTGCATCGGATTCTCATTCAAGATCTGGGGCAGTAGAGAAGATTGTTCTCTCTTTCCAGGCATCTAAGTGGGTCAGCCACCACAGGAGCTCTTCCCTGGAGTCTAGAGAAACTGGATTGGAGTAGGCAAGGCCTTTGTGAAGATGTCATATTTTTAGACTTTGAAGAGCGCGATAATGAAGAGGGCCTGGAAAGATCGCTTGAAGTGAAGAAGCGAGAAGTCCTACAAGATGGACTAATGATCTGAGAGAGATGTGAGAAAAGGATAATGAATGACAAATTTCCTTATTCATGAGATTGAACTTGTGTTGAGGAAGTTGAAGGATAGATTGAGTGGTGTCTATCAAGAAACCCAGAAATTCCAATTGCTGAGCTGGAACAAGTGCAGATTTCTGGAAATTGATGAGAAAACCTAAACAGAGAAGATTCTGACAAAGATGTAATTGAGAAAGAAGATGATTTTTGTCTTGGGCCATAATGAGAAAGTCATTTAGAGAAAGAATCAGGTGCACTCAATGGGATCGGAGGAAAGCTGCCACCAGCCTGAGAATCTTGGTGAAACACCAAGGAGCCGAGGATATGCAGAAGGGAAGAACTTTGTAATGATAAAAACAATCTCCATATTGAAATTGGAGAAATTTCCTGTGAGAATTATAAATTGGGACAATAAGGTAAGCATCTTGACTAGTTTGACCAAAACATTGTTTTGAAGTAAAATATCTCTGAGATGTAAAATAGATTCCATCTTTAAAAGGCAGAATACTACAAAGTTGTTGAAACGTTTTAGGTTCAAGACAAGACAAACCTTTTGTTTCTTTTTCTGAACTAGAAAGATGGTGCTGAGAAAACCTGAAGGGTCCAAATGGACTGGTTCTATGGCCTATTTGATGAGAAGAAATCTCATTGTGGATGAGTTGTGGTTGATCTTGAGAAAAAATAAAGGGTTGAGGGAGTTGGAATTGTATCAGAGGTTGGTAAAACTCTATGAGGTAACTCTGAATAGCCTAAATCGCCCAGGAATCTGTAGTGAGAAGAAACTATGAATCTATGAACAAAGAAAATCTGCCTCCTACTGGAGGAAGGCCAGAATTTAAAAAACACTTACTGGAAAATTGTTCTCCTTTATTGGAATGTCCTCTGGACCCGTATCCTTTGGTCTGGCGGGTATAGAAGCAAGGCTTGTATTCAGAATAGGTGTCAATTTGATTTTGCTGGTTGAAGGGGCCTCTATTGGGGTATTGACCCCTAGGGAAGTGACCCGCAAAGCGACCCCTACCTTTGCCAGCCCCGGAAAGAGCCATAGAAGAAAAATTGTTCTTTAGGGAAAGTTGGGCTTTTCTTGTGTCCTCATTCACTTCGATAATCAGAACTAGGGTAAACTACTCAAAGTGTTGAGGGGGGACCCTTGTAGCTTGTATATCATCTCCCTGAGGAGGCTTATGTCTGGGGTAGTCAAAATCGCTGATAACTAACTATAGGACAGTCCCAAATAGGTAGTTATATTTATTGCCTTTCTAGCCATTTTATTAGTGGGCACCAACATTTGTATTTTCTATTCACCTCCTGCATATCATGTTTTTAATTATAAATAAGAGAATCTTTCTACTCCAAAAACATGGGAAGAGAGGCACTAATCCATATTTTACAAATGTCTCTCCTGGCTGTTGATATCATATAAAAAAGCAATTTAGCACCATCTCTATTTGACTTTGTTAGGTCCTGCAGGCTTCCAAAAACAACTAAGGAGAGGCTTACATGACAGTTTTTGGGAAGAATATCACTTACTGCTTCACGGACCTCTTTTTAAAAAAGCTGAACTAAGGACACTTAAAGAACATATGTAAATCATCGGCGTAATTCAGATTGCATTTCTTACAGCTGTTCAAGTTACCTTGCGCCAATTTGGGTAGCTTCTTCCGGGCCCAGAAGACCCTATGGAAAGAAAACAAGTAGCTTCTCAAACAGGCGGGTTTAACTGTAGCATACAAAAGATTTGTAGATACATGACATAAATTTCTTATCTGTATTCCAGGCAAGTGTTCTCCCCAAATTTCTTCTGGCAGGGTGAACTCTCCATCTGCGATATCCATCATCAACCAATACCATCTTGTCACTTCCTTCTTCAAAGGGCCTTCTGATATAAAAGATCTTCCAGTTCATTAGAGCCCCCCACCTCATCTTTCACACTCTTCACCCAGCTGATTATTTAAAAGGTATTTAAACTTAGAGAGCTTCCGGCCCATCTTCATGTTGAGCTCCTCATATGACATCAGATCCCCACTATCGCAGAGTTGGCCCCATTCCAAAACCCCTGCCTCTCTCAATGGCACGTCCACAATATCTTTGATCCATTATGGCAAGCCCAGAGAATCCCAAATGAGACCATGCTTACTATAATCCGATAAGTTAGTAGCTCTCCCTTACAGCATACCAAAATTTGGCCAAGTCCTGCATTATCTTAAATCTCACCTTTTTAAAGAATTCGGGGTCTCCTAATATATATAAAAAGCCCACCTCTGTTTCATGACTAATTTCCATCATTGCTGTGGAGTTGTGCCCCAGCCCAGAGTCCCCCAATTCATTTAGTAGACCTTTTGCATTTTTTTCAGCAATCTTCCCAAATTCCGCTGTCAGTTCTTCCAAGGCTGGTATAGTTTGCCTTAAATCGGCTATATAAACTATTGAATCGTCTGCATATAGGGAGACCTTCCTACACAAATTCCTGCCTCCTAAAAGGGGTTATCCTCCTCTCTCCTCTGATTTTAAAGGCCAGAGGATCTATGTACAGGTTAAACAACAATGTATATAATGGACACTCCTGCCTTGTTCCTCTTTCAATTTAAAAGGAGCGAGTTAGGGAGCCGTTGACCAAAATTCTTGTGTCAGGATTTTGATATAGCTTTTTCAATACCCCAACAAAATTCCTTCCCAAATTAAAAACCTTGCAGAGGGGGTTCAAATATGTCCAATTGACCCTATCAAATGCTTTTGTAGCCTCTATCATCACTACCGCCAAGGGCTCTTTACATGTATTAGCTAAATCTATTCAGCCTATCAAACCCTGTGTCAACTCATGCATATCTCTGCCTCTTAAGAAACCTTTTTGGTCATCATGTATAAGCCTGCCGAAGACTCCACTTAATCTGTCCGCACGGTATTGTGCGAACATTTTGTAATCTCAATTCAACAAGGAAATAGGCCTATATGAGTTGCAGCACTTAGGGTCTTTCTCTGTTTTTAAGATCAATGTGATAGTAGCCTCCTTCCAGGAAGGGAGAAGCATACCACCTGCTTCTAAGATATTACTACACAAACCCGGCAAAACTTTAGTTATACTAATTCCTAGGACTCTTTAAATTTCCATGGGTAAACTGTCCGGGCCTGGTGCTTTCCCTAGTTTACCAGACTGTATACTCTGCTCCACTTCAACTTGCCAGATATGTTCATTTAAAACTCTATTATCCTCCTCACTCAAAGTAGTTAGACCTAAATCCTTTAACCAAATCTTAACTATCTTCGGTGACACTGCTAGACTTTCTGCATATAATTCTGTAAAGAAACTCCAAAAGGCTTCCGTAATCTCCTTGCTGCTTCTGCTCATACACCCAGAATTCTTACTGCGTATTTCTTTCACCCTATTTTTAATGAAGTCCAATTTTATTTTCCAGGCCAGCAATTTACTGCAGTTTTCCGCATACTCAAAGTGTGTGCCCCCTGTTCACTTCGCACCTCTTCTTGATTCTTCTCTCTATCACCGCTGCAAGCTCACATCGCAATTCCTGATCTAACTTACACAGTTGATCAGTTTCCCCTTCATTAAGATCCAAGATCCGGATGTGTCAATCTCTGCTCTACCTTCTGCACATGCTCTTCCAGCCTAATAATCTCTTTTTTACATGCCTTCCTCTTGAAAGAAGCTGTCCTCATCAGTCTCCCTCTTAAAAAAAGCCTTAAAGGCATCCCACACCAAAGCTGGTGAAGTTGACCCCGCATTGAGATAAAAAAATTCCCCTACATCTGCTCGTAATTCTGCTACTGCTTTCTCATCTAATAATAGTGTTCTTTCTAGAGTCCACCTACTCTGGCCAACATTCCCCATTAACTGAATACTCAGGCTAATTGCTGAGTGATCTGATAGGTGGGCCCCAACATGCGTTATCTACTCCACACTCCCCTTAAACTCCCATCTATTAAAACATAATCGATCCTGGACCGATGTCTATTTTTTTTGTTATATTACTTGTATCCATGTTTGGGTCCATCCTCTCTCTCCATACATCATGCAGCCCCAACTGAGACATCATAGATAACACTTGAAGTCACATTTTTCATTGATCCTTGATCTGCTACCTGAAGATCTGTCTAATTTTTGATTCAGTGCAACATTAAAATCCTCCATTCATATTATAGGATCAGAGAATTGCAGCAGTTGTTGGAATAAATCAATCAAGGGAGCGGTGTCATCCTTGTTAGGCCCATAATAGCCCACCAGAGTGAGTGCGGAGAGATATGCCACCAATTTTCCAATTACCCACCTCCCAGCCTTGTCTACTACCCCTTCCTGTAAAGAAACATTAGGATGTTTTTTAATTAAGATAGCTACTCCTTTACTACCCCCACTCTGGCTAGTACTTACTACCTGCTACAGCTGCCTACATGATTTGAGCAACTCAATACATTCTTCCTTAGACAGGTGTGTTTCTTGTAGAACCAGTACATTTGCTTGGACACCTGTAAAATATGGCAACAGCCTCCTTTGCCTGTTCTTCACCTGTAAGCCATTAATATACCAAGACAGAAACCTCAATTCTTCTGCCCTCACCATCTATGTGCTACCTCCAATCACAACTCTAATAAGCCTCCTGAACCGACCACTTCTCCACCATTCTGAGGACACATTTTTCTTTTTTCCCACATGCTTCCCACCCAGTGTCTACCACTCCCCCAACCTCCTGCAGCCTCTCCCATTTCAGCCC
This sequence comes from Pleurodeles waltl, assembly GCF_031143425.1. Taxonomy (NCBI): domain Eukaryota; kingdom Metazoa; phylum Chordata; class Amphibia; order Caudata; family Salamandridae; genus Pleurodeles; species Pleurodeles waltl. The sequence continues at coordinate 96,670,195 of NC_090437.1, forward strand.
CAACCCATGGTTCCCTGAGAGAACCAACACTCCCCCCTTTCTCTTGGTGCTACCGCTTTAGGTGGGATCCCGCTGAACTCAAGCTTAGCTCATACTCAAAACTAACTAACTTGTAATACTAGTCTAGAGGGTAGGGTGCAAAACTTATTTTCGTCCAAATTAACTGCTCCTTTCCAGAGCTTTAATTAGATAGTCTACTTCTCTGCAGTCCTTGAAGTTATACATTTTCTTATTTGCCATTACTTTCAGGGTAGCCAGGAACTTCAATTGTGCCGTGGCCCCCAACCTCTTCAATACATCAATTCTTTTCTCCAATTCCCATTGCTTGTTAAGTGTTGTACTTGAAAGGTTTGATTTAATTTAATAGTGACTTCTGTTTCAGTGCAGCCGTTAAAACGCGCTCCTTAATTGCACACATGTGACAGCTAACCAGAATTTTTCTATGCTTGTGTAGGAAAGACCTGCTTTTTGCCCTGGTCACCCCAAACATTCTGGAGAGATACTGTCAACCTACCTATAACTTCCTAGTATATTGTAGGGCATGTAGATTTGGGGTGCACAGCATAGGTAGTGCACCCATAGGTGTACTGCTGAGGTGCCTAGTGTCCTTTTAAAGTCATACCCGCCTTGCTGGTTGCTTTTAAACTAAAGTTATATGCAAATTTGACTTTGGAATTAAAAGTACTTCCAAAGTCTTAAACTACCTTATTTTTACATATGTCAACCCATAAGGTGTGCCCTATGTGCCCCAAGGGTTGGGTGCCATGTAACTGTAAGCAGGGACCTTATAAAATTAGTTTTATAAGCCCTAGTGAGATAACATAGCAAAATGAGTTTTTTCCTCATTGTCGCGAATGGCCTCCATAGGCTAAAATAGGGAGACTTTATTTTACTTAACAAAGTCCTCTTAAGTGTCAGATACCTTGAGTTTGGTATTGAATTAATTGTTATAATAAATCTGACAACTTACAATTGTTGATTTAATATATCTAGTTCAGGTAAAGAGTTTTAAATTCTATCTGAAAAGTTGCCAACTTCAGCCCTGTAGTGTCCTTCTCTGATTGGCCAGGCTGACTTGATGAGGTGTGAAGTGGCCTAGGCTGAACACAAAGGATGTGCCTGGGGGAGGAGATCTGCTTCAGCAGATGGGAAAGTAGGAATTGGGAGGAGGGCTGCCAAACTGGTCTTCAAAGGCAGGGAAGGACATTTAGAGCAATCCAGCACCTTCCTCACATCCTGCCACCTCAGACAATTAGGTGCCCTCTTGATTAGATTAGGGATGTGTTTAGGATTTTTAGCCACACCAGTGGGTGGGCTCAGCCAAATCTAACCTCCAAAAATAATTTTCAGCCATGTTGGATTTATGAAGAATGTTGCTCCCTGGGATTGATTTTTACCCCACTTCCCAGGAAGTGGTCATCACAGGGGGAAGGATCCCGCCTCTGATTGGACAGCCAGGACCCCCTTGTTTTTCACCCAGGAGCAAGGATAAATGTGGCAGAGCTGCACCCACACCTCAGATCCCTACAAGGAAGAACTTCAGGAGAAGAAGGACTACCCTGCTGGACCCCCGACCTGCACCTGGACCTTGTACTCTGAAGGACTGCCCCAGCTGCACACTTGGGCTTCACCACAAGTAGGACTTTGCCTAGCTTCAACTGGTTCAAGGAGGGACTCCCTGTTTGCTACAGGTGAAAATTTGCTAACCAGAGCCACTGTCTCAGATCCTGAAGAAACTGACCAGCTGACCACTGTCCAGTGGCCATTTTGGAGTTTGAGCCAGGTGCATTCTGAGAGTTGTAGTCTGCACCCTCAAAGAGCAACTCAGAGCTTCTGGAACCTTGGGGTGAGCTGTGAACTCCTAAAGGACCTTAAAAGACCTTCCGGAAGAAGATCCAGAAGTTTGGAGAAGATTGGAGAACTTTTTGGAAAAAGCTTCAGAGAGGGACGAACCCGCCGCAGTGATTCTAGCCGGTTTGCCTCAACCGCGACCCGGCCTGACTTGCAGGTTCGTCCCGCTGAAGAAATTCGCCAAAAAAGTGACTACGTCAGAAAGTCGAAAGTTGACCGGGACCTCCCATGCAGTGTATCCGAAGAGGGCTCCAGGGAGTTCTGATCAAGATTCAGGTTTGGCCCGGTCAAAGGGTTTTCATCTTGAAAAATTGTCTGAGTCCGAACGTAGAAATCTTCACAGAGGTCTCCTGCGACCTGTATCCGAGGAAGGGCTCCAGAGAGGTCGGATCGGACTGGCGACTTCGTCCCGCTGAAGAAAATCTTCAAGTAAACTTTTGAATGAGGCCTCCCACTTGCTGTAGCCGAGCAGGGCTCCATCGTGGTCGGCCTTAAACTTTGACTTTGCCCCGGTCGAGGTGCGACCTGATGACAAGATTGGCGCCATTCATTTCTAACTGCTAAAAACCACTAATTATTTAAAAATTCATATCTCGGGTTCCCCTTATCCAATTTTATTCGTTTTGGTTTCAAATTAAAGATAAAAAATATTTCCTATTTTTATAAATTGGGTTTTGATTTATAAACTGTTTCTTGTGTTTTATTTAATTACTGTTTTGTGATACTTGAATGCTTTACACACTTTGCCTCCTACGTTAAGCCTTGAAGCTACCAAGGATTGAGCTGGGGTTAATTTATTGAGACCTAACTGAACCTGGTGGGGGTTGGTGGCCTATTGCTAGGTGTAGGTACTTACCTCCCCTTGCCAATGATCCATTTTCAAACAGCATGTCTCTGTTCGGAGGCTTTTTGAAAAGATCCCTATGCACCCTTTGAATGTCCCTTGCAATATCTTCCTCCGTATCTTCGAATTGCACTCCTTGTTTAATAAGGCAGACTACAAGTCCTTTCAGATCACCACCTTCCATTCCCTTGGGAACCCTTAAAAATCTCACGTTATTCCTCCTCTGACGTTTTTCCAAGGATTCTAGTTTAGTTATGATGCTTTCCTCACTGACTTTCAATCTCTGAATTTCCTCCTTGTTTTTTTCCACCGCTGCTCAGACTCCCCACCACTTCCTCAAGGGCGGCAGTTCTTCCTGACAAATCATCAATCTTTTTACCAAGGTCCTCACATAGACCTCTAATCTCCTTCTGGTTAGTGTTTGAAATCTTAAATCCATCCCTGACTTCTGTAGATAGGGATGTTAGCATTCCCGCAATAGACTGGCTGAGAGGCTCTTCTATATAACTTTGTTCCTGTCCTTCTTCGTCCTCTACTAGCAATTGTGGTGGAGTCTCACTCAGCAGATTTATAGCCCTGGGCCATTAGTCCTGCTGCTGACTATCCCCATCTAACTTATTTAGCTCATCAACTTCAAGCACTTGGGGGTTACTATTTAGCGCCACCCCGCCTGCGGGGTCAGCTATGGGGCCTTGACAAAAGAATCTTCCATCTTCCATTTCTCTTAATTCTAAGCCCTCAAGGGCTTGAAAATTGTTGGGAATACACTCTATTTGGGTTTCTCCCAGATTCATACTGCCTTTAGGAACAGCCTTATCCAAATGCCAATCCCGCTGCGAAAGCTCTCTTTCCTCACAGGCCGGTGATTTAGGCAAAACCCTAAAATATGTCCTTAACAAAGGGGTAATCTTGGGTTTCTTGCTCAATGGCTTTCCGCCTCTCAGGTTAGGAATAACTTTAACACTACTAACTTGACCCCCTTGACTGCCAGGACTGATTGTTTTGAGGGGGGCCTCTCCAACAACAGTTGTTAATTTCGCTTTGGCCCCAAAGATGTTTCTACCACTTTTTAGGGAATAAACAGAGCTCCTGCCAAATTTATTAGCTCCCACAGCCCACACACCTCTTCTATTTCTGACCAACCCCTGGAGCCACACACAGCATTGTTCCTTACCCCTAAAGGTTTTTCAACACTCCCAAGCTTCTCCACTCTCCGCCGTCCTTCTGCCACTGCTGCCGCATATGCTGAACCTATAATATAAACAAAAAAGTATCCAGAAGGGATAAATATAAGCTTAACTAACAAAGTGAAAAGCTCAATTATTCACTAGAAACTGATTTCTTTTATTTCCAATTAACCAATTAAACTATAGTGTCCACCGGTACCTATGCACAGAGGGAGATCTTATATACAAATAGAAAAATAGAAAAAATATACAATATATACATATTATACATCACACAAATCATCAAACAAAAATTCCATTACAGCACCGTGAGAAAGTATGATCTGCAAAGCCAATCAATGACCAGCAGTCACAAAAGAAGGAGATTATGGTTATCCAGGGAGCATATCTTGCCTCAGTGGGAAAGAACAATCACCGAGAAAAAGTCCGATACAATCCATAATTTCTTAGCTCATAGTTCATAAATTCCAAGAGTCACTCCTCGAGAAATATAGTCGACGCGTTTCGGCCTTAACAAATCCGGCCTCCTCAGGACAATAAAGACAGTGCCTGTATATACAATATACAAAAATTACCAAAACCATTAGACTCATAACAGCTATATATACAACCAGGCGGTAAATTACCACACCTGTTCACCAAAGAAACACCCAAGGTGCACAAACATTAATGACAAGTGGATGATGACCAAAATGAATAAAAGTACTTCCCAGCGCAAGTGCCTTAGATATTAACAATGTGATAGCAAGCAAATTACATATAGCCCCAAAGAAGGAGACAAAACTGAGTTATTACAACACTTAAAACATGTAAAAGATATAGATAAGATATACAAAAATACGAAAAGATAGACATAGGCAACCATATATTTAAAGAATAAATATAAAAGGCATAGCCAGAGAGACTGACCTGGATGGCGAAGGAAATGGAATAAATCATGAAATACCAAGAGCCAACTAATAATCTAGAAGAGTCGGGGGAATAGAAAGAATACACACACCGGTTATGGACTCAGCAACCATAAATATGGGCGCTACAACAAAGCAAATAGAAAGCGAAGCGCATACCTTTAGTTAAACAACTAAACCGAGCCGGGCGATTTCCAATGTCACGGCTGATAGTAAACGCGCGCACACACAGTGCGCGTTTAAATAAAGAATCTAAGGCTCTCTGGCTATGCGGCAACAGAGTAAACATCAAAAAGGTGACTACGCAGTGTCGAACTACGACACTAATGTGTGGGCACCATCTTTGAGTGTGCAAATATACAAATAAAGTACCAAACAACTTAAGAACCAACTGGCCCTCACAGTACATAAATAATACATTATAAATACACATATCGAAGAATAAATTAGTCACTAATGATGAACCATAGAAACTCATACAATAAAACATACAGAATACATCAAATAACCATTATAGAAAATATGACATAGCAACAACCACAGCTACAGAATATTGTAAATATATTTACCAAGGGAACCCAATGAAGTATAAATAAATACACTATTCACAATTAATAACAATAACAATCGACCTAAAAAACAAAAAACTGCAACTAAAAACTCAACTCATTGATTGGGGACACACCACATATATTACTGGGCAGTACTGGCTGAACCAACTAAAACGAACACAGTCAGAATTATAATAGGGCCCACATTTCAGACAAGTCATTGAGGCCCCTTCTGGACGTCCCAAATCTCTCAATCAGACGAGCTTCCATTCTATCCAGAGCGGAAGCATTCAGGTTGCCCGTCTTTGTTTTATTGGCTACGTACAAAATGGACCATCTAATGTCTTCTGGACGATTATCCTGTTGGATGTAGTGGTCAACCATTGGAGCGCCGCGAACCGCGCATTTAATCCTGGACATGTGCTGAAGGATACATGTTTTCGCAGGTTGTGTCGTCTGACCAATATAGGTCAGTTGACACGGGCAAGTGATACAATAAATCACATTCTGAGTATTACAATTAGAGAAACAACGTTGAAAGTGTATTTTGCCATTTAACTCCACTTGACTACTCTTCTGTGTGTATTGGCAAGCAAGACAATTCATACATTGGAAATGTCCAATGATTGGTGGTAGAGCTAGCATGCTCCTCAAATCAGACATTTTTTTAATATTAGAACTGAACGGAGCATGAACTAAGAAGTCATAGATGTTCCGCCCCTTTTAAAGGCAAACAAAGGTCTATCTATCCCTACGGGGAGAAGTAACTTCCAATTTCTTTCAATAATGGCTCTAATGCGATTTGCTTTGGGGTTGTACGTCAATACACACGTAAGAGGACAAGCTAGCTTTTTAGGCTTGGGTACCAACAGATATTCTCGTGGGGTGTACCAAGCACGTTTAGCTGCCCCTTTGACGATCTTCTTCGGGTAACCCCTATTAATCAGTCTGGATATCAGTGCTTCAGCATTAAAGAAGTAATCTTCTTTGTTAGTACAGTTACGGCGAATGTGGAGAAATTGGCCATAAGGCAGATTCTCTCTCAGGGGCCGGGGATGGTTACTTGAAAAATGCAAGAGGGTATTTCCATCGGTAGGCTTTTTGAAGAGACTAACCTAGATACACCCTTCAGTAGATTGAATCCATAGATCTAAAAAGTTGATCCGTTTACGATCAGATGACAGAGTAAACAAGATCAGGAGTTAAGTGATTAATCCAATGATGAAACGCAGAGAGGGCCTCCGTGCCCCCTTCCCAAATCATGAAAATGTTGTCAATGTAACGCAACCACATTTTAATGTGGGTATAAAAGGGGTTATCCGTCTCGAAGATCCATCTGTCTTCAAAAAAAGCCATAACCAAATTCGCAATTTCTGGAGCGAAATTGCACCCCATTGCTACTCCCTTGACTTGTAGGTATAGCTCATTGTCGAATGTAAACACATTATTTTTTAGACATACCATAGCTAATGCAAGTAAAAAGGTGGAGGGAACCTTATGTGGAAGAGGCCTCTGCTCTAGAAAGACATACATAATTTGTAGTGCCTCGTCTTGGGGGATGTTAGTGTAGAGAGCCTCGATATCTAGCGTGACCAATATTTGTGTACTCTCATCGAAGGCATTGCCTTCAAGTTTATTGATCATATGCATCGAGTCCCGCACATATGCTTTAGTACTATACACTTAAGGTTTAAGAAAGAAATCTACGTATTGTGCCAATGGCTCTAGGAGAGAGCCACAGGCTGCAATAATAGGTCTCCCCAGAGGGTTAGTGACATCCTTATGAATCTTAGGGAACACGTAGAGATTGACTAAAATTTAGGAAATCATATTCTTTCTTGCATATCCAACCTTCTCTACGTCCCTCATCAGTAATAGAAGCAATAGTAGCTTTCAATCTGGGGGTAGGGTCCTGAACCTGCCACCTTTCCCCCTGATGGTAATTCTTGCGTCCGCCTCCCTCCCACGTCAGAGGTCAGACGTCACTCAGGACCAGGGTGCAGTTTGCTCCGAGTCATTCCACGTTGCGACCTCTCCACAGCGACGAGATAAATGACGAGGTAAATGTGCATTAGTGTTGCCCAACATGCAAACAGCATGCTGGACCCAATTGGAAAGTGTAACAGCGTTTATGGAATCTTCCATCTTGGTCTCTTCTGCCAGATCTAATATTCTAGTGAGAGGACCCACTAAATCCAAAATTTTATCCTGGCAATTAGACCAGGCTCTGTCCTCTCCTCTTTTAGGGTCTTTGCCGAATTTTGTGAAAAAACATAAGCATATTTGGATCAATTACTGGGGTAGCCATGATGTTATTAGGCAAAGAGGGACGGGGACATTCAGATTTTAATTTATTCCTGGTAACTTTCTCCATTGCATTACGCAAGTAAAAAGAAAGATAGTCTGCAACATGATCCACAGAAAACACTCCTTTGAATTGGGGTGAATCATAAAAGAAGGGTAAAACATGGGTTCACCTAAATGGTCAACAAAGTTGTGAGACACTGGGTGAGCAACACCATCGTCATGAGGGATGTTGTTCTGCCTTGTCTCAGAAGGCCCATAAGTATAGGGATCCGTAGATCCATCCAAGTCATCTGTGTGACTCAATACCTCATCATCATCGTCATCAGTGTCTCCTAATTGTATTATATGAAGGGGAGAAGTAGGGAGCCCGACTTTGAAACCTCTCGGTGGGAGGACCAATTTTGATAGAAACACCTTTAGAGGACCCAGAAGGTGTAGCAGCATGTTTCTTGCCTCTAACAGAAGGCAATTAATTGGAAGAAATCATCTTGGAAAATTAAGCTTCTAAATTTTTGGAAATGTCCAACATGGGAACAGAAACAGCTTGCTGGACAGAGTCTTTAATAAAAGACTTTAAATTATCTTTAAATAACTGAGATTCCTCTTCTTCAAACATTATGAAAAATAATACAAAATATTTATTTCCAGGAAAAATAAGGGGGAAAAAACCGAACTAAAACCAGCAAAATAGAGTTTAAACCTTGTTGAGTCTGAAGGGGGAGCGGTCAAATGTAGGAGGACGTGGAGAAACAAGGATAACACTCCTACCGCTATAACAGAGGAAGGCAGGGAATCAAGGAGGCCACGTCTGAGGCGGAGTAACCAGGAAAAAGGCTTTGTGTCAAAAGAAACACAGACCGGACCGAAGCAGAAGGCGTGAGGAGTGAAGCGGTTGCATGAGCAAGAGCACAACTGTTTGACGCGTCTCCTAACAGCAGAATCACGACCGTTATGAGACGTGCTGGGAAAGAAAGAAAAACTGGCAGAGTGATGTTAGGAATTTAAAGGTACATGGCAACAATTGCACAATAATCATAGAAAAACAACTTTTACATGTATAAATAACATTCTAAATATGGAAAGTGAAATAAGTACTTATCTTGACTGTGAGCAGCAAGAAAAGAGGACTTGTTGTTCCCAGTCAACATAATTATTGTTATACTCGACGTCCTATTGGTTGTTCCTTTATATCACTTTGTAGTTCTAACGTTGTTTTTTCTGGGAAACGTAATTCTTGCTTGACTGCTGTAAAAATAAAGCAAGAAAAGACTGCATAATATGAGCCTCCAGTCTTGTTATAAAATAGAGCTTGGGATCATAATTGTTATGTCCGACCCCGGACGATACCACCAGTCCCGGGGGGGGGGAAGTGGTGACCCTCACTAAATGTGAGAAAAGAATAATGGTGACCCTCTGGCGTCCGGCCAATGTGGTATGGTCCGGACGTCAGGGACCAAGGTAATAAAAGACACTGCAGGGAGGGGCGGAGGCAGTGAACGTTTACTAGCACTTGGTGTGGTGTGCTCTGTTCAGCGCGTATGCTACCGCGCGTCCGCGCATGCTGCCGCGTGTCCCAGGCCCCCAAAGCGAGTGTTCTCCTGACATCAGAGCACACAACAAACTGGCGACGAGACGGGATACGATAACTGACATCCCTCCGGAGGAGCGACAGCGCTGTATGCAGCCGCGCGGGTCGGAGCGGCCTGGCGGAGACACGTGGTCGGGAGCGGTCTCGTGGAGACACGTCTCCTAGCGCAGCTCCGAAGCGGCAGAGACGGACGGCTGGGGAGCGAGGAGGTGGAGCCACGGGGAGCCGGCACTCCGACAAGCCCACAGAAGGAAATAAACGATACCACGAGGTGGCAGAGCACACGGTGAGAAAAGGGGGCGTGGCAGTGGCAAAAGGAGGCATAAAACAGGAGGAAAGGCGGCGCGAGCCTTAGCTCACAGCACCCGATACAGAAAAAAAAAAAAAACCTCAGCAAGCACAAAGGGAACAGCAACTGGGTCCCAGTGGCAGGGCATACACTGCAAGCACAGGAGAAAACGCTAATACAGGGGAATCTGAAGAGAGGACAGTAGAGAAAAAAAAAAAAAAAAAAAAAAAAGAAAAAAAAACACGGCTCGGCAGCACAATGGCCACGTTCCCAGCATTGGAGCCGTTCGTAGTAGAAGGGCCTCCGTCAGCTCAGGCGGCTAAGTGGAAAATGTGGGTAGAGCGCCTAGAAAATTATTTTGCGGCAATGGCGCTGGACCCAGACAGACAGAGACCAATGCTCCTGCACATGGGAGGAGCAATGATACACAAAATAAGCAAAACAGTAGTGGAGGAGGGGCCCCCGTTCAACTATCGAACGCTAAAAAGGGCAATTACAGCCTATTTTGAGCCAATGGCAAATCCAGATTATGAACGATTTTTACTCCGCCAAGCCAGACAGCAAGCGGAAGAATCCGTAGACACCTACTATGCAAGACTAAGGGAATTGGCGAGTACATGCACTCTACAAGATCCGGAAGACGAAATTAGAGCCCAGTTTATACAAGGCTGCTTCTCCACTAAACTGAGGGAACACATATTGCAAATCCCTGGCATGGCAATGGCTGACATGTTAACAATGGGCAGATCAAAAGAACTGTCCAAAGTGAGAGCGGCACACATGGAGTCAGCGCTCACGCAAGTGATCAAAACGGAGCCAGTAAACACAATCAACTCGGGACCTATTACAAAAAGGAAAGACAAACCAAGGTTGGCGACCAACCATCGGCAATGCTACATGTGTGGAGGGACGTTCCCACATCAAGGAAGATGTCCCGCGTTAGGAAAACAGTGCTCGAACTGTCAAAAGCTAAATCACTTTGCGAAGGTATGTCGCTCCGGGACGAAACCCAAGGCAGAGAGACAAAGAGGAAATCACTCGGCCAAAACCATTCAACAGCCAGACGTAATTCCGGACATGGATGATGACGATGATGAACCGGAGGGAACAGTGTATGTAATACATGCCACAGAGCCAGGCAGCCGAGCACGAAAGAGGGCCCCGAAATGCCAAGTGAAAATAGCTGACCATCAAGTGACGGCTCTAATCGACACAGGGGCCTCAATCAATATACTGGCTCAATCAGCATTCAGACAATTACAACAACCTCCTCCACTTCGTCGAACGGCTGTACAAGTGTTCGCGTATGGGTCAACTACGCCGATTCCGCTGGCGGGAGTATTTACAACAAAGATCAGTCATGAAGAACACACAGTCCAAGCCAAGGTCTATGTCGCCAAGATAGGTACAGGGATGCTACTCAGTTGCCGCACAGCGGAAGAACTAAAACTGGTAACATTTGCATTCAGCATACATATAGGAACGCTGGATAACATCCTGGAAGAATATAGCGAGATATTCAGAGGGATTGGCTGTCTGAAGGGGAGGCAAGTGAGATTGCACATTGACAAATCATGAACTTATTGTATTTAAGATTGGGGAAAATCATGAACTTATTGTATTTAAGATTGGGGAAAAGTTGTGGGGGAGATATATGTAGGGCAGTACTGACGTAGTAATTGGTATTAGGATAAGATTCCTGATATAACATACAATTGGTGAATTTGAAATGTAATTGGACTACAGTGATATAAGAGGGTATTAACATCTCTGTAATTGATGATAACATGTTCCGAGATGGCCGCTACTGAAATATGAGTTTTGTCCTTTGTCTATTTTTGTTGTTTGACTGTGGGCTGTAAACATGTGGGGAACACTGAAAATGTACCCATTGGCGAGGCGTTGTATGCCGTAAAGCATTGGGGGTGTCTGTTTGGATCCTTTGGAGGTTATGGAGATTGATTAAACTACCTATTTCACTGTGCTGCTGAGTTTGTATTTCCTGCACATATGTGGTGAACCACCACCGCTTGGACTGGGCGGCATCAAGGCAGACTGTCGATATATATATATATATATATATTCACTATTTGTAATGAGCATATAACAGTGGAATTGGGATAGGTGACGCCTTAGTAACATCGTGCCTATGCTATCAAGTAATTACATTTTTTTATTTCCAATGTCAGGCTTTTTTTAAAGGTTAGGTTCTTTTGATTGTGTAATCATCTACCATCGTTATGTGATTTAGTGTTAATCACGTATTGTATAGCTATCTGTGAGGTTAATAGTTGTAACAGATAAGTAATTCTAATTACAAGGTACATGATACAATTATTATTTTTAAAAAAATTGTATGCTGCATGCCAATCATGCTGCTTTTTGCAGCGTTTATAATGCGTTTTGAATCACATGATTGAATACGAGGCATAAATGCAAGTGTTAATATGGCGACTGCAAGGTTGACAACGGCGGTTCACGCCGAAACGCGTCCCGTAGTTTGTCAATAAAATCTATTTGTCAGTTCTCTCGGAGTGCCGTTCACCTTCTTGCAGTCTTTGGAGGCGTGTGAATAATTTAGACGCGGTGGCGCGCGTCTTGTTCGGCACCCCCGGTGTTCAGGTGCAGCTGAGCACACCGCATTGAGTGTTGATATATATATAAATATGTATATCTATAGATCTTTGGTGGATATTTTCTCCATGATATTGTGGTGCTCCTAGCGGTCAACCCCTGAAAAACCATGGAAAAGTTAATTAATAAATAACCACATAATTATGATTTTAAGAGTGTTCAAATATTCCCTAATAGCATAAGCATTGCCTTTCCTTAAAACACATACACTCATACCCCAACCTTATATTTTCTACACTTCTTTGGATGGTGTTCATCTCTCCTGCAGTAGTCGCAGCAGCCCCCTGTTTGGTTGGGGTGGCTGTCTTGAACTTTCTTTGGGGCTGTTGTGCCAGTACTGCATCCACGCTTGCCAATTTTATTGCTGTTTTTTGGGGGGGGGCTTGTGTAATGGCTTAGTCCATTTCGGATGCTTCGGGCCGCTGAGAAGCCGTGTGATCATGCCTTTATTAGTATGTCATCCAGACTGATGTTGGGCTGCCTTAGGATGAGGCCCCTTTGCGTTTTGTTCCTGCATCTTTGGATGATCTGAGCCGTTATTTCCTTCTGTTTCTGTTTGCATTATCAGTGCCACAGCGCTAATGCGTCAATATCAAGCGAGAAAGATAAACAAACTGTAGGTGTTCACATTAGGACTTCCCCGCTTTACTCTTTCGAGGGATTTTTTTTCTATAAATTACCATCCCAAGCATGTCTTGCTGTCTATTGTTTGGGGACAGACGTACGTCAGAGGTCTAAGCAGATCTGTATAAATACTCCTCACTTAAACAGATAGTCAGAGGGATTTCCACCAGATGCCATCGCTGCTATTGATGCTGCACATCGCCTTGACGCGTACCCAGTCTTCGTGTCCCTACGGAGTCTAAGCTAGAGACCTCATTCCAAGGTAATGAGGGTTGGGGGCTCTTCTCATGGACATGGCGTTGGCAGATTAGGTTTATCACACCTAGCTCCCTTTTAGGTTAGAGGTTAGCCTCACCATGCTAGGGTAGTAGGACATCTCTCATACTTTGTCATTACATGTTATTGCAAGATGGTGAGGGATCACCTCGTCCTGCACCCGAGAATTGGGGGGAGCGCTAGCGCTCCCGCCATGTGCTCCCCACCCACCCCCCCCCAAGGCAGGGATGGAAGGGGAAGCCCTTCCCCTTCCACCCGACCCCCTACACCCCCCTTGTGACGTCAGCGCGCATCGAGCCCTTACAATCACAGAGGGCCTCCTACCATCGCGATCGAAAGAGAAATGCAAATGGGGGAGGCCCAGAGAGGCTTCAAAGGGAAGGAAAGGAATTTCCTTCCCTTTGAAGTCTCTCTGAGCATTTCAAAAGCCGGCTTGCAAAGCAATCCGGCTTTTGAAACGCCCACTAGACACCAGGGATTTTATTTGTGTTTTTTTAAATTGACATAAGGGAGCGACCCCTTGGGCAAGGGTCGCTCCTGGGGGGGCATTTTTTTGGAAGGCCTTTTCTGCCCACGTCTAGGCACCAGGGATCTTTTTTTTTTTGGGAGGTGAGGAGCGACCCCGTAGGCAAGCATCGCTCGCTTAGGGGGCAAATTATCTTTAGGCCATTTCTGCTGATTGGCCTATTTTTATGAGGCCAATCTGCCCCCAAGGGGGACAGAAACCACCAGACACCAGGGAGTTTTTTTACGTGAATTTCACACAAGGGGAGCGACCCCTTAGGCAAGGGTCGCTCCCCTGGGGGGGAAATTTATTTTAGGCCATTTCTGCCCCCCTGGGGGGCAGATCAGCCTATTTTGATTAGGCCGATCTGCCCCCAAGGGGGGCAGAAACCACTAGGCACCGGGGATTTTTTTTTTGTTTTACAGATGGGGAGCAACCCCTTGGACAAGGTCGCTCCCCTGCAGGGGAAAATTGTATTTAGGCCATTTTCTCGGCCGATTTTTGCTACGCCAATCTGCCCCCAAGGGGGACAGAAGCCACTAGACACCGGGGATTTTTTTTTTGCCACAATGTCACGAAGGGGGAACGACCCCATAGGCAAGGGTCACTCCGGGGGGGGGGAGGGTTGATTTATTTTAGGCCATTTCCGGCCTAAAATAAATCAACTGTTATTAGGCCGATCTGCCCCCGGGGGGGCAAAAACCTTTAGGCGCCAGGGCAATTTTTGTTTTTTGTTTTTTTTGTTTGTTTGTTTTTTTAGAGATGGGGAGTGACCCATTAGGCAAGGGTCGCTCCCCTGGGTGGCAAATTGTATTTAGACCATTTCTGCCCCCCTTGGGGGCAGATTGTCCGATTTTAGGTCAATCTGCCCCCAAGGGGGCAGAAACCACTAGGCACCGGGGATGTTTTTTTTGAGCCAATGTCACGCAAGGGGAGCGACCCCGTAGGCAAGGGTCACTCCCGGGGGAGAGTTGGTGGGGTGGGCGGCAAATTTATTTTAGGCCATTTCTGCCCCCCCGGGGCCGGCTGAGCTAGAGGCCAAAATCCACAGGTAGGCACTTGCAAAAAACACCTCTGTTTTCTGTGAAAAAATGTGATGTGTCCACGTTGTGTTTTGGGCCATTTCCTTTCGTGGGCGCTAGGCCTACCCACCCAAGTGAGGTACCATTTTTATCGGGAGACTTGGGGGAACGCTGGGTGGAAGGAAATGTCTGGCTCCTCTCAGATTCCAGAACTTTCTGTCACCGAAATGAGAGGAAAAAGTGTTTTTTCAGCCAAATTTTGAGGTTTACAAAGGATTCTGGGTAACAGAACCTGGTCAGAGCCCCACAAGTCACCCCATCTTGGATTCCCCTAGGTTTCTAGTTTTCAAAAATGCGCTGGTTTGCTAGGTTTCCCAGGTGCCGGCTGAGCTGGAGGCCAAAATCCACAGGTAAGCACTGTTTTCTGTGAAAAAATGTGATGTGTCCACGTTGAGTTTTGGGCCATTTCCTTTTGTGGGCGCTAGGCCTACCCACACAAATGAGATACCATTTTTATTGGGAGACTTGAGGGAACGATGGGTGGAAGGAAATTTGGGGCTCCTCTCAGATTCCAGAACTTTCTGTCACCGAAATGTAAGGAAAACTTTTTTTTTTAGCCAAATGTCGAGGTTTGCAAAGGATTCTGGGTAACAGAACCTGGTCAGAGCCCCACAAGTCACCCCATCTTGGATTCCCCTAGGTCTCTAGCTTTAAAAAATGCACAGGTTTGGTAGGTTTCCCTAGGTGCCGGCTGAGCTAGAGGCCAAAATCTACAGGTAGGAACTTTGCAAAAAACACCTCTGTTTTCTGTGGAAAAATGTGATGTGTCCACATTGTGTTTTGGGCCATTTACTTTCGTGGGCGCTAGACCTACCCACACAAGTGAGGTACCATTTTTATCGGGAGACTTGGGGGAACGCTGGGTGGAAGGAAATTTGTGGCTCCTCTCAGATTCCAGAACTTTCTGTCACCGAAATGTGAGGAAAACGTGTTTTGTTAGCCACATTTTGAGGTTTGCAAAGGATTCTGGGTAAGAGAACCTTGTCAGAGCCCCACAAGTCACCCCATCTTGGATTCCCCTAGGTCTCTAGTTTAAAAAAATGCACAGGTTTGGTAGGTTTCCCTAGGTGCCGGCTGAGCTAGAGGCCAAAATCTACAGGTAGGCACTTTGCAAAAAACACCTCTGTTTTCTTTAAAAAAATGTGATGTGTCCACGTTGTGTTTTGGGGCATTTCCTGTCACGGGCGCTAGGCCTAACCACACAAGTGAGGTATCATTTTTATCGGGAGACTTGGGGGAACGCTGGTTGGAAGGAAATTTGTGGCTCCTCTCAGATTCCAGAACTTTCTGTGACCGAAATAAAAGGAAAACGTGTTGTTTTAGCCAAATTTTGAGGTTGCAAAGGATTCTGGGTAACAGAACCTGGTCAGAGCCCCATAAGTCGCCCCATCTTGGATTCCCCTAGGTCTCAAGTTTTAAAAAATGCACAGGTTTGGTAGGTTTCTTTAGGTGCTGGCTGACCTAGAGGCCAAAATCTACAGGTAGGCACTTTGCAAAAAACACCTCTGTTTTCTGTCAACAAATGTGTTGTGTCCACGTTGTGTTTTGGGGTATTTCCTGTCGCGGGCGCTAAGCCTACCCACACAAGTGAGGTATCATTTTTATCGGGAGAACATAGAATAGCAAAACAAGTGTTATTGTCCCTTGTCTTTCTCTACATTTTTTCCTTCCAAATATGAGAGTGTGTGTAAAAAAGGCGTCTATTTGAGAAATGCCCTGTAATTCACATGCTAGTATGGTCACCCCGGAATTCAGAGATGTGCAAATAACCACTGTTCCTCAACACCTTATCTTGTGCCCATTTTGGAAATACAAAGGTTTTCTTGATAGCTATTTTTCACTCTTTATATTTCAGCAAATGAATTGCTGTATACCCGGTATAGAATGAAAACCCACTGCAGGGTGCAGCTAATTTATTGGCTCTGGGTACCTAGGGTTCTTGATGAACCTATAAGCCCTATATATCCCTGCAACCAGAAGAGTCCAGCAGTCGTAACGGTATACTGCTTTCAAAAATCTGACATTGCAGGAAAAAGTTACAGAGTAAAACGTAGAGTAAAATTGCTGTTTTTTACCTCACTTTCAATATTTTTCTTTTTTAGTTGTTATTTTCTGTATTAAACCCTTGTAGGATCTACACAAATTACCCCTTGCTGAATTTAGAATTTTGCCTACTTTTCAGAAATGTTTAGGTTTCTGGGATCCAGCATTGGTTTCACACCCATTTCTGTCACTGACTGGAAGGAGGCTGAAAGCACAAAAAATCGTAAAAATGGGGTATATCCCAGTAAAATGCCAAATTTGTGTTGAAAAATTGGGTTTTCTGATTCAAGTCTGCCTGTTCCTGAAAGCTGGGAAGCTGGTGATTTTGGCACCGCAAACCCTTTGTTGATGCCATTTTCAGGGGAAAAAAACACAAACCTTCTTCTGCAGCCACTTTTTCCCATTGTTTTGAAAAAAAACGAAATTTTCACTGTATTTTGGCTAATTTCTTGGCCTCCTTCAGGGAAACCCACAAAGTCTGGGTACCTCTAGAATCCCTACGATGTTGGAAAAAAAGGACGCAAAATTGCCTTGGCTAGCTTATGTGGACAAAAAAGTTATGAGGGCCTAAGCCCGAACTGCCCCAAAGAGCCAAAAAAAGGCCTGGCAGCGGAGGGGGAAAAAGCCTGGCAGCGAAGGGGTTAACCACGACACTCCCTGAGATATCACACTCCTGAGTCCATGCATAAAGGCTGCCAGAAATCACCCTTTACTGTTGGGGCTTTTGGTGAGGTGCTGCTTGTGAGCCAGGAGGGTTGGAACGACAGTTGCGACTTGTTGTAAGACTGGCATAATCGCCTACAAACACAAGCACTGTCATCGTTAAACCAGCAGTCTTACCTAGAGCAAGAGTCAAACTTCGACATGGCGCCACCACCGATGGTGTTTAGGCACTAATTTACTGATACCCTGATTATCACTGTTTCACATACAGCAGGTACCCTAAGTACCATTATGAGGAGACGTCTGTGGTCTTTGTGAAGATCCTCCTCAGCTGAACAGGAAGTACCTAATTAGGCTGTAGGTTGTTTGAGCTTGAACTCTTAAAAGGACTTTGCTCCCCATTTGGTGTTCCATCTCTTTTACCCATTTCACAACATGGCTAATGCCATAGAAATTCCTGAGAATGCTAGACAAGCATTAACTCTACACCTAGTAGCGCATGGCTTAAGAGAAGAGGGCAAGGATATTACATTCATAGTGGAAGCTAGTGAAGCTTACCAAACAGAAACATTTTATTCCTGGGTTCACTTTCTTAAAGAAGACAACACTACATAATTGCAAATGTACCAATACGGTATCAAGCATACCAGTATAATGAAATAATGCTCACGTATCAGGAGCATCAGAACTGGTTTGAGGGCGCCCTACCACATGTAACACAGCCCGTGAGATTAGGTCCCTTAGGTAATGAAGGACCAATGTGGCCTCTGTTTGCCACAAACACACCTCACCAAGGTATAAAAAATATGAAGGCAGCAGACCTGCGAAACCTATTTCTTGAACTAGTAACACTCTACAGATGACTTGTTCAGTTCGTAATGCGAACCTTGAACACTACACCAGCTCGTCCAGTACCACCAGCACCTGCTAGATATCAATTGGCTTCTGGGATTAATCCACAAACAGTACATACTATCATGGGTAAAGTACCCACAGAATGGGAGAAAATACTGTTCTGGATAGCCCAGAGAACAAATCAGCTGGAAGCTGTGTTTCCCTATACGGGAGCACAGGAGAAAAACAGAATTCTCACAATGTGCTTGCCGTTCGGGACGGTTCCCTTGGTGGATGACTGAGCCACATGGGGTACACTCTTTGCTTCAATTTATACTACCTCACATGGTACCCCGACACTTGCCAATTTAACAGAAGTGTTCAAACAAATACAGAATGAACACGGGGCTGCACCAGCCCTGGATTTGGGGATGAAATGAATGCATAACTTCGACTCAGTCTCCTCAATAATACTCAGTAATATCAAAGGGGAAGCAGTAGCACTGGCTGTATGCCAGCGCCTCTGAGAGATTCCACATTTAGACCTGGAGAAAGAGCTACCGAAAATTATTTCCGACACCTATACTAGTATAGGACGGGATACTATACTATCTGGTTAGATAGTTGCGGATGGGTGCGTTCTCCCACCCGACAGGGTTTATGATTTAAGTATCTAAATTGAGGGAGATGTAGAGCCCACCATTGGTGTGATATTTTGGGCTGAACTTAGTTATGATATCCTGCTGACCGAAAGGGACAGGCCACCTGAGCACGTCTGTGGGCTCCCACATGGAGAAGATGTGATTTTGCCTTCTTTCTCTGATCTTGTTCCGGAGGCAGTAAAACAAGTCTATGCTGTCAATTGGGCTTTGGCGCAGGCACCTGCGTTGTACCACAGTCATGTAGGTTGGGACAAGGATTCTCCTCACCATGTAATACCTATCAGGTCTAAGCCCCAACCTCAGCCACAATATCCTGTTATACACGAAGCAAAAACCCCAGTGAGGGAAATCCTCACTCAGGTCGAATACCAGAGAGTAATTGAGCCCTGTGTCCCTGCAAGGAATAACCCTATATTCCCAGTTGCAAAACCCGACCATTCTTATAGAATAGTCTTAGATTATAGACACTTAAACAGTCATACACATACATATACTTTACAAAATTCACATAGCGCAACACTAATTAATTACATAGTGCACAAAAAATAGAAAACAACATTGGATATTCCCAACGTTTTTTTCTGCCAGAACGTAGCACACGAAAGTCGGGACATGAGTGCATTCTCATTTGTCTCACAAAAATGCTTTTGCCGTTTACCCCAAGGCTACAAGAACAGCCTAAGGCTATTCTCAACCCGTGTAACATCAATGTTACATGATATTGATTCTGAGGCGTTGTCCTACGTGGATGACATCTATCTCACAGATGATGACCTCAGAATTCAATTTGCCATGGGTCGATCGGATCATCTTAGGATTCGCAGCCCTTGGCTACAAATTCAATTTTAGAAAAACTAAAATAGCCTTTATCAGCGTACTGTTCCTGGGATACGAGCTATCAAACAAGGGAATGGAGCCTGGTCCCACACTTTCTAGAGAAGTGTGCACAACTTCACGCACCTAAAATTGAAGAAAATACAGTCTTTACTTGGTTTGTTCAACTTTGGCAGAACATACATTTGTGAGTATGCACAAAATATCAAGCCACTCTATGACTTAATACTTCCTGATTTTTCCAGCAGACACTGGACAGTTGAACACACATGCATCCTTAGGGAATTGCAACAGGACATGACGGAAGCAAAACATTTGCACACATGTGACAACAAAACAAATTTAGTCATCAGAATAATTGCTGGTGCAATTGGGTTTACTTAGGTCACCTTTAATGAGGGCGACACAGTGCCCATAGCATACAAATCTAATTTATAATCTAATGCAGAACAACGTTTTACACTCACAGAAAAGATTCTAACCACAGTTCAGATGGCTGCCATTAAGGAGAGGCCACTTGCCCAAGGGAAATGCATCATTGTCGTTATCCCGGTGCCAGACTTAGAAGCCATCCCCATAGGAAACGTTCCTAACACTAAAGCATTACATCCGCCCTGGATTCAGGGGGCAACCTCCCTGACTGCCACTGATGTAGACTACATCTTTGTTCCAAAACTTCAGACACAAACATTCCTCCAATACAAACAGGAGTACTCTGCTCCTCTAAATATTTTGCCACTTGACAGATACCATACTGTCATTTACACTGATGGTTCTGCACAACCAGCTGTAGGTACCAAACATCAATATTCAGCCGCTTACGCAGCCATGAGTGGAGTGATGAAGGATGGAGTTTTTCTACCCTCAAAATACCTACACGCAGACCCTAGGGGACTGCACAGCTCAGCTGGCTGAACTCAAAGTGCTAGAACACACACAGCCAGGATTGCTGACTTTAATTGTCTGTGACTCATACTATTGTGTCCAGTCCTACAATGATTACCTTAATCATTGGCAATTGAACGGGTTTAGAGATTCCAAAGAGAACACCATAAAACACAGAACTCTGTAGGTGAGGGTGGCTGATCTTAAAGATAAGCTACCTTGGGTCCATGTAGTACATACATTGGGCCACCAAAGTGTAGTACTACAAGTTATTGGCAATACTTTGGCTGATGAAGCGGCCAAATCTGCAGTAGCAACGGCTTCTGTGGCTGCAGTGACTCATTCACAGACGAGATTGGATAATGAAATTCTGACTGCCGTGAAAGCTTCTGTGAAGGTAAGTCTCTCCCAAAACCTTACCCACAAAATATTCTTACTACATCAGTGCGCAGAATGTTGCTTATGCAACACTTCCTGGTGTTGGGGATCGAGCGATCCCCCAATGAAGAACAGAGATTAGATATAATAAAAGCAGCGCATAAGGGTGTCGCTTCTGCACATGCTGGTATCTCGGCCACAGTAATATCCTTACAGAAACGCTTTTGGTGGCCAGGTATATACAAACAGACAAAACAGTATGTCCTTTGTTGTGACATTTGTCAGCAAATTAAGGGCTCAAACATCAAATGCCCAAAGGACATCCCTCTTAGTGTCCAGCAGGCCACTACAATGTTTGTACCTGGACCATTGCGGTATACATCAACCTGATGGTGCATACAAATACATGTTTGTGGATTCTTGTTCTAGATTCCAGTGGGTATCGCCTCAGCGGTCAGCTGACGCTCGAACTGTTATAAAAGATTGCTGATCTTTATTAGTGCATATGCGGTTGCAGCATTCCATTCGGACCAGGGCCCTGAATTTGCCTCTAAGGCATTCAGGGACACCATGGGGACAATGGGTGTTGAACTCCATTACTCCTCACCATACCATCCCGAGGGAAATTCGGTCATGGAGAGGCGGAACCGTGATCTAAAGCAGTCCTTAACAGCTAGAGTATTAGGTTCTGGCCGCAGCTGGCTTCATCACACATATGGTGTCCAGAAAACACTGAATAATTTGCCAAGACAGTCCTTATGGGATGCACTCCATATGAGGTTCTCTTTGGGATACCTACGTATGTCCCAGATCTTGACGGCCCTGTTTTGGTGGCAGTAGACACACCTTTTGACATAAATGAACATCTCACTGTTTTACAGGAGCTTCAGCAATTTCGTGATGATAAATCATCCGCCAGTGCTGCCACCTTAGGAATAGGGGATTTACCAACAAATTCCACTGGCTGGATTCTAAAGTCGGGGATCTGGTTCGTGAGATGATCGCTCTGAAGAAATAATTTGGTCCATCGTACAGAGCACCGGTCCCATTCCTGGGAGTACAAGGTGTAGAACTGTCATCTTACCACCACTGCCTGGTTCTAGAGCAAACAGATTCATTTCCATTGATGACGTCAAAGTTCACCATGTGGCCGATCCTGCACCGAAAACCCAGAGGGCCCTTGGGTAGTTCCCAGGCCTTCTCACTACCCAACAGGACATACCTCTTCAAAGTAGAAATAACAACACTACTTCGGACTGCACAACAATGTCCAACGTTGCCTCGATCGTGGGGAGGGTGGAAAATTAGCTCTCGCTGATTCAAGTTAGCACTTCAACGACAACACCTGTCCAAGATTTGGCTGTTTTCCACACCAACACTACACAGACTGATGACACGACTACTATGAGCCTTCATGCAAAGTGAATACATCCACCTGTGATGTACCTGCTCCTGTGTTTGCAGAGACTGCCTCTGGTTATTTCATCGACAATTATGACTTTTCTTCAGACTCATCCACTCCAGTAATTGAAAATGTTTCAAATACATGTAAGACGTACCTATGGCTTAAAATAACTATTTAATTTACCCATGGAATTATTTATGGTTCTGCTTGGCATTTTTTGCATTGTTTCAATGGATTGGTTTTGTGACTGTTTTCCTTTTGCTCATAAATGGTCATTACCTTCCTGAACGCTCCTTTGTTGCACCTGTGGATGAGGTCTTAACTCCATATCTTTCCTCACATACGGTCCGAAGAGACTTGTCCCTTGTGAACATTTCAGCTGTACCAATTCCTGATGGGATTGTGTGGGACAAAGTTTCATTTGATATATAAAGGCCTACTCTGGTCATTCAAATTCCATGTCTCTTCAAAATTTCTATGACTGATGTAATTACACCTGGTGTTGTAACTGATGATTAGGATGTCCTGGCAGTTGATTCTATGTTAACAGAAATGAGGGACTATTCAGTGTTTGAAAGTGAGGATATATATAGATATACAATGAATTATGGAGAAATGTTCTGTTACAGTAACTGGGAACATTACTACCTGCACTGGGCCACTAGACACAGACCAGTACTTAAGTACACACAGTGGGAACAATGTTCAGCACCACCTGTGGAGAGCCAAAAACGTTATTTATTTATTTTTCTGGGCATGACACAAAACATCGAGTCATACTTTTTCAAATTACCTCCTTCAAAGATTAGGAAAATGTTGCTAACTGATACTAAGCTGATTTATTCAGATTAGTTTGTTTCCCGTCTTGCAGTTGACGGTTACAAATACTGGAGGAACACTGTTAATTTAAAGAGTGCATGGGGAACACAAGATTGGCAAATACAGGGTAGGGAAGTTTTATTTAGAGCATGCCTGATTCCTGTGCAAATGATCTTTTTAAATGACACCATTCAACAGACATCCTGTCTGGGGTTAGCAAAAATGAAAGAAATGAACATGCCCAGTATCCCCACACTGACAAACTTTAATGATTGGCAATTCTTCCTGCATGTCAGAGGAAGAGCTAGATGGAAAGGTTCAGGCTGGTACCTATAACTCTTCACTTTTCAGACCAGGCGGGTGGTTAATTTGGCACCAATGGATGTCAGCCACGTTTTTTGAATTCCTCAGGGTGTTTCAAGATTAGCCGGCTAGACCCTTGCTTCATCTCGGGTCAACACAGGTATAGTTACAACATACACTGTGGGTAAACTATGCCAACAATGAGTACAGTCTAACACATTAGCCGCAGATAAAGAACATCTTAACACTCTTTCTGAGGATATAGACTTACAGGACTTTTTGCTAGGTCCTAGGAAACGACTTGTTGTAGGACTGGCATAGTCGCCTACAAACATAAGTACTGTCATCCTTTAACCAGCAGTCTTGCCTAGAGCAAGAGTCAAACTACAACACCGGGAGCCACCGGACAAAGGAAGTTAAACAGAAAAGGCCCCGGGGGCACAAACAAAGACACACATGTGATGAGTCTGCGAGGGACCCGAGTGTCAACACAGCAGAGAGATGGGACCAAACAGTGAAAGCGTGTGCTGGTGTAGGCCAGACGGTGGTGCGGTGAGAGACGCTCCTCAAGGCCTGAACCCTGTGGATACCCCCAGAGAGTGAGAAGGGGAGATCCACCAGATTGCAGTCGGGTCATACGGAGCAGGCGGAGAGGGCACTGGGAGCCACTGGACAAAATAAGTGAAACAGTGAAGGCCCCGTGGACACGAATGAAGATGTACTTGCGGTGAGCCTGCGAGGGACCCGGCACCCATACTGCCGAGAGAGGGGAACACACAGTGGAAAGCGTAAGCAAACGGAAGGGACACCTTGAGCACTTGATCAGCAAGGCATTTCAAGAGGGACAGTACGGAGATGCACAGCCTTTATATGTGCACACAGAAGCGAGATACGGAAGACAGAGATCATGGTCAAAGGCCGCACTCTTAAGCAGCTACAAAGAAACAGCCTGGATTGGTACACAGTACAAATGGAGGTGACGGGGGCTCCTCCTGGGGGTGGAAGGCGGAACCCCCAGAGAGGTCCTGAGTCCAGGAAAAGAGCCCTCGCTGAGAACAATCATGGCAGCCATGCAGGACCTCCAGGGCCCCATTGCCCCCCGGAACCAAAGATAGACACATTCCAGTCTCCTCTGGGCGGATATGAGCAAGATCTCCACAAAAGTAGCAGCCTCAGAAACTCACATAGATGGCCTACAGGCTACAACTAGAGGAGCAGGTCCGGTCACTCACAAAAAAGAGTGAAATAATGGAAGCCAGGCTGGAAGATCAGGAGGGACAATCCAGAAGGAACAATGTGAGGGTGGTGGGAGTTCTGGAGGGCATGGAAGGCCCGAGTACAGACCTATTCATGGAGGACTTAGTTCTAAACAAGCTCAAACCGAAACGCATGTCTAACTTCTTTTCGGTGGAGAGGGCACATAGGGTACCCCACCAAAGCCAGGAGCGCTGTTACGGAAAATAGTCACCAGGATCCTTAACTACAGAGGCAGAGATGCCATATTACAGCCGGCTAGAACCTTCAGGGACCTGAAGCAAGACGACGATGTCATTCGCTTCTTTACGGATTTTACCCTCCAGGTACAGCACCAACTGAAAAGTTCTGAGGAAGTTAAAAGAGCACTGAGGGACAAGGAACTGAGATACGTGATGCTATTCCCAGCTAAACTGAGAGTGCAAGCTGAGGGAAAGACTTGGTACTTTGGCACCCCTGAAGAGGCATGGGACTGGCTGGAGGGCTGGAGGCCAGGAAACAGGCAGGGGGTGGAAGGAGAGCCAACACAAGAAGAGGACTGAGAATAACCAGATCATGCGGACACTGGTGGGACCAAATTCCTTCACGCAGGAGAAGTCAACAAGAAATGCTTGAGTTCATTTTGATTGATAGTGACAAGGGACACGGCAATCAGCCAGCATAAAGGGTGAAGACACTGGGCTTTTGCCCAAATAAGACCTGTTGAGCGACACCTTATAGGCGGCGGCACACCACCGGGCAAGTATAGTTTGGTTAGGGTGACAGACACTCTACAAGTTGGGGGTGGTCAGTTCAGAGCTCATGGAGCAGAGTAGCAGGACTGGGGGAGTTGGGGAAGCAAGTGGTTTCATGTAAGGACTTAGGTATAGTTATGAACGCGGTTCAAAGGGAGGGATTTCCCTAGCAGGAGGATGCATCAGGAGGCAGGAGGGTCAGACCCTTTACAGAATCAACAATGGGAGATGGATGGTCCGATACGCAACTTGACCATATAGTCCTGGAACATAATGGACTGGGGAGCAGTGTAGGAAACTGGCTCTGTATATATTATATCAAAATGAGATATAGGGGGTGATTCTAACCCTGACGGGCGGCGGAGGCCGCCCGCCAGAGTTCCCCCCTCCATAACACCGCTCCGCGGTCATAAGACCGCTGCGGTGATTCTGGCTTTTGCACTGGGCTGGCGGGCGGCCGCCCGCCAGCCCAGTGCAAAAGAGCCTTCCCACGAGGACGCCGGCTCAGAATTGAGCCGGCGGAGTGGGAAGGTGCGACGGGCGCAGTGGCACCCGTCGCGTATTTCAGTGTCTGCAATGCAGACACTGAAATACAATGTGGGGCCCTCTTACGAGGGCCCCTGCAGTGCCCATGCCACTGGCATGGGCACTGCAGGGGCCCCAGGGGCCCCACGACAACCCATACCGCCATCCTGTTCCTGGCGGGAGAACCGCCAGGAACAGGATGGCGGTATGGGCTGTCAGAATCCCCCATGGCGGCGCAGCTGGGGATTCCCAGGGCAGCGGAAAACCGGCGGGAGACCGCCGGTTTTCCACTTCTGACCGCGGCAAAACCGCCGCGGTCAGAATGCCCTGCGGGGCACCGCCAGCCTGTTGGCGGTGCTCCCGCCGACCCTGGCCCCGGCGGTAAGGAACCGCCGAGGTCAGAATCAGGCCCATAGTGTTCACAGAGTCCAGGGGTTCCCCAGAGGCTTGACAGAGGCAATACTAGATAATACTAATGCTCTATTTTTGGTACTGTGTTTGAGCACTTAGGCTTATCAGAGGGTAGTGTTAAGCATTTGTTGTACACCCACAAGCAATAGAAGAAACTCACACTCAATGACTGAACTCCAGACCAATTGGATTATATATAGAAAAATATATTTTTGTTACTTTAATACTAGAACCACAAGACTCAGTTCAGAATTAAATACTGTTGCAGGTATGTACTTAGCATAGACATCAATGTAACTTTGTTTCACTTTAGTCAAGTAAACAGTTTTTAAGAAAACAGAGAGTATTTTCAGAACAGTTCCTGGGGGAAGAAAATAAAGTACAGTTTTAGAGGTAAGTACATGACTTACAGTTCCAGTCTCTGGGTTATAGATAGTCCACCGTTGGGGGTTCAAGTCAACACCAAACACCCACCACCAGCAACACAGGGCTGACAAGGTGCAGAGGTCAAAGTTGAGCAATTTTAACGTGGGCTCCTATGGAGACGGGGTACTCGGAATTCGGTCTGCCAGCAGGTAAGTACCCTTGGCTCGGATGGCAGACCAGGGGGGATTAGAGGAGCACTGGAGGGGCCCCAAGTAGGCACCAATCCCACACCCTCAGCGGCACTGGGGCAGCCGGGTGCAGGGTGCAAACATGGCATTGTGTTTCCAATGAAACTCTACAAGGGTACCCTGGGGGTCTCAGGTGCTGCAGGTGAGGTCCAGGGGAGTGTCTCGGGCACACCACTGGTCAGACACAGAAGAGAGCTGCCTGTTTATCGTTTCTGCACCAGATGTCAGTTTCTCCAAGGCCTGGGGATTGCTGGTGCAATGGGCCCTTTGGCGTCGGTTATCTTCGTCCAGGTCAGCCACAGTCAGGGTGATCCTCGGGATTCCCTCTGCAGGCATCGTCGTGGAGGGGTGGAGAGGTCAACACAGGGTGCGCACTTGGTCACCGTCACCTAGGGGTCCTCTCTGGTTAGTTGGGCCACCTGGACTCGGGCAGTGGGCGTCGAGTGCAGAGTGGTTAGGACTCACGCTTCTGGGGTGAGGTGGGAGTCCTTCAGAAGAGGTTTCTTCTTCTGTTCTTCTTTGGACAGGGCCGCTGTCCACAGGAGTTCTTGATCCTCTGTGAGGCAGGCAGTCCTCTGGAGGTTTCCAGAGGTCGCTGGACCTGCAGAATGCATCGCTTTTCTTCTGCAGGTTCTTTGAAGCAGGAGACAGGCCGGTAGGGCTGGGTCAGAGTTATTTGCTGTTTCCTTTCCTTCTCTGCTAGGGTTTCCGCGAAGCAGTCCTTCTTCTTCTTGTGAGGTCATCAGTAATCTGACTCTCTGGGTTCAGGGAGCCCTTAAATACAAGATTTAGGGGCATTTTTAGGGTTAGAGGGCAGTAGTCAATGGCTACTGTCCCTGAGGGTGGCTACACCTTCCTGGTGCCCATTCCCTTTGGGGAGGGGAGCACATTCCTATCCCTATTGGCCCTGATCCTCCAAACTAAGATGGAGGATTCTTTAAGGAGGGGGTCACTTCAGCTCTGGACACTTAAGGTGTGGTACTGGCTGAGGTGGTGACTCCTCCTTGTTTTTCCTAATTATCTCTCTGGACTTGCCGCCAAAATTGGGGCTTTGTCTGGGGGCTGGGAATCCCCACTAGCTGAAGTGCTCGGGGGCATTGTAACACAAAGCCTGAACCTTTGAGGCTCATTGCTATGATTTACAGTTCCTGCAGGGGGGGGGTGTGAAGCACCTTCACCCAGTGCAGGCTTTGTTTCTGGCCTCAGAGAGCACAAAGGCTCTCACCCTATGGGGTCGGAAACTTGTCTCTCAGTGACAGGCTGGCGCAGACCAGTCAGTCTTGCACTGAGGGATTAGGTAAAATACAGGGGACATCTCTAAGATGCCCTCTGTGTTCATTTTTTAAAGAATCCTACACTGGCATCAGTGTGGGTTTATTGTTCTGAGAAAGTTGATAGCAAACTTCCCAGTATTCAGTGTAGCCATTATGGAACTGTGGAGTTCGTTTTGACAAACTCCCAGACCATATACTTAATATGGCCACACTGTACTTACAATGTCCAAGAATTGACTTAGACACTGTATGGGCATATTCCTCAAGCAGCTATGCCCTCACCTGTGGTATAGTGCACCCTGCCTTAGGGCTTTAAGGCCTGCTAGAGGGGTGACTTACCTATGCCACAGGCAGTGTTTTGTGTGCATGGCATTCTGAGGGGGATGCCATGTCGACTTTGCCTTTTTTTCCCCATCAACATACACAATCTGCAATGGCAGTGTGCATGTGTTAGGTGAGGGATCCCTCACACAACACATGCTGCAGCCCTTAGGGACCTTCCCTGGTTATAGGGCCCTTGGTACCACTGGTACCTTGTGTGCCATGGGTGTGCCAATTGTGGAAACAATGGTACATTTTTAGTGAAAGAACGCTGGTGCTGGGGCCTGATTAGCAGGGTCGCAGCACACTCTCAGTCAAGTCAGCATCAATATAGGCAAAAAGTGGGGGGGGGTAACTGCAGCAAGGGCCATTTTCCTACAAGCAGGATAAAGCACACCTTAGTTTTACAGCACATGAAGCGCCACGCCCCAGACATAGTCTTGCTTAAGGAAACACACCTTAGAGGCAACCACTATAAGGCCGTGGACATGTTTGGCTACATTCTCAAAGCACATGCAGGGTACACTACAGATGGTACGGGAGTGGGAATTCTGGTGAAAAAAACAATACCCCTTACTATCCACCAGTTGTGGCACAACCATATGGCCTGATATGTGGCTCTCTCAGGCACTTGGGAGGGCACCACGCTCAATCTGTGCTCCATATACCGTCCCCCTCAATTACAAGCAGTGACCCTTGCAGAGGTGGGGGATTTGCTGCTACACCTACCCTCAGGGATCCTTATCTTGAGTGGTGACCTCAATCAGACCATGAACATGGAGTTAGATTGATCTGGGACTTCAGGAGGGGGAGGAGGCTTGGGGACACATTCCCAGTTTGCGAGGGCGCTGGGTCTACAAGACCTCTGAAGGTAAACTGCATACAAGACAATACACATACGTCTCAGTGGCCCACAGGAGTTTCTCCAGATTGGACTACATTTTTACTTTGTGCGCTCATGCTCACCAGTTCTGCGACATGACTATCCATGCGAGGGGTGTCTCTGATCATTCCCTGGTTGGGGTCAAACTGATGGGCCCACAAAGGGATTATACATTGCCGGGAAGACTGAACGTTTTGGGACTGAGGGATCCGGGGGTCAGGGAGAGTCTGCGGGAATTGGCATCCCTTCACTTCTCGGAGAATCGGGGTTCAGTGTCGTCAGCGGGGACATTATGGGAGGCCTTCAAGACAGTTCTGAGGGGCCAGGTGCAGTGGTCCTGGGGGTGGTGAAGAAGGAGACGCAATTAGAAGCATTACCAAAGAGAAAGGCATAGTCAGCCTGGAAGCGACAGTCTTGGCTACCAATGATCCAGAATATGGAGAGCAATTGAGACTGTGGCAATCAGAGCTGAGAACTCTGGTAGAGAACCAAGCCACGCAATATGCCATAGCGGTTCAGAGCAGGCTGTACGACGTGGGCGATAAGGCGGACAAGCTACTATCATGGCTTGAGTGGCGGGATAGAGAATGTACATAGGTACTGAGGGTAGAAAATTTAGAGCGGGTTACAAAACGACTGGGGTAGCCGTAGCAGAGACCTTTGCAGATTACTATGAGAACTTGTATACCTGTATGACCAATATGTCTGCCGAAGATTGCAAGGATTTTCTCAGGGTTATCCAACTACAGGAACTGAAGAAGGATGATATAGACACACTGGAAGCCGTGATGATGGAGGAAGAAGTGACCCTGGCATTGTGAGACTTACAGACAGGGAAGGCTGCAGGCCCAAATGGGAAAGCAAGTCAAACTGTACAAGGAAATGGGCACTGTAACTGCCAGTTTGTTAGACCTAACAGCCTTAGGGTGGTCACCCCTAACTTTTTGCCTGCCTCCCTCCACTTTTTGGATACTGTTTTTGCTGGTTTCTAGACTCTGCGTACTTTACCACTGCTAACCAGTGCTAAAGTGAATATACTCTCTCACTTTAAACATGATGACATTGGATCATACCCAATTTGATTATTTAATTAACGTATAAGTCCGTAGTAAAGTGCACTATATGTGCCCAGGGCCTGTAGATTAAATGCTACTAATGGCCCTGCTGCAGTGATTTTGCCACCCACGTAAGTAGCCCCTTGACCATGTCTGAGGCTTGCCATTGCAAGGCCTGTGTGTGTGCAGTTTCACTGCCAATTCGACTTGGCATTGAAAAGTACTTGCCATGCCTCAAACTCCCCCCTTTCTACATATAAGTCACCCCTACGGTAGGCCCTAGGTAATCCAAAGGGCAGGGTGCTGTGTAGACAGAAGGCAGGACATGTACCTGTGTAGTTTACATGTCCTGGTAGTGTAAAACTTCTAAGTGTGTTTTTACACTGCTTTGAGGCCTGCTCCTTTCATAGGATAGCATTAGGACCACCCTCATATACTGTTTGAGTGGTAGATCCTGATCTGAAAGGAGTAGACAGGATATATTTAGTATGGCCAGAAGGGCAAAATAAAATTGTGCTTAATGGTGAAGTTAGATTTTATATTACTATTTTAGAAATGCTATAAGTGAGCATTTCTCTTGACTTAAATCCTTCTGTGCCTTTCAATCCATGTCTGGCTAGGTTTAGTTGACAGCTCCCTTCTGCATTCACTCAGATAACCCCAAACACAGGTTGCTCAGTCACACT
Organism: Pleurodeles waltl; assembly: GCF_031143425.1. Lineage (NCBI taxonomy): Eukaryota > Metazoa > Chordata > Amphibia > Caudata > Salamandridae > Pleurodeles > Pleurodeles waltl. Next base: position 96,701,424 of record NC_090437.1, read on the forward strand.
TGCATACATCTGCATATTGAATGGGTCTTCCTGGGCTGGGAGGGTGGAGGACTTGACACTTACATGTCAAAGGACAGTAGCCTGCCCTCACACAAAGGACTGCCACACCCCCTACAAAGGACTCACCGGACTGCTTTCTGTGAAGGACTGCTGCCTTGCTGTTGCCCTGCTGCTCTCTGGCTGTGCTGAGAAGTGCTCTCCAAGGGCTTGGATAGAGCTTGCCTCCTGTTCCCTGAAGTCTCAGGACCAAAAAGACTTCATCTCTACAAAAAGACTCCCTGTGCAGCAAAAATCAACGCACAGCCTGCCAGAAATGACATACAGCCTGCATCGCAGTGAAAAATTCACTGTACGCTGAAACGGAATGATGTAGCCCGACTTCGCAACGAGAAGATTGGCGCAGCGCCAATGTAGCGACTGGAAATTTAACACGCGGCCCACTGGATTGACACACAGCCGAGCCGGAACAACGCAGCCAGACTTCCTAAGAGGAATCGACACAGAGCCTGCCGTGGGGTAGAAATTTCCACCGGATCGATGCAGACCCTGTGACTATGTCCTCTCAGTGCCGGATTTCAACACATCATCCCCCGAGGCGTCTGAAAACCCCGCAACCCAAAGAGGATCCAAGACCGAGCACCTGAAATTGACACAAAGACTTCTCTGCGTGAAAAATAAACAATGCATCCCTGTTTTCCACACATCTCCTCCTCTGCGGTTCTTTGCTGAGATTTTGAACGCAAACCAGATACTTTGTGCTTGCAAGATACATTTATTGCTTTTAAGAGACTAAAGACACTTTACATCATTTTTACAGTGATACCTCAAAATATACTTATTGCATTTGAATTGTTTTGACCTGCATCTTATCAGATAAATATTATATATTTTCCTTAACACTGTGTGGTGTATTTATTTGGTGTTCTACTGTGTTATTGCATGATTTATTGCACAAATACTTTACACATTGCCTTCTAAGTTAAGTCTGGCTGCTCAGTGCCAAGCTACCAGAGGGTGGGCACAGGATAATTTAGATTGTGTGTGACTTACCCTGACTAGAGTGAGGGTCCTTGCTTGGACAGGGGGTAACCTGACTGCCAACCAAAGACCCCATTTCTAACACAGTCCATTACTGGAGATGTTTAAGGAAGCCAGGGACAATGGCTGCCTACCAGCAGACCAAAGGGCAGTGACAATTCTGGTGATCCACAAGGAGGGGAGGCCTCCGGAGGTGTGCAGTTCATATAGGCCGATATCCTTCCTAAATATAAAAGCTAAGGTACTAGCCAAAGTGTTAGCCAATAGGCTGCGGGAAGTATTAGGATCCTTGGTGCATCCGGATCAATCGGGCTTCATGCCGGACAGAAGAATGAGATTCAGTCTTCTGCTCTTGTTCGGTGTGCTGCACCTGACTGCGGAGGCAGATGAGGCGGCCCTCAGGGTGCTGGATGCCAAAATAGCATTCGACTCCCTGGAGTAGAACTAATTGTTTGTAGTCCTGGAGAGACTTGGGTTTGGGCCTCAGTTTTGTATGTGGACCAGGCTGCTGTATGCCACCCCGATGGCTTGTGTGAGGGTCAATGGAGTGGTGTCACGAGAATTTCAATTGGGGAGGGGCACCAGACAGGGTTGTCCACTGTCCCCCTGCTCTTTGCCCTAGCACTAGAGCCACTGGCAGCATGGATTCATCAGGATCCCTTGGTGAAGGGAAGCCAAACTTCAGGAGGCTGGGAGAACGTATATCCTTATACACGTATGATATTCTTCTTTATATCTCATGGCCCTCACTGACGATAGGCAGGCTCAGGCAAATATTTAGAGTATTTGGTGACCATTCTGGATACACTATAAATTGTTCCACATCCCTGGCGGGGGGAGCCCAGCCTCCCAGGGGACTGTGGGGCTCCAGTGGTGACAGAGGGCTCTCGCTATTTAGGAATATATGTAACCAGAGATCCCGGAGGCTTCCTGAGGAAAAACCTGACTGTCCAACTGGAGAAACTTAGAGGGGATGTGACTCAATGGCAAGACCTCTCTCTGACCTTGATGGGAAAGGCTGCTCTCTATAAGATGATGAGCCTGCTGCACCTTCTCTGTGTCCTGCAAAACACCCCATACAGCATTCCACGTGAGGTATTTGGCATGATTGCCTTGGAGGTACGAAGGTTGCTGTGGGGCAGGGGACACCGAGGATTGCTCTAACCAAACTACAGAGGGGACTATATGATGGGGGATTGGCAGTACCAGACATTCAGAAATACTATTGGGCATCGCACCTTCTTGTGGTCAGCGAGTGGATGTTTGGGGACCAACAGGACCCGGCATACAGGCTGGAAAGACATCTGCGGGGATGGGGGCCCGAAGCCCAGTTACATGACACTCGACGGGAGCGAGCCCTGCCACATCACACGAGGGCAGTGACCCAGGCCTGCAATGAGGCAACTAAACACGTGGGGTGTATGGGAAAGCTCACTGACCTTACCCCGCTATGGCATAGTTACGAGCTATCAGAGGTGCAAGGCTTATCAGGATTCCAGGGATGGGAGACAATTGGTATAGAACGCCTGGGCGACGTGTGGAGGGGACAGGCATTCATTAGTTTTGAGACACTTAGAAAGGAGTACGCATTGGCACCCAGTGAACACTTTCGGTACATTTGGCTCGGACACCCGTTGAGGAAACCCATTAGGGAGGGGGATAGCCTGCTGAATGCTTCCCCGCTGAAAGATTGAGTCCTACTCGAGCCAATTCCTAGGCGGGGTGCTTCTGCAATTTATAAAAAACTAATTAACAATTCCCCTGACCCACTGCGCAACTTGAAGGAGAAATGGGAGACTGACCTGGGACCATTAGAGGAAGAGGAGCGGAGGGAGGCCATTGGCAGTGCCAAGGACATAGCCATCAGGGTCAGATTCAGACTACTACAACTAAAAATCCTACACAGAGTATACTACCCGCGTACTCTGCTATTTAAGATTGGCAGAGCAGAGAATCCGTGCTGTCTGAGGCATTGTGGAGAAGAGAGCACACTTATGCATATATTATGGGAAAGTCCTCAAATAATGGAATATTTGGCAGGAGTGGTCAGAAAGATGTCAGGCATCACTGCGCTTGAAATTTCGTTAGATCCTAAATGGTTAATCCTGGGAATATCAGGGGAATACACCTGGCCCAAAATACACAGAAATATGGCTGAGGCTAGCAGCAGGAGTGGCTAAACGTAATATTGCAAGAGCCTGGGGGAGTGCGGTTACCTCTCAGGTATTAGATTGGCAACGTGATCTGGACTGGTGCCAGCAGATTGAGAAGGTCATATATAAGGGCAGAGGTTGCCACAAGAAATGGAAAAATTATGGGGGGCTTGGGCAACTGCTCGGGGCTCAGGCACAGACCAGCCTGGTTAAACAATAAGGTGAGGAATTCAATCTATCCTATAGACAGTGAGAGGGCTGAAAAAGGGCCACGAAAGACTGGACGATAACTTCTTTTATACCGATGTATGATGTTATGTAACTCATGTATGTACCCTCTATGCATTGCCTTGATGTGACAGTGTGAACCCTGTTTATGGTTTGAACAACAATAAAAAGAATTATAATTAAATAAAAAGTAGTACCGTTCAAACCTTTATACTTAAATCACTCCCATTTGTAGGCAAGCTAGCAGATACCAACGGCAAACCCGTCCTGACATCTTACAAATAAGATAGGGCGGTTCTGATGGCAATACTTGATGTTTGAAGTTAGCAGACAGTGAAAACAGGCGGGAGGCAGGAGTTTGGTAAATTGTCGCTAAATTAGGAATAATCTTAACAAAACTATGCTATACATCAGCTGTTGCATTGGGGGCTTAAGGCAACCAACAACCAGTAGCAGCTCGGTAATGGATTCTGTTTTCACAAAGCAAAGGCACAGCATTCACATTTTGCAATGAAGAACAGAGCAGAAAATCAGTAACCTTTTCAGTTTGCTATGAAATGCGAAGGAGGAGAACTGGGGAAGGTAACTACAACGCGTGGCACATGCCATGCATGCTAAAAGCAGCATCAAACAAACTGCGCAGGGACCAGCACAGGTTGCTAAGGACAGTCCCAACACGCGTCTGCTATCAAGGTTAATAAAAAGGGCAAACCAGCGACACATGCAGACCTCTACACAATGTAGTGAAGGATTCAGAATCGCGAGGCTCTTAAAAATGAGCTCCCATCCACCTTAAGCTATTTATGACGAATTGTCATCATTATCATCGAACAGGGGTTGGGTGATCTATCCGGGAAACGGCTTTGTGTTTTTATGCTTTATTTGGTATGCAAGAGTGTACACCAGGAAAGGCAGAATCACGCTGGTGCTGCTCAGCAGAGCAGTTGTTATTGATGACGCAGAAAAGGAAGGTCCGACATATATTCATGTATACCGTGTAATCAATACATATAATGAAGTGTGATTTTAATAAAGAAAAAATGTACGAGGGAAACTGTGCCCTCAGGGTAGTTCGCCATCATTATAAACGAGCTTTATTAATCACAAAGTATTAAAAATGTAGTAATCCGTCATAATCGCAAATGTATGCCATGATTTCTTGTTTGAAAACTGTTTTGCTTAGCTTAAATTTAGTACAGGCTTTGGCCTAGTTACTTGGTTTCAAATTCTAACTGCGTGATTTTTTTCCTTGAACTAATGAAACAGATATTCTTGCTTGAAGTTGTATTTTTCCAGTAGAAACTGGCTGGTACACTTATCTCCAAGGTTTCGTGCTAGGCCGGTTACATCCCCTTTGATACAAGGTCAGTCTCTGCAGGTGCGGACAATGAAGGTACAGATATTAAAATAATTGGCAAACCATGATACAATTTGTGTTCCAAGGCTCCAAGGACAGTGTATGCATAAATGGGCGCTAGTAAAAGACAATTTTTGATTGGACAATTTGAAGCCAACCTATGAACCCTCCAATGGAAGACCCTGCAGAATTTGGAATGTTTCTTACTTAAACCCACCGGACAAAGAGAAGTCAGCCATTTTCCTCGATGCCAGTTTGAAGCCTGATGCCAGACTCCATTTTGGACGACACCCTGATGCCCTCTTCTCTATCTGAGAGACAGAGACTTTAAGAATTCTCACCCTAGAGACTTTAACTTTGATTTGCCCCCGTCTTGCCCATGCAGTAACTTTGCCCCATTCTCCTTGCCGCTGCAAGGAAACTTGCCCTTAACTTTGCCCCTTTGAAATTTGCCCCATGCTGATCAACCGGTACCTGAAGGACGAAGACTTTTCTTGAATGCTGATTGTATTTGGTAAATATGAAAGGATAAATGTATTATGCATTGTGTTTTTTCTTTTAGGTACCAACTGCTATTTTGATAGGGTCCTAGCTAGAAGTTTTCCAAATTTGTGTTGACTAAATTCGTTTTGCATGAAGTCCCACATGCCAATGCTAATTAGAGGTTAGTCGAGGTATTCGTCAATGTATCATGAAGAATTGAAATCTTGTTATGCTGACCGAATGTATGCAATTAGTCAAATACAGTTAGTCACATTGGTGATTTGCATTGCTATAACAGAGTGTATCATTATCCAGATTTTACGTAGATTGTGTTTCTTCCGCCGTTATGGACAGCTAGTAATGTTCATATACATATATCAATTGGTCTTGAGACATATATATATCGTGCTAGCTTTGTTAATATAGGGAAATAAATTCACTAACTTCTAATAAACTGGTGTGGTTATTCATGACTGAAAGGTCATGGTGCGCCGAAATACCAACTGTTATTGATTTCTGATGTGTTATATTGATCTATTAATTGAGTACTGATTACCGATTACAACAGTTATTGATTATTGATCTGAGTGACTCGACTATTGAGGATGAGGAGAGCCCGACTCGGTTAAAAGATTCACCGACCTCCAACGTGTCCAGGTACAGGTAATTTATAAGGGCTGGACGCGTTATCAGTAGATGGTAGCAGAGATTGATGGTTTCGCCCTTTGGGACCCCATCCGAACAATAGACAGAGTCAGGTTAGAATTTTCTTTGATAAAACAAGTTGGAGAGATGATGATGCCCTAAGTCCCCAATGACTTTCCCGGGATCTCGGAGCTTGCGAATGAGGAACATGGAGGTATGAGAATGGTCTCAGCATTTCTAGTGACGGTATGAGTGAAGTTAGGGTTTCGCGCTTGCACAGCTTATCGCCGTAGATTAATTGAGAAGTTTGTGAGGATTTAAGGAGTTAAAAGATATTAGAGGAGTGTTCCTCCAAAGGTGTGAGAGTAGGGAAGTCGTTGAACTTCACGTGTGTGTAGCGCTTTGAGCAGAAAAATTGTCCACGTGGTTGTTGATGTTGAGACGGGCCCTGCGAGGTCAAGAGACTCCGGAGTATGTTGAAAAGTGTATGTGACACTTGTTTGATGTTGTGATCTGGTCGGTTTAATAGGTTGATCGGGCGTGGTCAACAAGTCGGTATGAATGTTGCAGAATGAAAGAAAACTTCGACTTTGAGATTTGACGAATTCTAAAGTGCACTAGAATAGTTCATTGATCAGTTGAGAGTAAAGTTTGCAGGTCAAATTTTGCTTGCGAAAGTGGGAAACCGAGAAAGATGGAATAACTGCTGAGGCTAGTGAAAAATCCCTAAGGTTTCTGAAGCGATCGTATTACCTTTCCTGTAGTAAACCGACAGATCTGTTTTATTCTTTTGGTTAAGTGCTCGTGTTATAGTGCAGAAATTAGTTTATGAGTGAAGCCGAATGAAAAGAGGACAAGCCGTGGGACTTTGTCAGCCGCAGTGTGTGAGTGTGACGTCACTAGGAGCCGCGCTGGGATAGGTCGGTTGGTGAGAAGGGTCGCGCACGGATTGGACGCAGTCCGTGAAGCGCAATTGGAAGGGGAAAGGCAAGCGAAGAGTATTCCGGGAATTAAAGTCACTTATTGATTACATATTTTAGAAAAAACAAAAGACGGAAAGATGAAATTTTTCAAAGCATTTAAGAGTGCCATGAGGGGAGATGTTTATATTAAAGCAAATGTAGGAGAAGAAACACCGCCTGAGGGTACACCAGCTTACATCGTCATTGAAGTAAAGGGTGTAGCGCCATGTCTATGGTTAAAACAATGGTGGAAATTAACAGAGAAACATGGAAGTGTAGCGTTCCCTATCCACGGGTTGTTTAATTTAAGGGTTTTAGAAAATCTGAGATTTGCGCTATACGACATGAAAGTACCTCCAAGGCCAGCACAGTTTGAGGCATTAGCAATTTGGGAGCTAATAGCTAGAAACCAACAACAAAAGAAATTTGAGACAAGAATAAGAAAAGTAGAAAAGACACTAGCGGATGCTAGATGGGACAGCACACAAAAGGTTTGGAGATCAGACGTATTGCAGGGGATTAAATTGTTTCCAGCGATTACCGAGGAAGCGGAGACGGAAGGAAGGAAAGCCACCTGTAAGACAAACAGGAGTCAGTCCAGAGAGGGAGAGAGCAATAGAAACTCGAAAAGGGGAGACGAGTCAGATGATGAGGAATTCATTATACAATTGCTGAATGATCGCCCACCGCCATATGTGGAAAGCGAAAAAGGCTCAAGCATTAGTACTGCCCCTCCAGAACCAATACAGGGTAATGTAACACCAAATTTGAGAATATCTCAGAGGCCGAGCAGCTCTGACATGCCTTTCTCACCACGAATACCACGGATTCAGAGAATGTACCCAGACGTGCCAACATTGAAACATGCTGATAACTATCAGCCACAGGTTCAAAGGCACTGTTGAGATGAGCATAATGTGGGAATGACTTCCGATTCAATGGCGCAGGGAGGACAAAACTATCAGAGACCGACAGTGATTCAAGCTGAATCAACACAGTTCTCGATGCCCCAAAAGCAAACGCAAACGCAAGAAGCGCGAGTAGTAGAAAGCCAGTTAGGTATGCCAGCAATGATGAACCACAATGTGGGGATTAACATGCCACAGAATTCGGGGAACAGACAGAATCCAGATGCAATATCTCTACCTATCACTGTAGGTCCACCAGTACCACTGTACCTACAGGCAAATTCAAGCACCAGCGACCAAGGGTTAATGATACAGAATGGGACAGGGAGAAGATGCATAGAAACCACTCCAGAGACAACTCCGATAGCGGCACTGCCAAATGGATCTGGGGCCTTGTCGGAATTTAGTCCAATTCCAATTTGTGCTCCGTCAACCGTGGTAAGGTCACATCCACCACTATTAGTACCGGTAACCTCACAGACTGAAACATTACAGAAACCGTCAATGGCAGTTGATGTAACTGCTACATTGATGGGACTGAACGCGCAACAGTTAACACAATGGTTCAACAGCCTGAACTCCCCACAGAGTACATCAGGCGGGAAGGGAGAAGAATACCTGAATAAGGTTGGGTATGGAGGCAGATGAACTGGTAGAGGGAACAATGGGTTTGAACAGATTAGAATCATACACAGAGGAAGAACTAAGATACATGTGCCCTAGTATTACAAGAGAAGTGAGCAACATACATAAGAAGTTACAAGAAATTGCAGACAGAAACGAGATCGATATAGGTAAGACCAAACACCTGAGCAGAAGTTACAGGTTAGACTTTGAGACAAAAGATTTTGAACACATGAGATCCGCAGGGATGAAAACACACCTTAAAGAGATACTGCAGAGTGCACAGGTTTGGAGATGTTTAGACAAGTGGGGAAGCAGGTGGGTTAAGAAAAAGGACAAAAAGAAAGACAATACTTCAGAACGAAGTGAGAAAAAACAACAGAATGACGATCTGATAACCATGTTACCAATGAGAGAGACAGCAGGGGGAAAACTTGTACATGTACCATGGCACAGGTGCGATATTCAATCCTTTACGGATGACTTTCCCAAATTAAGAGAGAAGCCGATTGAGTGGTATCAACAAACGGATAGATTTGTGAAACTCGCGAAGTGTCTCTGGGAAGACCTGAATAACTTATTTGAAATTGTGGTTCCGGCTGATTTGTGGGAAGATTGTAAAAGGGCTGTAGGTTGGCCAACGAGTGAACCAGAGAGAGATAGGGACACAGGTGCGCCATCACCTACGGTAATGAGTTTGTACCACAAGGTGATCGAGCACTTGAAAACCAAGGTTGCATCGAAAAATGTGGATTGGCAGAGGATTGACAGAACAGCCCAAGAGGTTAAAGAGTCTATACATGCGTACTACGAGAGATTGTTGAAGGCGTTTAAAAATTACAGTGGCACGGAAACGATTGAGCCAAAAGACATGCTCCATTTTGTGTTCAGGTTTGTGGAAGGGCTGAGACCCGAAATTAGCCAGATGATTAAATCGCATTTGATTTGTTGGCAGTCAAAGTCGATCGATGAAGTGTTGAATTATGCAAAATACTGCAGTGATGAGATTGAGACAAAGCAGAAAAGATTGAAGGAAAAGGTGATGGTGATGCAGCTCAGAGCAGCTCAGACAGGTTTACAAGGTTTGCAAGGTTTTCAACAACAGATGCCGCAGCAGCAGCAGCAGGGAAATGCTATGTTTCAGCCGCAGATGAGAGGCAGAGGCCGAGGAGGTTTTGTGAATAATGGTCCTGATTTGAATACCGTTATGATTCCAAATGGTATACAGGCAATGAAGAAGGTGATGCCATGTCACACGTGCGGAATTGTCGGGCATTGGAAACAGGAGTGCCCAATGATGGTGCAGGAAGGTGTAGGTCAGCAAAACAATGATGTCAATGCATTTCAGACTATGAGAGGACCGAAACTGAGAGGTCCGAACCCACATTTTCAAAACAATATGAACCAGATGCAGGGTCTACAACCCATGCAACCGCAACAGGTGCAAATGCCTCGTGTGCAAATGACACAATTGCAGCCAATGCAACAGCAGTTTCCTATGGTACCTAATCAGCAAATGCAAATACCCTTAGCACCAATGAATCAGCAGCAAGCAATGCTTCCTCAACAGGTCACGGGTCAGGGAATGAGTCAAAATGACACAGTACACCAATTCCCACTACACAGCGAGAATGGAATAAACGATGCATGGGAGAATGAAAGTTCAGATGAGGAGGGAAATTGTGTGCTTGCAGCATCTTTGGAAGTTGATCAAAAGGGTCCGTATGTGGAGGGAAGAGTTATGGGTCATCGCGTTTCATTCTTGGTTGACACAGGAGCTACACGTTCCACTGTTAGGAGCATTGAAGTGCCAAATTTGCCACTTTCAGGGAGAACAGTTCAAGTAGTGGGAGTAGCAAACAGGTACCTGACGAACCCAATCACAGATCCAGTACAAGTCAGAATTGGTAACTATCAAGGGTCACATAATTTTGTGGTATGTGCCTCAAGCCCGATATCACTGTTAGGGAGAGACCTATTGTGCAAATTGGGATGTTCGATTATGTGTTCGAACGATGGAATTAGAATTCAGACGAGCAGTGATGGGGAAGAAGAGGACAGTGTAGAAGGGGATGAGATGGAGACTGTCGATGAAGAGTATCCTCTGATTACCCTTTTTCCGATGATCACTGAAGCAGATATTCCAGCTGAGGTACAGGAAACAGTCGGAAAAGAAGTGTGGGATATGACAGGAAAAGAGGTGGGATTGGTGAAAGGAGTGGAATCAGTGAAAGTGACCGTAAAACCCAATGTAACCTTTCCCCAGACCCCACAATACCATATGGCTCAAGACACCCTCATGAAAGTCGCCCAACTCATTGATGAGTTTGTAAAGCAGGGAGTACTGAAAGAAGTGTTAAGCAGTCCATGTAATTCACCAATTATGGGACTAATAAAGCCAAGTGGAAAGGTACGAATTGTGCAGGACTTGAGGAAAATAAATGACATAATAATTAAATGCTGCCCTGTAGTACCAAATCCAGCTGTGATAATGTTTCAAGTCCCTTGCGATGCCGAGTGGTTCTCAGTCATCGACTTGTCACAAGCATTCTTTTCGGTGCCTCTTCATGAGGACAGCCAATTTCTCTTTTGTTTCAAACTCTTAGACAGAATTTACAGTTGGTGTCGAATTCCTCAAGGGTTTTCGGAGTCACCGTCAATTTTCAATCAGATTCTAAAGAAAGACTTGGAAGCGTTAGAATTGCCATTCGAGTCAACCCTAGTACAGTACATTGATGACTTACTGATTGCATCCAAGACAGAAAGTGACTGCACAGCCGACACCATTGCCCTATTGAACCATTTGGGAAGGAATGGACACAAGGTGTCTCCTTCAAAATTACAGTTCTGTCAGAAGAAAGTGAAATATTTGGGTCACCAAATAGAGAAAGGGTCACGGAGAATAATGAAGGAAAGAATAACAAGTGTACTTCAAATGAGTCCCCCAAAGACGAGGAGGGAGGTGAGGAAGTTTTTGGGAATGGTGAGTTACTGTCGCCAATGGATTCCCAACTTCTCAACCCTAGCAAAACCTTTACTGAAACTGACCCAGAAGGATGCATTGGATGAAATTGAACTGAAAGGAGAAGAGATGGATGCTTTTATTGAATTGAAAGAATGCATGTGCAGGGCTCCAGCTTTAGGTATGCCTGACTACACAAAGCCTTTCACATTGTTTTGCCATGAACGTGATTCATGTTCCTTGTCTGTCTTGACCCAAGCCCATGGTGGCGTAAACAGACCAGTAGCGTATTTTTCAGCTACTTTGGATCCGGTCGCAGCAGCACTGCCAGGGTGCTTGCGCGCCGTAGCCGCAGTTGGTATCAGCCTCACTCAGAGTGAAGGAATAGTGATGGGACACCCTTTAACAGTCATGGTCCCTCACTCAGTTGAGATACTTTTGACACGTTCCCGAACACAGCACATGACTGGTGCTAGACTCACAAGGTACGAAACAATAATTCTGGGATCACCTAATGTGCAGCTGAAAAGGTGCACTACGTTGAATCCAGCAACCTTGTTTCCCAGTGAAAATGCTGAAATTGAGAACGCTGAAGACATCGAGCACGACTGTCTTCAGGTGACTGAATTTTGCACCAAACCAAGACCTGATATCAAAGATACCCGATTGGAAGAAAATGATCAAATTATTTTTGTCGATGGTTCATGTTTAAGAGATGCACTGGGTGTATTGAAAGCAGGGTACGCTGTATGCACGGTAACAGGTGTTTTGGAAGCATCTTGGCTTCAAGGAGTTTACTCTGCACAGGTAGCAGAATTGGTAGCCCTTACTAGAGCTTGCCAACTCTCTGCATTGATGAAAGTTACCATTTACACTGACAGCCAGTACGGGTTTGGAATAGTGCATGATTTCGGACAATTGTGGTCACAGAGAGGCTTCATGACCTCTTCAGGATCGCCAGTGAAAAATGGCGAAAGAATAAAAGAATTGTTACATGCCATCCAACTACCAGGAGAAGTAGCAGTGGTAAAATGCAGTGCACATTCGAAGGGACAAGATTATGGGGGTCATTCTGACCTCGGCGGTAAAAGGCGCCTACCGCCGGTCAGAAATCCTCCATAATCCCGCCGCGGTCGCGGAAACCCGCCACGGTCATTCTGACCCGCAGAAGGCAAACCTCCGAAAATCCGACCGCCACAACAGACCGCCAGACCAGCGGTCGGCGGAAAGGTGGAGGTGACCAAACCTCCACCGCCACGCCAACAGAAATACGCCCATGCCATTACGACCCACGAATCCACGCGGCGGTCATTCAAACGTGGTATTCCATTGGCGGGACACACCGGCGCGGTCAGAATACACACAAACGAACAAAACTCAGCCACATTGGACGATTTGAATCCCACACACCTGATACACATACACACACCACTCCCACACACACAATACAATATAAAACACACACCCACATCACCCACAAACCCCTACGCTTAAAAATTCGTAAAGAAGACAAGAGCGAGACACCAGCATCCAAAACATAACAGCCACAGCCACTCAACACCATCACCCACACACTATCCACACACAAAACAACACACACCACCACACTCAACTCACTTAAATACACATACTCCACCCCACACATCATACACACCACCCCATGGCACCCCAAAGACAACCCCGCTTCACAGACGAAGAACTCAGGGTCATGGTGGAGGAAATCGTTCGGGTAGAGCCCCAGCTGTTCGGCACACAGATACAATACACCAGTATTGCCCGGAGGACGGAGCTATGGCAGAGGATTGTCGACAGGGTGAACGCAGTGGGACAGCACCCCAGAAATCGGGAAGACATCAGGAAGCGATGGAACGACCTACGGGGGAAGGTGCGTTCCATGGTATCCAGGCACAACATCGCCGTGCAGAAGACTGGCGGAGGACCCCCACCTCAACCCCCACAATTCACATCATGGGAGGAGGAAGTCTTGAACATCCTGCATCCTGACGGCCTCGCAGGAGTCGGCGGAGGAATGGATACTGGTAAGTTGAAGCTTCAATACTGCTTCCCCCCCACCTGCATGCCAAATCAGACCCCAACCTTCACCCCCATCCTCGAACCCCACCCTCACCCCCACCCCCATCCTCACCCCCACCCTCACCCCCACCACCATCCTCACCCCCACCACCATCCTCACCCCCACCCCCAGCACACCTATTCCCCGCCAATGTCTCACCATCACAACCCACACATCCCAAAACCTAGGCCTGCATGCGTCCACTAAGCATGGACACCCATCACCAAAGCATGCCCAATGCATATACACATCCCCCCCACAAGCCACCCTCACCAAAGCCCCCACACACGAATGCCAGCACTTGGGGACACGAGAACCCACAGATACACCCATATGCCACACATTGAAACTATAACCATACCTCTATACCCCTGCAGGACCCGACCGTCAACACACCGCGGCGGAGGGGCCAGAATTATCCACACCCCCCACCCAAGAGGCCGTCAGCGATGACAGCAGCTCTGTCGATCTGGACACCGATGACCAGCCCGGACCATCGGGGACCTCTGGACAGTCGGTTCCCCTCACACAGGCACAGGCCACTACAGACCCTAACCCCTCTGGGAACACCAGCACAGCTCCCACCCAGCGGGCCCATGCCTCTGTCTCCAGGGCGCGTCAATCTGCGGTGTGTCTACCACTACAGGGCACCCAGGATAACCCACCACCCCAACAACAACAGGGACCTGGGGGCAGTGGTAGTGGGCACACCGGCCAGGGGGCAGAGGCCCAGGGAAACAGGGCAACTCGGCGGGCAGCTGTGCGACAGGGGGGGGAGGAGAGGCCCAGGGAACCCACTCTCCACAAGGTCCTCACCACCATCATGGGAGCATACAACCGCTCCCAGGAGACGATGGCGACGGTACTGGCCCGGTTCCAGGAGATCCAGGTGCTGCAGGAGGAACACTATCGGGGGTACAGGGAGGACATCAGAGCCATCAACACCACCCTGGTTACCATGGTAGGGCTGCTGCAGGACCTCGTAAACAGCAGGGCGGACACTGAACAACACCCAAGGGCCCCTGCCACTAGCCTGGACCAAGAACAGCCATCCACCTCCGCCGGCGCTAGTGGACAGGAGGCCCCCGCACAGCAGCAGCCCACCAGACCCCCACCTCCTGCAGGAGAAGAACCACCCCGCAAGAGGGCCCTGAGATCTCGCAAGAAGACAGAGTAGGATGTCAAGACCCCCGCCAGCAATGGATACCACCTGATGTCATCCCACTGTCCCACATTGTCACCCTGTCCATCCTTGAACTGCCCATGCTCCATCTCTCCACAGGCCTCTGGACAATGCACCTGTGTGACTGTTACTCTGGACTCTGCCATGGACATTCCTTCACCATAGCCCCCACCCACTTGAAACCACCCATCCCATTTTGAGCACTTCAATAAACACCTATTTTGCACCAAAATATCAGGAGTCTGGCTGTGATTTCAATAGATTGTAATTGACATGACAGTGCAAATATGTCCTTGTACATGGTGAAGTCAACAAACAGCTGCCACAAAGCTGTAGTCCATGGGGAAACGAAGCACAGGACTCGTAGTGGGGACCCCAGATCTGAAATAGGGAGGGAAAAGCCAAAACTCAGTCATCATACACTGGGGCAAATAGACAGGCAGCAGAGATGCTGCAGAGTAGTTAACATTTACTAAATTATCTTTGAAATGTTACCTGTGTCCTATTGGAAGTACTGTTCAATGATTCTGTCCCTGTTGTCTGTTTCAGCCCCGTCGTCTTCCTCCTCGTCACTCTCCTCAGGTTCCACCGCTGCCACAACACCACCGTCTCGACCATCCTCCTGCAGGAAAGGCACCTGGCGGCGCAAAGCCAGGTTGTGAAGCATGCAGCAGGCCACGATGATGTGACACACCTTCTTAGGTGAGTACATTAGGGATCCACCGGTCATATGCAGGCACCTAAACCTGGCCTTTAGGAGGCCAAAGGTGCGTTCGATCACCCTCCTAGTACGCCCATGGGCCTCATTGTACCGTTCCTCTGCCCTGATCCGGGGATTCCTTACTGGGGTCAGTAGCCACGACAGGTTGGGGTACCCAGAGTCCCCCACTAGCCATACACGGTGTCTCTGTAGCTGTTCCATCACGTAAGGGATGCTGCTATTCCTGAGGATGTAGGCGTCATGCACTGACCCTGGGAATTTGGCATTTACATGCGAGATGTACTGGTCAGCCAAACACACCACCTGGATGTTCATTGAATGGTAATTTTTTCTGTTCCTGTACACCTGCTCCCTGTCTCTTGGGGGAACCAAAGCCACATGGGTCCCATCAATGGCACCAATTACGTTGGGAATATGTCCAAGGGCGTAGAAATCACCCTTCACTGTAGCCAATTCGCCCACCTCAGGGAAAATGATGTAGTTCCTCACGGATTTCATCAGGGCAGACAACACTCTGGATAACACCTTCGAAAACATGGGCTGAGACATCCCGGAAGCAATTCCCACGGTTGTCTGAAATGACCCACTTGCCAAGAAATGTAGTACTGACATCACCTGCACCAGAGGGGGAATCCCTGTGGGTTGGCGGATGGGGGACATCAGGTCGGGCTCCAGCTGGGCACACAGTTCATGGATAGTGGCACGGTTAAGACGGTAGGTCAGGATAATGTGGCGTTCTTCCATTGTCGACAGGTCCACCTGCGGTCGGTACACGGGAGGATTCATCCGTCTCCTCGCCCAACCCAGCGGACGGTGCCTAGGAAGGACAACATGGAGCACACAGTCAAGCAACCCACAGGTACGTACTCACAGCTAGCACAGTATACGATTCTCTATGCAGTGAATGGCGTGTCTGAGTGGCTATGCAAGGCCTAGGCCTGTGTGATGCAGTTGAAATTGAGCCATGTGGGCCCTGGAAATGGCGGCTGCCTGACCTGTGAAGTGTGACAATGGGATGTGAGGTCAATGCGCTGGCGTGGCACACCGCGGCGTGCGGCGGGCGAAGACCGCGGCGCGAAGCCGCATTGGTTAACATTGAAGCCTATGGGTTTCAGGAGCCAATGGCGAAGGGCGCCGGCGGTGGCGGGACGCACCGCTGCGGTACGCACCGCCGCGGACGTGACCGCCATTTTCTATCTACTTATCCACTTGCGACTTGAACTTTCACAGGAGAGGACCTATACTGCAAGTGTTGCTGTGACCTCGGTCTGGAAGGGACAATGGCTGCTGCGACTGGGGAAAGGGCCCCTGCCTTCACTGGAGAGGAGTTGGAGAAACTTGTGGATGGGGTCCTCCCCCAGTATGCGCTACTCTACGGTCCTCCAGACCAACAAGTGAGTTTAATTCAATATGGATTTGGGGCCACTGGCTGGCTTGGGGGCCTGGCGGGGATGGGGGGCATGTTGGGCATGGCGGGGGGCCTGGCGGGGATGGGGGGCATGTTGGGCATGGCGGGGACATGGCGGGGGCCTGGCGGGGATGGGGGGCATGTTGGGCATGGCGGGGGCATGGCGGGGGGCCTGGCGGGGATGGGGGGCATGTTGGGCATGGCGGGGGCCTGGCGGGGATGGGGGGCATGTTGGGCATGGCGGGGGGCCTGGCGGGGATGGGGGGCATGTTGGGCATGGCGGGGGGCCTGGCGGGGATGGGGGGCATGTTGGGCATGGCGGGGGGCCTGGCGGGGGGCCTGGCGGGGATGGGGGGCATGTTGGGCATGGCGGGGGGCATGGCGGGGGGCCTGGCGGGGATGGGGGGCGTTGGGCCACTGGAAAGGAAAATGCTGAGAAACTTGAACGTGGTATTTCTCCCTCCCTGTACGTGTCACATAGGTCCGCGCCCATGAGAAGATCGGGATTTGGCGTGCCATCGCCAAGGAAGTCCGGGCCCTGGGGGTCCACCATCGACGGGGCACCCACTGCCGCAAGAGGTGGGAGGACATCCGCCGCGGGACCAAGAAGACCGCCGAGTCTCTGCTGGGGATGGCCTCCCAACGTAGGCGGGGTGCCTGCCGTCAACTGAGCCCCCTGATGTTCCGGATCCTGGCGGTGGCCTACCCTGAATTGGATGGGCGCGTGAGGGCAGCACAGCAGACACAAGGGGGTGAGTACAAGCATTATCTACTCTGTTGTCGCGCAGTGGAGGTGTCTGGGTGGGGGAGGAGGGCTGTGGGTCCCCCTAGGCCAGGGCGATATCTGTAGGCTGGGCACCCCCGTAAGCCCCTGTGTCCCCAGCCACCACCCTCAGTAGTTTGTCAGTACAGCCATCCCTGGGCCGTGTCATCCATGGGTGCAGTTGTCAACTCTAGGCGTGTAGGCCATGTTCCACGGAATGCGTAGCGTACCCCAAGTGCGCAACTTAGTGCAGGGGGCATCTGTGTCTGTCATGTCCGCTAACTGTACCGGAGATCCATGTACTCAATATCCCTTTATTTCTCTCTCCCCCCCCCTTTTTGTTTGTCTTTCTGTGTTTGTGTGCATCAGCATCATCAGGCGGAGGAGAAGTGGCATCGGGCAGGAGGGAGCTGCATCTCACATGGCCCAGGAGGGCCATGCCACAGAGTCAGACTGGACCAGTGAGACGGAGGGCGAGGGGAGCTCCACGACGGGGACGACTGGAGCCTGCAGCGACACGGACACGTCCTCGGAAGGGGGCTCCCTTGCGGGGGTGGCACCATCCGTGCCCCCCGCCATTACAGGTACAGCCGCCACCCAGCGCACCATCTCCGCCCTCCCAGCAGCCCCTCCGCGTTCGCCCCGTGCCCGCTCTGCCAGGAAGCCGGGCATCTCCTTCGCCCCAGGCACCTCAGGCCCTGCCCCTGTTACCCCCGCTGCCCTCAGTGAGGAGGTCATTGACCTCCTCCGAACGCTCATTGTTGGGCAGACTACCCTTTTGAATGCCATCCAGGGGGTGGAGAGGGAGGTTCATCGCAGCAATGCGTACCTGGAGGGCATTCATTCGGGTCAGGCTGCCCATCAGCGATCGTTCCAGGCTCTGGCCTCAGCACTGACGGCAGCCATTGTCCCTGTCTCCTGCCTGCCTCTACTAACTCCCTCCTCCCAGTCTCCTGTTCCTCTGCCTGTCCCACCCACACCATCAGACCAGCCTGCACACACCTCAACACCCAAGAGAAGCTCATCCAAACATAAGCACCACAGATCACGCAGACATTCACACACGCAACATTCCGATGCAGACATGCCAACAGTCACTACCACCTCTGTGACCCCCACCTCCTCGTCTCCCTCCTCCCTCCCTGTGACGTCTACACTCACACCTCCATTCACCTCACCATCAGCCAGTGTTTCCATCACCAGCACACCCTCCACTCCAGTCCGCACACGTGCAGTCACCACCCCCACTGCCATTTACACGTCCCCTGTGTCCTCTCCCACTGTGTCTGTCACCCCCTCTTCCACACCACACAAACGCAGCCACCCACCCACCCAACAGCCATCCACCTCACGACAGCCTATCCCTCCTGCACCTGCACCCAAAGACAGCAAACGTGACTCACCTACAACCACATCCTCTCCCTCCACTCCCATTCCCACTGTACCTACCACTCTCCATTGTTCCAAGAAGCTCTTCCTCGCCACTACTAACTTCTTTCCTGACCCTGAGCCCCCCCCTCCTTCTCGTCGGGGTAAGAAGAGCACCTCAGCCACCACCAGCCCTGCAGCCCCCTTGACAAGGGTGCAGGGGTATTGGAGCCCGCCAGCCCGCATGTCTGGATCTTCGCCCAGCAGCAAGGGGACAGCCAGCCCACCCCCTGGGAAGAGGAGCAGAAGGCGGAAGGGGCGCCGCAGGAGCCCGCCTTCTACATCCCCCCCAGACACCACCCAGAGACAGTCACCAGCCACAGCTCCAAAGGGAGGAAAGGGCCACAGGCCGACGACTAAGGAGGGCAAGGGCAGCAAGTTGGAGAGGTCAGGCAGCAGGCCTGCTGCCCAGGAGGAGCCCACAACCCCCATAGCCGCTGCCCCGGGAGGAACCGGCACAGCTGCCCCGGGAGAGCCCACCACCCCCATAGCCGCTGCCCAGGGAGGACCCAGCCCAGCTGGCCAGGAGGGCCCCACCACCCACAGCCCAGGTGGGCAGTGAAGGAGCACCATCCCCGCTGCCCAGGAGGGCACCACCAGGCAATTAGCAGTTGGCCATAGACCGTCCGCCGTCTCAAGAACCGCTGAACTGGGCCCTTCAAGGCAAGGACCGCTGAACTGGGCCCCGCCGTCTCAAGAACCGCTGAACTGGGCCCCGCCGTCTCAAGAACCGCTGAACTGGGCCCTTCAAGGCAAGGAGCGCTGAACTGGGCCCCGCCGTCTCAAGAACCGCTGAACTGGGCCCCGCCGTCTCAAGAACCGCTGAACTGGGCCCTTCAAGGCAAGAACCGCTGAACTGGGCCCCGCCGTCTCAAGAACCGCTGAACTGGGCCCTTCAAGGCAAGAACCGCTGAACTGGGCCCGCCGTCTCAAGAACCGCTGAACTGGGCCCCGCCGTCTCAAGAACCGCTGAACTGGGCCCCGCCGTCTCAAGAACCGCTGAACTGGGCCCTTCAAGGCAAGAAGCGCTGAACTGGGCCCCGCCGTCTCAAGAACCGCTGAACTGGGCCCCGCCGTCTCAAGAACCGCTGAACTGGGCCCTTCAAGGCAAGAAGCGCTGAACTGGGCCCGCCCTCTCAAGAACCGCTGAACTGGGCCCTTCAAGGCAAGAACCGCTGAACTGGGCCCCGCCGTCTCAAGAACCGCTGAACTGGGCCCCGCCGTCTCAAGAACCGCTGAACTGGGCCCTTCAAGGCAAGAAGCGCTGAACTGGGCCCCGCCGTCTCAAGAACCGCTGAACTGGGCCCCGCCGTCTCAAGAACCGCTGAACTGGGCCCTTCAAGCCAAGAAGCGCTGAACTGGGCCCCGCCGTCTCAAGAACCGCTGAACTGGGCCCTTCAAGGCAAGAACCGCTGAACTGGGCCCCGCCGTCTCAAGAACCGCTGAACTGGGCCCCGCCGTCTCAAGAACCGCTGAACTGGGCCCTTCAAGGCAAGAAGCGCTGAACTGGGCCCCGCCGTCTCAAGAACCGCTGAACTGGGCCCCGCCGTCTCAAGAACCGCTGAACTGGGCCCTTCAAGCCAAGAAGCGCTGAACTGGGCCCCGCCGTCTCAAGAACCGCTGAACTGGGCCCTTCAAGGCAAGAACCGCTGAACTGGGCCCCGCCGTCACAAGAACCGCTGAACTGGGCCCCGCCGTCTCAAGAACCGCTGAACTGGGCCCTTCAAGGCAAGAAGCGCTGAACTGGGCCCCGCCGTCTCAAGAACCGCTGAACTGGGCCCCGCCGTCTCAAGAACCGCTGAACTGGGCCCTTCAAGGCAAGAAGCGCTGAACTGGGCCCCGCCGTCTCAAGAACCGCTGAACTGGGCCCTTCAAGGCAAGGAGCGCTGAACTGGGCCCCGCCGTCTCAAGAACCGCTGAACTGGGCCCCGCCGTCTCAAGAACCGCTGAACTGGGCCCTTCAGGGCAAGAACCGCTGGCCCTTTGGCAGACGTGGCAGGGCAGGATCTATCTCGGGCAGGGCTGCAGGATGTCCTCTGGCCAACTTGCCTCCTCCAGTGGCAGTGGGGTCTGTTATGGACTGTATGGACTGTGGCTTTGCTCTCCCCAGGATGGCCCAGTGGGCAGGCCACCCACTGTATGGACTGTATGGACTGTGGCTTTGCTCTCCCCAGGATGGCCCAGTGGGCAGGCCACCCACTGTATGGACTGTATGGACTGTGGCTTTGCTCTCCCCAGGATGGCCCAGTGGGCAGGCCACCCACTGTATGGACTGTTTGGACTGTGGCTTTGCTCTCCCCAGGATGGCCCAGTGGGCAGGCCACCCACTGTATGGACTGTATGGACTGTGGCTTTGCTCTCCCCAGGATGGCCCAGTGGGCAGGCCACCCACTGTATGGACTGTATGGACTGTGGCTTTGCTCTCCCCAGGATGGCCCAGTGGGCAGGCCACCCACTGTATGGACTGTTTGGACTGTGGCTTTGCTCTCCCCAGGATGGCCCAGTGGGCAGGCCACCCACTGTATGGACTGTATGGACTGTGGCTTTGCTCTCCCCAGGATGGCCCAGTGGGCAGGCCACCCACTGTATGGACTGTATGGACTGTGGCTTTGCTCTCCCCAGGATGGCCCAGTGGGCAGGCCACCCACTGTATGGACTGTATGGACTGTGGCTTTGCTCTCCCCAGGATGGCCCAGTGGGCAGGCCACCCACTGTATGGACTGTTTGGACTGTGGCTTTGCTCTCCCCAGGATGGCCCAGTGGGCAGGCCACCCACTGTATGGACTGTATGGACTGTGGCTTTGCTCTCCCCAGGATGGCCCAGTGGGCAGGCCACCCACTGTATGGACTGTATGGACTGTGGCTTTGCTCTCCCCAGGATGGCCCAGTGGGCAGGCCACCCACTGTATGGACTGTTTGGACTGTGGCTTTGCTCTCCCCAGGATGGGCCAGTGGTCATGGAGTCCCCTCGTGGATCTGGCGTCGTGTACTCAAGTGGCTGAGGTGCCCCCCCTTCCCTTCCCCCTGAGGTGCCTGTCCTATTTTCTTTCTGATGCCCCTGCAGTGTTCTCTCCGTGGAGTTCTTGTCGTGGGACTGGGCCTTGCCCCTTTGCACAGGACCCCTGTGATCCACGGACAGTGGTTGGACTACATTTAGTAGCTGTATATATTTTGTACATAGTTTATTTATTTATTGGGATTAATGGTGTACATATTTCAATATATCTGCCCGTTTATGATCTCTTCTTTTGGTCTTTGCATTATTTCGGAGGGGGGTGGTTTGTGGGTTGTGACAGTGATCTGTGGGAATGCATTGATGTGTGTGTTGTAGTGGGTGTGGGTGGGTGGGTGTGTGCCGGTAATCTTTTCCCTCCCCTGTGTCGTAGGTGCCGTACTCACCGATGTCTTCCGCGCCGCCGGGCGTGCTCCTGGTATATGAGGAGGAATAGGAGTGCGGGGATGACCTGCAACTCTGGCTCCATACTGCCGGAATCTCGCGTGGAGTGCGTAGAGGTGAGCGTTTTCCCGTTCGTAGTCTGTTTCCGCCGTGTTCTTATCGGCGGTGCTCCCGCCCCGGAAAAGGTGGCAGATTGGTGGGTCGTAATAGGGTGGGCGGTACTTTGTCTGCCGCCGGGCTGTTGGCGGGAACCGCCGCGCTGTTTGTTTGTACCGCTGTGGCGGTCGGAGTGTTAAGTTGGCGGGCTGTGTTGGCGGTTCCCGCCAGGGTCAGAATTGCATATTTTAGACCGCCGGCCTGTTGGCGGCTTGGCCGCCGCTTTATCACCGACCGCCAGGGTCAGAATGAGGGCCTATGTTTCTCTGGGAAATGGATATGCGGATCAAGTCGCAAGGTTTTGCGCATTGAACTGTATATTGCTTAGGGATGAATGGAATTTGATAAGTGAACCAGAACTCGAACCAAGCGAAATATTTGCTCTAAAGGTGATAGATACGATGGACGAATTGAAATCCTTACAGAATGATGTCAGTGAGGATGAGAAACTTTCGTGGACCAAATCACAATGTGTAAAGAGACTAGGGGCCAGATGTAGCAAAGTAGCAAATTGCGACTTGCAATTTGCGAGTCCGTGCGACTCGCAAATTGCAAGTCGCAATTTGCTATGCAGTACGGTGTCTCAGACACCGACTGCGACTCGCAATGGGGTAGCAATGACCCACCTCATGAATATTCATGAGGTGGGTCGCAATTTGCGGCCCCATTGCGAGTATAGGCACTCGCTAACATGGAGGCCTGCTGTCGTCAGCAGACCTCCATGTTTGCGACCTGCTTTTCAATAAAGCAGTTTTTTTTTTTTGAAGTGTAGCCCGTTTTCCTAACAGGAAAACGAGCTGCACTTCAAAAAAACCGAAACCTTTTGTTTCGGTTTTTTTTCAGGGCAGGGAGTGGTCCCTTGGACCACTCCCTGCCCTGAAAAAATATTTTGGGGTCCAGTCACAAACTTCCAATTTGCGATTGGGTTACCATCCACTTGAAGTGGATGGTAACTGCGATGCCATTTGCGACCGCATATGCGGTCGCAAATGGTATTGCATCCCAATGCGACTCGCAAATAGGAAGGGAACACCCCTTCCTATTTGCGAGTCTGAAATGCATTTTGCGAGTCGGTAACGACTCGCAAAATGCATTTCTGCATTGGGATACGTGTTTAGCGAGTCGCAAACGGCAAATTTTGCCGTTTGCGACTCGCTAAACGTTTGCTACATCTGGCCCTAGATGAATTATGGGTTTCAAGTGAAGGGAAATTCGTTCTTCCAAATAGCCTTTTGACACAGATAGCCAGATTTTACCATGGACAAGCTCATCTTGGGAGGGATGCCATGATTAGGTTGTTTAAAACTGATTGGTTTAACCCCAAATTCCGTCAAGTTGCTGAAGCAGTTTGCCACCGTTGCGTCATTTGCCAACAGATGAACGCAGGGAAAGGAACCGTAGTAAATTTGAGCCACATTGGAAGAGCAGGGGGTCCATTCAGCAGGATGCAAATGGACTTCATTGAGATGCCTGTGCATGGAGGCTTGAAGTATGTGTTGGTGGTTGTGTGCATTTTTAGTCACTGGATTGAAGCATACCCTACACGCAGAAATGATAGTCTCACGGTTGCAAAACTACTCTTGAGAGAGTTAATACCACGTTTCGGATTCCCGATCTCTTTAGAATCAGATAGGGGAAGTCACTTCAATAATGAAGTAATAAAACTGCTTTGTGCAGCACTGAACATTGAGCAAAAGCTGCATTGTAGCTACCGCCCTGAAGCATCAGGTCTAGTGGAACAAATGAATGGCACCTTGAAATCGAGAATGGCGAAAATATGTGCATCGACAAACTTGAAATGGCCTGACGCATTGCCTTTGGTACTAATGTCAATGAGAAACACCCCTGACAGAAAGACTGGACTGTCCCCACACGAGATTCTCATGGGCAGAGCTATGAGACTTCCAGCAGTTCCTGCAAATGCGCTTTTGAATATTACAGATGATATGGTGTTAGACTACTGCAAAGGTCTAGCTGATGTGGTTCGATCTTTCTCTCACCAGGTAGAGGCAACCACCTTGCCACCGATCCAAGGTCCAGGACACGCCCTGAAAGCAGGTGACTGGGTCGTGATAAAGAAGCACGTGAGGAAGTCGTGTTTGGAACCCCGTTGGAAAGGACCTTTCCAAGTGATTTTGACGACTACCACCGCTGTGAAGTGTGCGGGAGTTCCCAACTGGATTCACGCCAGTCACACAAAGAGGGTGTTGTGTCCCACAGATGAGGAAGTTGAAGCGCTGAAGTTACCAGTACCTGATAACAAAGTACCAAGCGCTGAGGCAGAGCGAAACAGAACTAGAAGCGAACAGGCAGAAATAGAGGAGGGAGAAATATTCTCTGAGGACGAAGCAACTGATTCACTTGGGGAAGACCAAGGAGGAGCCTCAGACAGCGACGAAGCAGCTGAAGGTAACAAAGAGCCTGAAGCAGCTGAAAGTGACAAAGAGCCTGAAGAAAGTAACGGTGACAAAGGGCTCGAAACAGGTGAAGAAGCAGGAGAGCCTGATCAGAGGAGGGCTTTCCCAGAAGCAGACGATACAGAAAAAGAAAAGGAAAACCTGATTGACTCCCCAGAAGGAGGGAACAAGGCAGAACAGAACAAAGCTGCTCAAACTCCTTCAGAAGAGATTGCAGGTCCATCAAGTGGACACAGTGCAAAAAGAAGACCAAGTATATCGCCAGTAAAATTAAGAACTAGAGAAACGTTGAACGACAGTGGAGGGCCAAGAGTGAAAGAGAAAAGAAAGGAAGTGTCTGTTGTAGTACCAACACCAAGTGAAGAAAAGGACTTGGCCAAAGAGGAAAGTACCAGTGAGAAAGAATCAAAGAGAGATGCAAAATTGAAAAGAAAAAGGATACCAAGCAGGAGGTATTCCGGTCCGGAGTGGGCGTACATAGCCAATAACGATTGGTCAGATGAATTCGTATCCCTCAGTCTTGAGAACGAAGAGGCAGAACTTCATTTTGGAAATAAAAACTTTATGGACTCTGTTGATTGAAACCATTGATCACTTGATTGACTTTTCAACCGGCTAAGACATTGCTAACTTGATTGACTTTTCAACCGGCTAAGACATTGCTAACTTGATTGACTTTGAAACCGATTTTGAGACAACGCTGCTAACCGATAAGAGACTAAGCTGCTAAAGAAACTGTGTGAACATTGAACTCGTTCAGCTTTGTAAATACCTGCAAACACGCTTTGATAAAGTGTCTTCAACTTTCTGATTCTATACAGATCATGACTAGCTTCACTACACAGGAGCGTAAAATGAAGTATTGTAAATACATGTGTATAGGCTTAATAACCGCATGCATACTAATAATCGTAGCAATAGTTCTTGGAATGCATGGTAAAAGTGAGAGTGAGACAAATGATGCTTCTACTTCTAAACCTATTATCGTTACTGAACTAACAGCTCTGAAGAGACTCGAGCAAGACGAGAGACACTTGCATGATAAGAAGGAACTTTCATCTAACGTTTTCTATCGCTTACTGAGTGAGTATGTTGAGACCATGGATGCGAAAGATTGTTATGTGTGTACACAAATACCTACCTCAGTAGTGGAAGGGGTAACGTATCACAGCATGCCTCTTACGTATGGAATTACATGTAGTATAGTAGCTTCCAGATTTTATGCTCAAAAAGACATTCACTATTTCTATACTAATTACGATGTTACTTTTGCATATGTCCCCATAATAGGGCATTTAAGTAAAATAGCTCGAGATTATTATGCCAAATTAATGAGGGAATTCTTCGAACCGATGTCACCTTTTCACACAGCTCACGCACATAGAGAGAACCTTACATGCTTGCTTTCACCAGTAGAAATAGAATTTTTAGACCGCACTGATGATAGGAAGAATGAAATGAAGGAAAAATTAGAGAGGGAATTACACGAAAGGACGTCTGTAGATAATTATGCTTTTGCTGCAATAAAGACACAAGGGAAAATAGCTTTAGATACATTGCATGTAGGAAGATTTTGTATACATAGATTTCCATCATATTATGACACAGTTTTTGTGGGAACGAGTGAATGTAAACATACATATGCATTTCAATCTAAGTGGACGTTCATGCTGAATGGACAAGACCCAGTTATTCCTGGAGTCTATTATATTTGTGGACTCAACGCCTATTATCGTCTTCCTAAAGGATGGTATGGGAGGTGTTATTTGGGAATAGTGTTCCCAAAGGTTTACCAACTAGACAACTTAAAGAAATTTCCAAGGCTGTCTGAATCACATCGTGTTCAGAAAAGGGAGACAGCTTCTGGTGTGATAGGAGATATATTTGGAGCATTGATTCCTTCAGTAGGAGTCATATTGAATTCAATCAAAATACGAACGTTTTCTACTATTGTGGATAACATGCTGACAAAGTTTTCAGGAGCTATAATCCTGATGGATGCTGAACTTGCTGCAGAAAGAGCTATGACTCTTCAAAATCGGCTTGCCTTAGACATTCTTTTAGCAAAGGATGGCGGCGTTTGCAAAATGCTTGGCACGTGTCACTGTTGTACATATATACCAGACAACAGTGGAAAAATTAGAACGATGCTTACAAATTTAACTAAAGAAAGTGTAGATTTAAAGGAATTGAAAGAACCCGGAGTTTGGGAGAAAGTTGGAAAAGGATTTGCTTCTGTGGGAAATTGGCTCAGCAACGTTTGGAACGGATTGTTGCTAAAAATAGTAAAGGGAATATTGATAATATTAATTTGTTTATTAGGCTCTTGGGGAATATGGAAAGCTTTCAAAATGTTAAAAGCAAGGAACAAAAGAAAAAGAGAAGAGAAAATAGAGAACAAAATGGTGGAAATATATAGGGAGAAGTCAAAAGGGACTAAAAGAAAAAGGGAATTGACTGAAGTGCCAAATTACTATACAGAATTTTAATGGAATAAAATTTGTGGGTAGATTTGATGTGATGACATAATTAGTCATCAGAGGAGGGATTGATGACGCAGAAAAGGAAGGTCCGACATATATTCATGTATACCGTGTAATCAATACATATAATGAAGTGTGATTTTAATAAAGAAATAATGTACGAGGGAAATTGTGCCCTCAGGGTAGTTCGCCATCATTATAAACGAGCTTTATTAATCACGAAGTATTAAAAATGTAGTAATCCGTCATAATCGCAAATGTATGCCATGATTTCTTGTTTGAAAACTGTTTTGCTTAGCTTAAATTTAGTACAGGCTTTGGCCTAGTTGCTTGGTTTCAAATTCTAACTGCGTGATTTTTTTCCTTGAACTAATGAAACAGATATTCTTGCTTGAAGTTGTATTTTTCCAGTAGAAACTGGCTGGTACACTTATCTCCAAGGTTTCGTGCTAGGCCGGTTACATCCCCTTTGATACAAGGTCAGTCTCTGCAGGTGCGGACAATGAAGGTACAGATAGTAAAATAATTGGCAAACCATGATACAATTTGTGTTCCAAGGCTCCAAGGACAGTGTATGCATAAATGGGCGCTAGTAAAAGACAATTTTTGATTGGACAATTTGAAGCCAACCTATGAACCCTCCAATGGAAGACCCTGCAGAATTTGGAATGTTTCTTACTTAAACCCACCGGACAAAGAGAAGTCAGCCATTTTCCTCGATGCCAGTTTGAAGCCTGATGCCAGACTCCATTTTGGACGACACCCTGATGCCCTCTTCTCTATCTGAGAGACAGAGACTTTAAGAATTCTCACCCTAGAGACTTTAACTTTGATTTGCCCCCATCTTGCCCATGCAGTAACTTTGCCCCATTCTCCTTGCCGCTGCAAGGAAACTTGCCCTTAACTTTGCCCCTTTGAAATTTGCCCCATGCTGATCAACCGGTACCTGAAGGACGAAGACTTTTCTTGAATGCTGATTGTATTTGGTAAATATGAAAGGATAAATGTATTATGCATTGTGTTTTTTCTTTTAGGTACCAACTGCTATTTTGATAGGGTCCTAGCTAGAAGTTTTACAAATTTGTGTTGACTAAATTCGTTTTGCATGAAGTCCCACATGCCAATGCTAATTAGAGGTTAGTCGAGGTATTCGTTCAATGTATCATGAAGAATTGAAATCTTGTTATGCTGACCGAATGTATGCAATTAGTCAAATACAGTTAGTCACATTGGTGATTTGCACTGCTATAACAGAGTGTATCATTATCCAGATTTTACGTAGATTGCGTTTCTTCCGCCGTTATGGACAGCTAGTAATGTTCATATACATATATCAATTGGTCTTGAGACATATATATATCGTGCTAGCTTTGTTAATATAGGGAAATAAATTCACTAACTTCTAATAAACTGGTGTGGTTATTCATGACTGAAAGGTCATGGTGCGCCGAAATACCAACTGTTATTGATTTCTGATGTGTTATATTGATCTATTAATTGAGTACTGATTACCGATTACAACAGTTATTGATTATTGATCTGAGTGTCTCGACTATTGAGGATGAGGAGAGCCCGACTCGGTTAAAAGATTCACCGACCTCCAACGTGTCCAGGTACAGGTAATTTATAAGGGCTGGACGCGTTATCATTATCATCTTGGACAGATGCAATGACACAAGAGCTGCACTCAGACTGTGATCGTCTTTTACCACCCATCTGGGCAGGACAGGGAGGCCACTGCCCCTGCTTCTGCACCTATGGTTCTAATCTTCAGTTGTTAATGTTATGTTAGCATGAAGGGCTTTCCTTGGTTCACATTATCCCGCCCTTCATCACTTGAGATACACACATTTGCAGCTGCCTGATAGGCAAATAAAAAATAGTTAACAAAAGCGCCACGTTTTAAGTTCTCTTCTGAATATCAGGTCTTAAGGCCTTATATTATATTAAATTGCGATTCCCTGCCAATCACAATTAGGGAATTGCTATTCAAATGTTGCTGGGCTCAGCAGACCACCATGTCTGTGATTGTATTTAAATAAAGCAATCTTTTTTTTAAATGCAGCCCATTTTCCTTGAAGGAAAACGGAATGCATTTAAATAAAAAAAATAGAAAGTTCTCTTTTTTTTTTTTTAAGGTAAGCAGTGGTCCGTGGGACCACTACCTGCTCTTAAAAAATGTTTTTGCATGCATTCACAAAGGGGAAGAGGTCCCCGGGGGGGCCCTACCAGTTTGTAAATAGGTTACCACTTACTTGAAGTAGGTAGTAAAATGCAAATGTTTTGCAACTCTATTCCAGTCAGAAAGCATTCCTACATACTGCTGTGATTCGCTATTAGGAAGGCAGGCCCTTGACATACCCCTTTCTAATACCGAATCGTATGTAGTCACAATTCCATATTGCGATTCGGGATTCAGTAACAAGTTACCGTATCGCAAATTGGAATTCATACATACTAAAATGCATTTTTGTGGTCGGATCGTTTGCGACCGCCAAAATGTATGATACATCTGGTCCTTGGTTCTGTGTGCATGCCGCTCGAACAGAAAACCACTATCTGCGTGAATGGAGGCTGTTCTTGTGTTGCATACTTTCCAGATGTGCATCGAGGGAGTGAAAAGCATGTCATGAAATCTAAAACGACTAGAGGGCAACAGACCAGAAGTATTATGACAAAACAACAGAGAATAGGTTTATTATGTAGATATTTCTCCATTTGAAGGAGTTTGAATACTTCTTTAATGCACTGAGTCAGGGGTTTGTGCTGTTTTGTGGAGGTACTGAGCTGCATAGAGAAGAATCTGGTGCTGTTTCTTAGTTTATTTCAAGCTAGGAGGGTTTACAAATAAAGATGTGTCAGTACAAAGAGAGTGTTTGTCCCCGTAGAGAGTAATGGGTTACAAGGGTGCATTTCACACTAAAATACAGTGCTAAATTGCAGATTTGCATTTTGCATAATTATGCATAGTTTTCCGGAATATATGCATAATTATACAAATTAGGTACGTTTGCACATGCCTAGTGGTGTACTGGATGAGGAAAAATGCCCTAGGGCTAAAAAAAAGACACATCAGACATCTTGCTCTTTTCTGACCACAACTTTCCTCGTTCTCTGTCGAATTATTTTTGGTCTACCTGGTTAGGATTCCTTTACCTCAGCCCAGTGTTGTCCCTTGGAACCTTGGATTTATGTTCAATCAAGAACTATCTTTAATGGCTCGGGTCAACAAACTGTCATATGCCTGCTTTCTGTTCCACCGCCTATTTTGTAAAATTCTTCCTACTGCCTTTTCAATCTTGACATCTTGTGCTTCAGACGACATAACCCCAGTCACTCTATTTTCCTTCGCTCCCTAGTTTATATTCTGCCCTGCCTTCAATGTAAGAACACTGCTTCTCTTCTTGCACTGATTTAACCTGACAGATCTTCTTCTTTTAAAGCACTTAAATATTTATACTTGTTTGCCGTGACCCAAAGAATGTCTTTCAAATCCATATGCCTAGTCTTCAGTCTACCAAACCACAGGGCCGATGTATCCTAAGTGAAGGTTCTGTTGCGACCTATTTTCCCATACCTTGAGTTCTTCTTCCGCCTACCTCTTGATCATCCCAATGTATAATTGGTCGACGTCAGGTGGGCAGGGTTTTCTGTTTTAGCTGTTAAACAGTGTAACTCCCTGCAGAAGCTCCCGAGGGCTCACTGCCAGCAAATGTCCTTTTATAAGCGATTAAAACCCTGGTTGGTCCCATGTTGTCAACCCTCTGTGCTTGACTCATCTCTGATCCTACTTAATATCTAGTCCCAGGACACATTTTATGCAATTGCATGCTTTATGAAAAATTAACATAACAACATATTATGACATAACACAACAGAACACAACACAACATACATAAACATCTGATTGAGGAATGAAAGGTTTGAGAAGTCAAGTCTGAATTGGTGTTGGGCACTCTTTGTTGTACCATGTATTTGTGTATGAATGTTCAGGCTCTTGTTGAAGAGGATCCAGAGAGATTTGGTGCATTTAATGGTTTTGAGTTTGCAGTTGAGTACATTTAGGGATTTCAGCCAGCCTTGGACAAGGGGTGAAATATTAGAGGGAGGGGATGAGTAGGAATTCTATGTTCAGCAGGTTCAGTTTCAGGTGGTTGAATTATAATAACCGGCCATATATGACCTTTAGAATTTGGTTTAAAATGAGAATATCATCTGGAGACTAAACTTTTAGATATAGCTGTGTATCATCATCATAAAGGTGGAAAGCAAGTTTTGAGTGTTTTGGGGGGACACGCCTGCAGCTTTGCTCCAGCCAGGGGCATTGATTGTGCTTTTCTCTGTGCTTCAATCTGGGGTGGGACTTCATACCCCAGAGTTCATCAGCGCAAGGGGAGAAGGGAACCTGTTACTAACACACTCAAAAGTGCACAGCTACCCCCGTAGCGTGGGATGGGCCTGCAACTTTGGTCCAGCCAGGAGCCTTGATTGTGTTCTTCCCTGCACTTCCATCTGGGGCGGGACTTTTCCCCCCCCAGAGTTCATCAGTGCAAGGGGAGGAGGGAACCTGTCACTAACGCACTGAAAAGTGCACAGCTGTCCCCACAGCGTGGGACGTGTCTGCAACTTTGTTCCCGCTAGGGGCCTTGATTGTGTTCTTCCCTGCACTTCCTTCTGGGATGGGACGTTGTGCCCCGGAGTTCATCAGTGGAAGGGGAGGGGGGAACATGTCACTAACCTGCTCAAAAGTTCACACCTGCCCCCGCAGTGCGGTTTGCAGATGTAATGCGCCCGGACACTGCCTGGTCCAAGACGTGCCCTTCTTAGCCTGTCATTGACTGTCAGAGGCTGGGCCGGGCCTACCCTTTCGGTCCTGTTCCGATTACCTTCTCAGAAAATTTGACGATACATGTAAGTTTGAACCTAATTTCTGCAACCTTTTATTGAAAATAATACATGCCCTTAGGCAACATGGGTAAAAGGAAGGCAAATTTGGTGAATACTTCAGATACTCAGCACCTGCACATACACCATTGTACAACCATTGATAGCATCCTGCTGAGGGCAGTGAACCTAGTGACTAATGAAATAAAACTCGCTGGGCTGCATCTTTCACTAACCACAGAAGATCTTGCCTTGTCACATATACAATATATTACCACATCTGTTTCAAATGTCACCCCTACTAGCGATGTCACCACACCATATGGGATTGAGTTACCTTCCAATGGGAACTTGGGTGAGTATGCCATGGATTGTTTGACTGTTCATGACCCAACTCATTATGCTACTACCTCTCAAAAGTACTACCGGAACGCTGGCCCTTCATCAAAGCATAGGAAAAAAGTGCCTAAACAAATACTGATTAAAAGCAGGCAACCAACAGATATGCACAGAAACTGTGAACAAGATCCAGCTCCACCTCTGACAGTTGGCCCCTGGAATGGTTTAAAAACATATATTAGTGACCTCCTCATGTCCAAATTGTCCCCTGCTTATGATCGGCTTTCATCCATTGAGTCTAAATTATGCCAAATCACTGAATCTGTAGAAAGTGGTATTAATATCCTAGATAAAGGTCCCTACACTCAAGCTAATAATCTCCTCCCTCAACAGATCACTACAGCCTCAGCAGTGCAACTATCTAAAGCTACTACACAGTCACTTGAAACCTTTAGGAGAATACACAATGGTGGGGGGACTGACACCTTCGTCATGGCTGATAACCCTAAAAGGGGCATCAAATTATCTGTTCCCTCACACATCCCTGCATTATATGATAGGCCGTTAACCTCTGCGCATCCTCCTGAGACCCATGGTGGCAATAGCTCTGTAAGTCAGATCCCCTTACCTGTGATAAATCTCCCTTCAGCTTCTTTCCCATTCTTTGTAATTCTAACAAATGTACCCCAATTACCACTAGGCTAATTTGAATCTCAAGAGTCCCTTAGGAACAAGGTGATGTTTTGGTTAAAAAGATCTGTTATTTGCCAGTTGGACTTAAGTAAAGAAATTATGCTTGTGTGAAGAGTTGATAGCATTGGGCCTATAGCAAAAACCGATCCAGGAGATACTGTTATTAGGAATGCCTACAGCCCAACTGTTGCAGGCGATATTTTGGCCCAAGCAAGACATAGTAGGATGAAACACAGCGTTCTGAAAATATTGTGTTAGGCTACGTTTACGGGCATTTGCAACATGCTCCTTCAAGGGAATAACTGGTCTAGGGCTACTAGTAATGTACACCATGCCTTGTATAAATCTTGCTTTACTGCTCAGAAATAAGTTTATGCCTCTGACTAACATTGAGGAAAATGATTGAATTTCTGTAGGAAAGACCATTCAGGCACCAAATCTACCTAGCTCAGGAGCACACGAGTTGGCATCAGTAGTACACCCCCCCCAACAGTTTGATTCATGTACGGATGTACCGAGTATGGTTGAGGGAATATCCTTATTAACGTGGAGTGCAGCTGAGATTGCCCAAAAGCTTCATAATAAGGATTGGTTGTCTTTTGTCGAGGGATTTGATGTGATCTGCTGCCAGGAAATGTGGGCTTTTGAAACAGCAGACTTGAATGGGTTTACGACTTACTGTTTACCTGCTACTCCGTCCAATGCTGGAAGAGGGAAAGGACTCACCACTTTTGTGGCTTGTACCATTAGCAATCTGGAAGTGGAAATTCTAGCCTCCAGGCCATGCTTCCAAATTTTAAATCTGCATTGGTCTAACCAGTTTAATGTTCTTTTAAATAATTTTTACTCTAACTTTTTTAAACACATCCAATAGATATCATAGGTGAACGAAGGGATTTAATTACAGATTCTGTAAAAAAAAGGGCTGGGTATCACAAAAATCCTATGGGTGGGGAATTTTAATATTACTAGGTGTACACTAGATGGGGAAAGTATATGTGATTTTGTTAATATACAGGGTGAGGAGACAGGTCATTGTGTACATTTGATATGTCGGTAATCCCTGAACTAGCTGATTTTATCCCACAATCTGACCTTCCCATCTGTTCTTCAATCACATCGGAAAGAGCTCTTTCCTACATTTACAGGAAGAGGCAAGGGAAGTGTTATAGATTTTGTTTACCTCTTTTGCGATCTAGAAGAATATTTTGTGAGCTATGAGGTGGGTTCATTCCCATATAGCGATCACAAACCTATCATTTAAAATTTTAAATTTCCTCCCCACAGTGTTTTGCCTGATAATATTACACCCCAAGCTGATTATTCTGCCAGCCAAGGGGCCCAGCTTGGATGGGGTACCCTTGATCCAAAAACGTTCATAGAGAACTTGATTATTTCAAATTGAAATGAGATTTTGGGCTGTCTCTCCATGCTAGATGACCTGGGGTCAATTTTGAACAGTTTTTCAGGGATTTGTAGGGCCGTTTCCAGCAGACTCAACTTGGACAAACCACATAAAGATAATAATTGCCTCTCATAGTTCAACCCTGAGTGTACCATTGCAATCACAACTTATGAAAGCGCATATTAGGGCGCTTGTATGAGAAGATCTTATCAGAGCAGTGCAGCTAAAAGACTGCAGGCTTTTCTGGGAGGTGGTTAGCCGCCCTTTTTTTCGAACAAATCCATCCCCAAAGATAGGTTGTCACATCCCAGAGTTATAGTGGGTCAATCATTATTCTCTAGTTTTTAACCCAGACAAACAAGGAACCCAAGTAATTGGGGGTAACAGATGGGGCTTTTGCCCAATAAATGATCAATGGATTGCTGATCTTGTAGTCCATCCCTCTGTAAGAGAAGCCATATTGACTGCCTCAAACGGGAAGGGCTGAGGGCCTGATGGGGTCCCAACTGAACTTGTTCAAAACTAATGTTGAACTTTGGACTCCATTGGTAGCAAACATGCTGGGGGCAGCACTGGAAGGAGACCTAATTGATTCATGGAGAGACTCTATAATTATACAATTTCTAAAAAAAAAGGCAGTATTCACGCACCCACCTGTTACCGTCCAATATCGCTAATAGATTTGACAGCCAAAATACTAGGCTGTGTTCTTCTAGGCAAATTAGTGATCTGGGCCAAGTCTAATTCCTTTTCTCCTCCAGTCCAGTATGGGCTGGGAACTGTGGCACAAACCCTTAATCTTATTCTTATTACAGGCAAATACTTCAGGGCAAGGAGGAGGACCATGCACATGGCATTCATGGACCTATCCTGTTCCCTTGACTTAGTGGATAGGGGCCTATTATGGGACATGATGGAACAGGCTGGTTTTGACCTCCTCCGCTTGCTCTTATAAGACCTTTGCATTGTAACAATATAACTAGAGTATGAAACACACAACCTGGTGGTTGTTCTGTGCCAATAAGGGTTATAAGAAGGGTCAGACAAGGCTGTATTTTAGCCTCATTCCTCTTTCTTTTCTATATTAATTCCTTGGATTCAGTTTTAAAACCATGCAGTAAAAATGTACCCAGAATTGTGTCTCATGTGGTACCGATATTGCTATACGCAGATGATGTTGTCCATTTAGATCGGACAGCTAATGGTTTACAGAAACTTTTAAATGGTTGTAACAATTTTATGCTTGGTCTTAAACTTAATGTGAGCCAACAAAAATCCTTTGTGATGTCATGTGGCCACAGACATATTAAATCTAAACTTTTTGCATATGGGGTACCCCTTCAAGAAAGTGTCCTCATTTAATTATTTAGGAGTTTTATTGGACGTCAACGGACAGTGAGATAGGCTAATGACCCAAAATGGAAGCGGCCAGCAAAGCAATA
This sequence comes from Pleurodeles waltl, assembly GCF_031143425.1. NCBI lineage: Eukaryota > Metazoa > Chordata > Amphibia > Caudata > Salamandridae > Pleurodeles > Pleurodeles waltl. Next base: position 96,737,577 of record NC_090437.1, read on the forward strand.
TTTAGATTTGCAAAAACAGTAGGTCAGAAGCCAATTCAGGAGATGCTCCAGCTATACAAGAGCAAATGATTAGCAGTAGGCACCTATTGAGCCTATTGGGCCGATGTGTAGGATTATGCCTTTCTAGGGAATCTCTAAGTTGTTGAAAACAGATTTTTGTGTAGGTTTTAGCTGTTCCGAAAACCACTGCAAGTTTGATCACACACATAGAACTGGGCCCAGATTTTATTGGAGACCAAGCCAGTCTGACCCCAGTCCTTTTATGGTTAATGATATGGAACACCTCAAGGGCTGTTTTCACAATTAGTAATAGTTGATTGCCTAAACTTAGATAACATGAATGCCATTCCATGGTTGGTGTATGTTAAGAACATCTTCCGCAACCTGGGCCTTAAGTCATTTTTTTGACAACCGTGGAAACATTCATTGTGCAGCAAAAGAGGAAGTCAAAAGGGCTTGTAGAGCTTTTAGAGAAGAGGCCAGATTTGAAAAAGTATTGGATCTTCTGTCTGTTTTCAGATATGTGCAGATTTCCGTATATGTAGGACTATAGCCTTATCTAGGCTGGCTAAGCGATTCTAAGTACATGTTTTACCTCATTAGATTAAGACTTAGCACAATCCACTTTCTTTTGGCTTTTCCCATAGCTTGTACTTGGCTTGCCTCTCTCCCTTGTTGTCCATGCGATGTGGCTACAGCTCAAAGCACTATGCACTTTATGCTCTTTTGCACATTGTATGATTCTCCCAGACTCCGCTTTTTGTGTCCAATCCTTTTAAATACGCATTTTGTATCTCATAAAGAAGGGCTTATATATCTGCAAAGTTTATCCTCCATTGAAGTATTACTGCTGTTCGTATTGTATTACTGCTGCAATTAAACTAATGAAAAATTATGCACTTTAACAGTTGGTCAGATTTTAATTGTTTAACAAGCACTATTTTAGACTGTTTTCTAAAGGCCTTTATTCCATTTATTACTTGTTTTGTTTTAATAGGTAATTACTCAATGTGCTTAATGATGTTTCTATTGGTGACTCAGACTATCCCTGTCAGCTTAGTGGACCCTTTTTTGAGGTGTTTGATGCTAGGTTGCTGTTGTAGTACAATCAAGTTATTGTTTTTATCAAGGCCTGGAGTCTGTTATTGCACTTTAAAAATGTTAATGTATTTTCTGATTGATTGACTATTGATGTATTTTTATGTAAAAATGTAGTCGAATAAAAATAATTTGTCTGTCTGAGTGTTTTAGAATTGTGATTAGGGGTTCCCTGTACAGGTTAAAGAAAGCTGGGGATACCTTCGAACCTTGCAAGTTTACTTGAAAGAAAGGAGTGTGGTTTGATAAGGTCCGTTTCAGTTCAAATTGTTGGGATCAGTTGATTAGGTGTAAGAAGAATCAGCGTAAGGCCCATATTTATAGTCTGGGTTGTGCCGGATTTGCGTAATTTATTTTGGCGCAAATTTAACTCCATATTTATACTTTGGCTTAGAGTGTGCGCCATTCTTTGTACGTGAAAACCTACCTTGCGCTAATCGCATGCAAGGTAGGCGTTCCCATGAAAAAAATTACTCTAAGGCATGTGCGCCTTATTTATCCTCTGTCGTCAAAATGACACACAGGAGGAGGTGGGCCTTAAAACCTGGTTCCCAGCCGGATGGGCGCCGTTTTTTAACGTCTGGGTCAGGGCAGGCGGTAGGGGACCTGTGTGCTCATTTCCATGGTGGGAAACCATGGAAGCAGTCCACCGGTTCCCTTCCCTGCACCCAGGGACACCCCATGCCGCCCTCATCCACCCCTGGAGGACACACGGCTGGTGCATTGGAATGGCGTTAGCCAGCGGTAAGCTTTTTGACACAAATCTGCGCTAGCGCTGATTTGCGTCAAAAAGTATAAATATGGGCCTAAGAGTCTTGACAATGATTTGCGAAATGACTGTTTCTGTACCTATCTAAAATATCTAGTAGTTTGTTGTTATCAAACTATTGCCTGAATTGAGCAGAGATACAGCTTTCTAGAACCTTTGTTTGGAACAGGAGTTTCGTCATTGAAAGAAAATGACCGATTTTGAATTCATGCTCATTAGTGTTGATTTGTCTTGTGTCTATGATCCATTGTTTTAGTCTATGGTCTTGGCCTTATTTTAATTATCTTTCAGAGGTGAGATTGAAAAGAATGATATATTGGTCAGAACATTCAATTGGTAGGATGGAGTCAATCAAAGGGATCCATCCCTTCTTGTATACCTAAAAGGTTAGGAGGCCTGGGCAAAATTTATTTGAATTAAACTGGACTAATTGAAGTGATTTTGGTAATTATGTGTTACTCTTTTGAGACAAAATTACTAAAAAATATGCAATTATGCCTGTTTGCGTAATTATGAGCACTTGCCACAAAAATCCTACTACAGAAGCAAAAGAATGATGAATTTAGCAAGTGCGAGCAGCCACTGGCTGCTACTGCTCTCATTCTGTTGCATTCAGGGCTATTTTTGTAGCACAAAATGCATCCTCAAGAGTGTAGTTTGCCCTAAGAAAACAGTTTTAAATGCTGGATTATGCTCTTTGCATTATGTTGCATAATCTTTCTTAATATTGTTGCAATTTCATATCATTCGCTACAGCAAGTTATGGGAATTACGCCTGCCATAATCAAGAGTTCATCTTTACATATGGGGTGAATTTGTGCATAGTTTTGGTAGGTCAGTGTTACTTGGGATTAAGCTACGTTGGTTACCTGAGAGTCTTCAGGGTCGCTCCAGCGAAGGATGAATTCTCCTACAAAGATGTAATTGGAGGAGTCAGATTGCTCCTGGATGAGATTAATTAATTGTTCAGTGAATACATGGTTGTCTCCTGGTGAGTGGGAAAGAAGGAGTATCTTGGAGGATTGGACTGTGTTTGATGTTAGCACAATATTGCACCTTTCAATGTATGCTCTTGGGAATATATTATTCCATTTAATCACAAATGGCATAGTCCAATAACCTGCATTCTTTTAGTGTTGGAATCATCAGACTAATAATGTTTCCGTTTTTAACCTCTGGGATTACTCAAACTGTAGCAAACTGATTGCAGGAGTGCATCAACTGTGATTGAATATGTACTTGAAGTTGGATTTAGGGCCCCCACTACACCCTCCTCCGGTACGTTTTTAGAGGAGAAGTAGTTTGTCCATATCAGCAATATTTCCCTGTGCCACACTGACAGATTTACCACCTGATGAAAAGTGTGCATGTGGAATAAGTATTAAGAGGGCATAGTAGTTGTTGAAGCCGGAAACCAGGATCACTTCCTATGATGTTTATGAATCTCAGAAAAGTGAGAATTCTAATCCAAGCGTAGGAGTAGGACAACTGGAGTAGCGTTACGACATTTTCAAACAACAAATTGTGAGTAGTACCCAATAGTTTTTTGTAAAAGTCGGGGCCTCAGAATATTTTTACAATCTATTTTCTTTACTTTGTAGGCACTTTGTGCATTCACTTATTTAGAGATTATTCTCAATTGTACCAAACATATATATTTCAAGGAGCCCTGTTCACTAAAGTTCTCACACATATTAGGTGCCTCCTGTACAGACGCAAGGTGAGCCCCCAAAGGGCAACCTCTTTTGGGATCCCCCACCTTTATACTGAGGTGGACATTCTTCAACTCCCCTCAACCAAGCCCTGTCTGGTGGCAGCTGATTTGTAGAGTTTTTGAGGCGACCACCTGCACCAATGGGAGGTACATGAAGGTCTCCCCATATAAATTTAAATCTGCAGACTTTTCGCAACAGAGGCCATTTATTTATTATTTATCTTTTTTTTATTAAATGTAATGTTTGTAAACAAAAAGTATAGCTTGTGACCTTCATGAACAGCAGTGTGTGTGAATAATGATAAGGGAATACAAACATTGACCAAATGGCCAAATTAAGATTATCGAAACCTGTTCATCAACAACAATACACATGGAATTCTCAGTCTGGAGGATGCACAACCTCTTCACCCACCTCTTCCTCCCATTCTTCCCTTTTTTCAGGTAATCTGGAATGAACACGTTCTCACTGGAGAGGTCCCGCAGGGTTCAACCTGACCCCTTGTACTTAGCAACTCATGGTGTTCCAAACTCCATTCAGAGGAGGTAAAATAGACAGCAGTCTTATTGTTTTGTTCCTTTAAATTATAAAGATAGATTTCTAATGATTGGAGACTGGTCGGCTGCTGTCTGTCTTCTTTTCGGTATATAAGGAGGAGCTGCCCTGCTAGTCATTGAATTGCTTTGGAATATTGGCCTGCAAGAATCCCTTGTCCCTTCACTCTGGACCTAAGCCAAGGCAAGCTGAAGCAGTGCCCCTGCACTCCTGCTGCTGCTTTTTCCGGTATAAAAGACTCAACAAACCACAAGTAGTCCTAAAGTTACAAAGAGCCTGAAGGGGGCATGTGCTCTCTTTACCCATCAGCAATAACTGGATACAGGCTACTTTACATTTGACCTTGAGAGCATCAAATGTTTAAAAACATGCTGAGTGACTCGGCCGCCATACCAACGACAGATGTGGGTAGCCCAAAAGATGAACCTTGCAAGTATTTATGTTGGTGGGTACGCAGCCTGGCAAACACACTAGCCTGCACCAACTTTTATTATTGTTACAAATTGATCACAGTCACAGCAGCTCAGCAGTTGATTGTCTCACCAGCGAACCTGATATATCAACCTTTGTTGTCTACTCTGACCCCTATACGCACCTGGCCTTTTGCCACCTCAAAGCTGGCACACGTGATGTTGGTGTACCTTCACTGTACTCCTGCATATGTGTTATAATGCTGAGACATTATCAGCTTGCCTTACAGGTGTCACTGATACTGTTGCTGTGGTACTTACTATTCACTATTTTAAAATAATATTCATGAGCATATTGGTTTGCTAACACCTCAAAGTAACTTAAGATGTAGTAAGCATCTCGTTTTGGTAGGAATATACATTCAAATCTCTATTTGGTCAACTGTGACCATATCCATTGGTGTTTCTAAACACTTAGGTTTCTGAACTCTGGATATGTATACGTATTGCATTGCATAGCCACTTTGACATTCTGTTTGCAGATTGTTCTGTACACATTTCATGTTTTGCAAACACCAGAACATTATAACTTTTCATATACATTATATAAGGTTTGTTAGACCTGCCATCCTTGTTGTGGGCTTCCCCCAAACTATTTGCCTTCACCCCTGCTATTTTGCTGAATTAGTTTTGTTGACTTTTGTACTCTGTGCACTTTACCACTGCTAACCAGTGCTAAAGTGCTTGTACGCTCTCTCTAAAACGTGGTACAATTGGCTTACACCTGATTGGCACAGTTAATTTACTTATAAACTCCTAGTATACTATACTACAGAGCATCCAGGGCCTCTAAATTAAGTGCTATTAGTGGACCTGTAGCACTAGTTGTGCCACCAACTGAAGTAGCACTTTGAAACTTGTCTCAGGCCTGCCACTGTAGCCTCTAGTGTGGGTCTAAACTGCCATTTCTATATGGCAAAATAAAGCTTTAGCTAAGGCCAAACCGCTCTTTTTAATACATATAAATCATCCTTAAGTTAGGCCTTAAAGGCCTTGCGGGCAGGGTGCATTCTATTTAAAAAGTAGGACATGTAGGCTTAGGTTTTGCATGTCCTGTTATGGAAAACTCATAAATTCGTTTTTCCCTACTGTAAGGCCTATCTCTCCCATTGGATAACATTGGGTTACCTAATTACTTTTAATAAGTGTCAACTTTTGTTTGGGAGTGCTAGTGCTTTAAGCATTGGTCTCATTCAATGTGTCAAAGGCTTTGAGGAAGGCCTCTGTCCAGATCACCTTCTTGAGCTGCTTTTTAGAGGCCTTCTCAGTCATGGGGGCAACAACTGTGCCATAGCCCTGCACAAACCTCCTGTAATATCCAGCGAGGCTTAAAATAGCCCTCACCTCAGTATTAGTCTTGAGGGGATTCCAAAGCTAGAATAGTGGGAAACTTGGCTTGGAGAGGCTGCACCTTGCCCCCACCCACTTGCTGTTCCACGTAGACCACAGGTCCCTGTCATATCTGGAACTTGCTGGCCCTGATAGTCAGGCCTGCTTGCTACAGGGCCTGAAACACTTCCTCAAGGTGGAACTGGTGGTCCACTCAGCTGGAAATGAAAACTGCAATTTCATCCTCATAGACAACACTGAAAGCCTCCATCCCAGCCGGGACTCTGTTGACCAACCTCTGGAAAGTGGCAGGGGCATTCTTTATCCCAAAGGGCATTAACCAAAACTGGAAGTGACCCTCTGGGGTGAAGAATGTAACCCTTTCCTTAGCCCACTCAGTTGGGGAAATCTGCAAGTACCCAGAACAAAAGTACTTCGGAACTTGGCAGCTCCCAACCTATCTATGAGCTCAGGAAACAGGGTGAGCATCAGTCCTAGGACTGAGTTGAGCCCTCTATAATCCGTACAGAACTGGAGTGCTGAGGCGTTTCCGGTGGGGCAGCTTTGGGTACCTGCACCACTGGAATGGACCAAGGACTGTTGGAGTGCTTAATCCCTACTATCTGAATTATCTTGGACACCCCTTCCTTGAAGCTGACTATCACCTTGTCAACAACAGGCTTTATTTTTAACAGATATGCTGTCCCAGTATCTATGTCGCGGGTACACAAATAGTTGAGCACAGGGGTTAGTGACAATAGAGAGGCAAACTGCTCCAGCAAGTAGCAGCATTCTCTGCTAATATGAGGTCAGGGTCGGGAGAGGTTGACACCTATCATTGACCCATTCTGCTCTTTGGATGCTAGGAGGACAGGCGGATGTTCACTTTCCTCCTCCACTCCATCATCTGTAGCCAGGAACATTGTAACCCCGGATCTCTTATAATGGGGCTTGAGGCAATTGGTATTCAGAATCCGTAAGGACCCTTAACTCTACCTTCTCAGGAATCTTCCCTCAAAATTTCTTCTAAGTCTGTAGGTAAGCCAAAAGAGGATCCAAAACTTTTGACTTTGCCCAGGTAGCACGAGCAGATACAGTTGGTGCTTTGGTCTTGTAGGTGATATTATGCATTGAAAGTTTTAAACATTTGCATTTCTGGTTTGTTTTACTGATTGGATATAGCTCGTTCTGGTGTTTGTTTGTTCAGTAAATTGTACTCTGTTTTTCTAAATTTGTTTGGTATTTTTTCTGTGTTGTTGCTTTATTAGTGTTTGTGTGCTTAAAATACTTTTCACATTGCCTCTACGGCTTTTGTGCCAAGCTACCATAGTATTCACATCCTAAATTTAATGTATCCTTGACTTTTCATTAAATGCGTTGTGCACACACAATTCTCGCCTGGACATTAATACTTCATTGTTGCTTGGAATATCATGATGTAATGTATTCAGACTTGTCCCATGCATCATATGTTGAATAATGTCTTCGACTATTCACCTACATCTACCTAGAGAACCAAGGATGCTTACATGCCCCCAACACCTTTCATTGCAGATTGGGTACCAGGAGTGATGACTTGCTCTCATGTAGGTAATTTGCAGAGTGGATTAACTTGGAATGCATTGTTTTCATAAAGAGTAATGCGATGCTTACTGAGCAGATTCATAAAAATCATAATTGTTTCATTGAAACTGTGTAAAATAAATAAATATAACAGCTCAAGAAAGCTAAACAGGACTGAAACCTAGCCAACTTATAAATCAGTTCCTTGTGTTAAAATGCTAACGTAAACAGCCTAAAATGATGGTTTTGCCTCCAAAGATTAATTTTCCTTCAATTATCATCCTATTACATGTCTTTAATGTAGGGAGTTCTAGCACTAAAAACTTGTATTTGGAATTTGTATTTGACATTAGTAGATTGAGCTGTTGCCCAAAGGCCTGGCACTGAAAAATAAAATCTCAGACTGGATAGAAAAATAAACAAAAGATAGCAGAAGAGCCAAGATTAAAGAGATTTCTGACTGGGGATCATTTTCAGCTGCTTAGGAAGACTATTCATCATAGAAGGTGCTAGCACTGAGTAAGGTGACCACGTAACTCATGATCACTACGAGCACAGTCTTCCCCTACCTAAATAGTTGCATCTCCTTCCACCAACCACCCAGACACATCTGCTGCGCAGAACTACTCGCACACATCCTGTGCGTACACAGAACCAGATCGGAAGGATGAGCATTCTCTTACGTCGCTCCTAGCAAATGGAATGAACTCCCACTCCACCAGAGAGAGCTTCCTCCTCCTTTCTTTGAATTCCGCACGCTGAGCGCTGAAGACCTAACTTTCATTGGCAGGGCTAGTCACACAAACCTGCTCAATGCCAGGATACCTTCACGGCTGATAATGTGCTTTATAAATACGCATAACCCATAACAAAGTAACAGTCCTGAAAATGTCATCTACAGGTCATCATTTTCAGATTTGTTAATCTGGTTAGTTCAACAAAAGCCAAGCAAGCCTACAAAACCAAGAATGCTTTAGATTATCACATGAAAACCCATGACTGTAAAAAGTACTGGTATTGACCTGGAGGGAGGTGTTCACCCTAGCACCGAGATGAGCTTCACAGAACCTTGAAATACAAAGCCAGAAAGTTTTCAAAGTTTGCAGTGTCTTATCGAGAAGCTATGTGTTTAGGCGTTTTGCTATAAAAATATGCACCTTACCATATTTGGCACAGTGCACCATGCACAAAGTTTTGAAAAATAACTTGTTGATGAACGAGAAGCCAGTGTAAGGTTTTCAACTATGTAGTAGCTGCACTAAAATGAGACACTCCCACGATCAAATGTGCAGCCTCATTTTGGATGGATTGCAATCACTGGTTATGGAGAGGTATCTCTACACGGATTATAATAAAATATAAAGTCACAGCAAGCTTCTCAACATGGTCTGAAGGAAAAAATAGCTGTTAAAGGATATATGTCAGCGGTTCCCAACCAGTGGTCCGGGGACCCCAGGGGGTCTGCAAAGCCTCCTCAGGAGGTCTGGGACTGCTTAGAAAATTAAATAATATTAACAGATTAGGTCCCCAGCTTTCAGTAATGACTAAGTAGGGGGGGTTCCAATAATGATTCAGTGGGAGTCCCCAGGTTCCTGAAATGATAACGTGGAGGTCCACAGATGTCTAAAGGTTGGGAACCACTGATATATGTTGTTCCTTTTGCTCGAGGCTATCTTATCACCTTCCTTGCTTGGCAGTTTTGTCAGAGTCTTTGCATGTTAGGATCAAATACAATCACGACCTGGTACTTGAAGCTCTTATTTAGAAACCATTTTGAGAAAGCCACCATTTCTCGTTTAGGGTATAAGGCTCTTCTGGGGTGCTTTTTACACTTTCACTGGAAATAGATGTTTTGGTTATTTTTTTCTCCACTTTCTCTCCACGGTGGAGCATGAAAGATCTACTGATCCTACTTTAGTTTGATGATTTATTAAATATGTGAACCCTAGCTGTGGCGGTTGATTGAGGCACAAATTCAAGCATAGAGCTCATGCCAATACAAGCGCACCATGACAAGAAGTGTTAAGAGCACTTGAGCTAGTCAGTCCCCTCAGGATATTGCGGCATGGAATTGGATATTTTGTGGCACAGAAATGTAAATTTTATGGCACACTAATGCATTTTTTGTGGCAATTTTGCAGCATTTGTTTTTTTGGGCAACTATGGGTTATTCATATTTATGAGTTGTGATTTAAGTTTAAAGCAATAGTCTCCAATCTAAATTACCTGCCAAGTGCTCACTAATAACACCTTCAGTCAGTGTTGTCTTTTTAAGCAAAAACACCTTGTGTGTTGAAATTGTACAGTGTCTTCAGTCGCATGAGGTCTGAAGAGGATTTTGCAAGCTCCTGCGGAGTTCACTCCTGAAGATAAGATAGTATTCCATGCCACTGGCTTCACAGAATACGTCCACCCACATCTTTGGCATCCAGAAGTTTCTCTAGATTCCTGGTTCAGATCTGATAGCACAGCAGAGGTGGTGGAAAACAAGGGACTGCCTGTCAGACAGTAGAATACATCTGCATGATAAAGTTACTGTTTTTGGATGGACAAGTGGGGCTGCAGTCAAAATGTATTTAGTTTTCAGTTAACATTCCTTTCTGCTAATTTCTTTTTTGTGACCAAAGTACTGGTGTTTTAAATGGGGTATCTAGCTGGCAGGGTTTTGCACCCTGCCCAAGTAAGGACTCTCACTCTAGTCAGGGTAAGGGAGCCACACAGCTAAGATAATCCCTGCTCACCCCCTTGGAAACTTGGCACGAGTAGTCAGGCTTATCTCAGAAGCAATGTATAAAGTATTTGTACACACACACACACACACAGTGGAAACACCACAAAAGTACTCCATAACAGTTTAGAAAAATAGCCAACATTTATCTAAATAAACCAAGACCAAAGCAACAATAATCCAACATTCACAAGTAAAGATATGATTTTTTAAAGATTAAGGGCCTGATTCTAACTTTGGAGGACGGTGTCAAACCGTCCCAAAAGTGGCGGATATACCACCTACCGTATTACGAGTCCATTATATCCTATGGAACTCGTAATACGGTAGGTGGTATATCCGCCACTTTTGGGACGGTTTAACACCGTCCTCCAAAGTTAGAATCAGGCCCTAAATGTAGTATAGCTCCAACTGTGGCTATCATGGGGTCTTGACTGAGTCATTCCCAACAGTCTGATACTACTTGTGGGGGAGTGCGGGCCTGTCATGAAGTCGCACTGACCCTAGGTACAGTACATTGGAAAATGATGAGGAAACAAATATGTTGCACAGAGTCGAGGAGATGAGGCTTTGCTGGAGATGGTGTGGCGTCAGTTCTTTACTGCTACCGGGAAGTTGAGGTGTGGTTCCTTACTGATAGGCAGGGGAGGTGTTGACACGTGGGTTCCTTATGACAATGCAGGATCAATGAATCCAGCAGGTCAAGATGCCAAGCAACACTTTTTCAGTGTCGCAATTACACCGCAGGGCCACAGGTGTGCAATGGAGTCGGTCTCAAGTGTCATGGATGTCGGTGACACACCACTCGTGACTCACCTGTGGCATGACTACGGAGGAGCTGCAGTGGAATTGGACCTGATTGAGTCAGTTGTTGCGCCCAGTGGGGACCATGGCTCTGGTGCAGGCAGTGGCGTTGAGTCCGACAGGGGCACTGATTCCAGAGTTGCTCTGGAGTTGATGTGCTTGGTTTCTTCTTGGTTGGACCAGAACTCACTCCCAAAGGCCCAGGAACTGCATTTGGCACCACTTGGCAAGTCAGGACGCTCAGAAAGAGAGCCCAGGTGCTGGCAGATGACGTCTTTAATGTCTCTGAGATTTCTTTAAATGTATCTGGCCTCATGGAGCCCTCATTTGCTACAGACCGTGCTCTTAAATTTGAATTTCTCACAGTCTGAGCATTCTCGCCAAAAGTCAACAGCTTCACAAAGACCTAGTCCAACACCTATCCAACGACATGGGGTCCTCTTCCACCACATCCTGCTGCCTTACCCTACTGAGGATGTTTGACTTCCATTTCAGAGACTATGGCCGAATGTAAATCTTGCAACTAGGTCTATCCTGCTTTAGGTATCCAACCCACATTCCATCACAGTCAGCCTTAACTTGTGCCTATGTAGCGGTCAAGTGCTACCACATGACTGCCATTGATGGGTAACACTTTTTGACTGTATTTTCATATTTAAGTTTTATAAACTCATAACTCCAGTTTCCCATATTTTTTGCTGTTTCTGTGTTATAGTATTTATTAAAAGGTACTCTATTTTTATAAATTGGTTTCAGATTTTTCTTGGTTTGTGGGTTGTCTTTAGTTCTGTTTTGGTGCTGCATGAACACTTTACACTTTGCTTTAAAGTTAAGCCTTTTCATCATCTGCTACAGCTACCAGGGGGTTGAGCTCAGGTTAAGTTAGTGACTTTGGGCCAGATGTAGGTACATTCTGAATTGCGACCCGCAAATTGCGAGTCAGACTGACTCGCAATTTGCGAGTCGCAATTTAGAATGTTGGATGGTGTCCCTGACACTATCTGCGATTCGCAGGGGGGTCGCAAAGGCCCACCTCATGAATACTCATGAGGTGCATCACATTGAGAATCTCAGCACTCACAGGGATGGTGGCCTGCTGGAAACCACCATGCCTGTGACTGCTTTTAAATAAAGCAGTTTTTTTTTGTAATGCAGCCTGTTTTCCTTAAAGGAAAACGAGATGCATTACACAACAAAAAAATTAAACATTTTCATTTCATTTTTTCAGATCAGGTGACTGCCTGCTCTGGAAAAATGTTTTTAATACCCCATGGTTTCCCCTTCCCTTTTGCGAATGGGTTAGCACCCATTTGAAATGGGTGCTAACTCCGATTGTTGTGCGACCGCGTTCGCTGTCACAAAACAATGCAACATCACGCTGCGACTCGCAATTAGGAAGGGAACACCCCTTCCTAATTGCGACACGCAGTCCCGTTTTGCGATTCGGTAACCAGGTTTCAGAATCGTAAAATGGGGTTGGGGCACCGCGATGTGCTTTTTGCACGTCGCAAACAGCAAAATACGCTGTTTGCAACGTGCAAAAAGTTTACTACATCTGGCCCTTCATTTCTTCACGCTGACAAAGTTTATGGCCATTATTTGAGGTGGTTAGCTCTCAACTGTGCAGTTCTTTTTATATCGACGGGTAGCTATTCAATTTGTGTAGCTATCCATATGTTCTTTAAATAGGAGAGGCCACTCTCAGCAATAGGGGAATTGATGCTGCTTGGTAGATGTCTACCCTGTCTCAGTTTTGAGCCCTTCACCGGTCCACACATATACTACCTTCCATCCTCACAAAATACTCAGATCCACCCATCCCCCTTCTAGCTCAATTCCCATCTGGTCTGCCAGAACCCCTCCACTGTTTTTCCTGACCTTGCCGCACTACCGCAGGCTACCCTGCTGTATATAGCCCGCACTGCACTCCATTGCATCCCCTCTTCCAGATTGTCTCAGTTACCCTCTCCAGCACCTACTGATATTTTATGAGGGAAGTGCAGCCTAGGTCTACCGTTTCTTACCATTTTCAGCAGATCATTATTGTCCCTCGCAGAGAAATCCTGAAGTTAATAATAGTCGACAGAAAGGAAGTACGTTTGACCCACCTTTCCATCCACCATTAACTGCACTACAAGGACACTCGATGGAACAGCAATCTAGGAAGGTTGTGTTATGCCCATGGGACATTTGAGGGTGGTGAAGAGGGCAGCCTAAACAGTTGTAAACTATACAGATCAGATGTACAAAAATGCAGTTTTGCATTTCTTAAATAGTGACTTCATAGCAATCGCTATTTAAGAAATGCAGAATGCTATGTACAGAGATAAAAAGTAGGAATCGCTATTAGGAAATTGATATTAAGAAATCCCAATGCATTTTTGTCAATGGTCGATTTTGCATTTCATAAATAGTGATTTCTTATTAAGAAATTGCTATTTAGGAAATGCAAAACCAGGGATGGCAAATGACAAAAGGCCTCTCTTGGTCCACCCAAAAAATAGGGGGCACCTGTAGAGCACACACATGCCTAAGGGGCATGTGTGTGCTCTATTGCAAAAATCTTTTAAAGCACCTTCGGGTTCTTTTTTTAAATTGCACCTGGTTACCACCGACTTCAAGTCAGTGGTAATTGCATCTCCTAAATGCCTAAGTAGCATTTAGAAAATGCTTTGTACATCAGAATAGGAATCACAAATAGGAAATCCCTATTTGCAATTTCTTATTCTGGGAATCGCGCATTGCGATTTCTAAAGGGTAGAAATCACAATTTGCGATTCCTCAAAGGCCTTTGTACATTAGAAAAGGCCGTTTTGCATTTCTTAACAGCCTGAAATACCGATTGAGACAAAAGGGCTTTGTACATCTGGCCCTACATCACTGTGCTTGCAAAGGTAAATATGCTCACACCCCTAAATCCATTCCCTCATGTACACATCCTGCTCACTTAACCATCATAGGGGACTCTGAGGTAGTTACGGATGTTTTCTCCAAAAAAGTAATGGAAAACAAAATGGCTCCCCTAAACTTTGACCACCCGCCACAAATCACCTCATAGCCTGATTAGGGCCTCCCCTATTCAGAGAGGGCTTATGTTTGATGAGTACTCCTTTCTCTAGCAGAGTGTGGCATTCTGTTGGGAAACACACAGTTGTGTCAATGCTTAAAACACTGCGGATGAAAGAAACTGTGTGAGAGAAACAGGTTCACCAGAATGGTGAAATCGAGAGCGATGAGCTTCAGGAGTACTGAACAAGAGATCTTACACATTTGTAATATAATTTCCCTAACCTATGTATAATTCTTTACTTACACCTGTCTGGGAAGGTGCCCAATTACTCCGCATTTTGACAATCAAATGTAGAAATGGAAGGCATTTAATGGAAATTAGTTTTTTCCATGAACAAGAATAAACAAATTACTTTTTCAGTTTCTTCCGCAGTACAAAGGCTTCCTACTCACTGGATTAGGGAAAATTGAAGAACTCAAGGAAAGGATTTCAAATTCTAGATTTGTTTCAGACATTCCTCGATGTTTTTGTGTCAGCAGTGCAAAAGAAGTATAATTTTAAATGTCTAATCAATGTCACATATCCCAAAAAAGGAATAACTTTTTTTGTGGATTTGGGCACTAAAAAGAAATACATGTCACAAGCGTTTGTGGACATATTAAATCTGTTGACCTTCTGATTGCAACATATATTCTGGTGTTTTTTCCTGGATAAGGTATTCTTTCTGGTATTTGACAACAAAAAGTGACTTTAGACATTAGAAGTTTGGCAGTTGGAAAGCTCTGACTGCCAAACTCCCAGGGAAGAGGTAGCCCTCATACCAGCTGCCTCCCCCAGGTCATATTACGATGTTTCCACTGGGCTGACCGCCAGGAACATCAAATTGTAACGTTCTTACTGGTCAGACCTTAAGGGAGCTGAGGCCAATTCAGTAGCACTACAGCACCCTTGGAATGCACACTGTCTGTGAAGCTGACAGTGCACATTCTGAGGTGCTGGGCGGGGTGGCCCTAAACTGCCCATGCGAAAGGCGTGGGCAGTGCAGGGGCTACCTTGCGGCCCCCGGGACTGTGTTTCCGCCAGCCTTTCCATGGACTCGTGATCTGTACAGTGCCGCTGAGTTAGCGGCACCGTGGCTGACCACGAGTCCGACCGCTGTCAGCCTTTGGGTACCTTGTTCCCGGCAGAGACGACGGTCCCCTGGTGGTCTGACCGCCAGGGTTGTAATGTGGCAGTCGGACCACCTGGAGAGCAGCTGTCTGACCGTCACCCACGAGTCTATCGGTCCTTAGACCGCCAGACTTATATTGAGGCCAGAGTTTTTTCTGCACATTTGATTTACAAATAATTCCCAGTTTTGCATCATATTGCGATTCCCCGTAGGCTGTTTTATTAGTCTTGTTGACAATGGACAACGCTGCTGCAACTGTTGTACAGGATATAGTTATTAATGTTCTTTTATTTCTCTTCCAGTGCAGATGAACGCTTTGATGCAACTTTTCACACCAATGTCTTAGTGAATTCTTCTGGAGCTTGTCAATACATTCCGCCAGGTAAGGCACTCTTTCAATTGCCTTAGTAAAAATCCATAGTATTCTAACACCTTGACAGTAATCTGGGCCTACATGTGCTGCTACAGAATATTCTGGAATCAGATTATATGCTGATAGACTGTGGGACACAGTGTATTAATGAGCTAGACCATATCAAAGGTGTTATTAACTTGGAACGGATATTTCTTGTAAGTATGATTGGGTTGAACTGTTTCTCCAAAGCTTTGAAAAAGTGATTATGCAGATTGCGAAAGATATGTTCGCTCAACCTTTGTAACATCTTAGACTAGCTGAAATATTTTTGACAGTGGCGTAACAAAACCTAAGGGCCCCCCCCCTGAAAGGTAAGGTGAGGGGGAGCCTATTTTTTAGACTCCTATAGCCTTCGCCCACTGCCCAGCAACATACCACAATTTTTGGCAACCAATACTGTTGGAAATGGCTCTTTCTGCAGGGTTATCCCCAAAAGTTTTGTCTTCCTCGTTCTATTTTTCAGACCTTTTTGTTAGCTTTAGTACTCTGAGCACTTTACCACTGCTAATGAGTGCTAAAGTGCATGTGCTCTCTCCCCTAAAACAGGGTATGAGTGGCTTACACCTGTTTGGCATATTTATTTTACCTGTAAGTCCCTTGTAAAGTGGTATGCCATATACCCAGGCCCTATAAATTAAATGCTACGTGTGGGCCTGCAGCACTGATTGTGCTACCCAAAGAAGTAGCATTTCAAGCCTGTTTCAGGCCTGCCACTGCAAAGGCTGTGTGAGCAGTTTACTGTCACATTGACGTGGCATTTCAAACTACTTGCCAAGACCTAAACTGCCCTTTTACTACACCTAAGTCAACCCTAAGGTAGGCCCTAGGTAGCTCTATGGGCAGGATGCTGTGTAAGTAAAAGGTAGGACATGTACCTTAATGTTTTGCATTTCATTTTTCACATCTACGAGGGCTGCTCATCTTGCAGGTTAGCATTGGAAATTCCCTAATATACTTTTAAGTCATTCCTGATCTGAAATGAGTAGCACTGCCATGTTTCGTATGTTTAGAATGATAGTTAGAAATCCTGCTTACTGGTGTAGTTGGATTTTACATTACTGTTTTAGAAATGCCTCTTTTAGAAAGTGGGCATTTCTCTTTGCTTATAACTCTAGTGTTTTGCAGCCTGACTCCAATCCATGTCTAGGGCTGAGTGACAGTTACACTTTGTGCATACTTTCCAGACAGCCACAACACTGGAGATACATCTGCCTTCATCTGCATACTGATAGTCTTCCTGGGCTGGGAGAGGGAGAGGTCGTTCTCACCCTACATGTCAATACGTTGTGTCTTGCCATCACACAAAGGGTTGACTTACCCCTTACTAATGTTTGGACCCAGAGCTGGGTTTAGAGGACGTTGTGTTACACTTGAAAGTCTTCCTTTGAAGTCACCCCTTACATCAAAGACCGTTTTGAGTATATGTATAGGGACTCTGATACCAAGTTTAAGAGCTATTTTGAAGCTGGGACTGAACCTCTATCAGAAGGACTGCTAAGCTACTCAAGGGACTGACCTGGACTGCTCTTCTGCTGTTGCCCTGCTGCCCTGCTGCCTGCTGCTAGGTGGATGGCCTAAATGACTCACTGGATTGCTTTTCTGTTTGTTGCCCTGCTACTAGCTACTCCCTGTCTCTGTTCAGCCAAGGCACTGTGGTATTGTCAGGAGGAACCACCATTTGAATCACTTGCCGGTCGTGTGCTGGCCTGCCTGCCCATAAATCCCCCTCAAGTGTTCTCCAGAGAGCCCAGAGAATGGGAAGCACTGTTTATGGCTCCTTTCTTCTGTGAACCCAGCAAAATGGGGAGCGGTCTATTCTCTCTTAGCACATGAGGAGTGTTTTTTTTTCTCTTACCACTTGGGAAGCACTTCTGCACTTTCTACTGTCCCAAGTGTGCTGGCTGATGCGTGATGGGTGCTGGAAGCAGAGGAGACAGTGTGCACTGACATGCATTTTAGTTTTTCCCCCAGCGCTTGTTGAGCTGACTTGGACAAGCACGTGAGGAATGCTCCTCATTCTAAGGCAAGGAAGTGCCATCACAGGGCACCACTTCCCAGATAGGCACTCTTGGGTAACAAGCACAACCTTGAACCTGGCTTTTTGTGACTGCTGCACCCACTGCTCACTGTGAAAATCAGGAGCAGCGATGGTGCCCCAGACCCACCTGCTTCTCCAAGACGTATTTCAGCTCGGTTCCCTTTCCAATGAACGGTGCTGCTCATCGCACAGCTACCATGATTTCGGCAGGCGGGAGAGGCCAAGGGAGGTCCCCCGGTTACCTGCACTCGACCGACAACTACTCCATGCACTCGCGGGTAGCTGGCCTTGCCAATGAAGCATGCAGGTGACACAGTGAGGTCTTCTCACTGGAACTTGCAGTGTATGTGCCTTAGCCATTAGAAACTACTTTTGTGCTTTGTTTTGGGTTTTCACTCTGACCAAATACAGGTAGCCAGGTATATTTGTATTTAGTCTGTGGATAGTCTTTGTAGAGTTCTTATGACACAGAAAGGGTGCCCTACTTCTAGCCAAATTGGTGTGTTGGTGAGAGCAAAAGCTGATTTACTTGGAAAATATCCCCTATTGAGAAGGTTCTTAAACATGGCTAAATTATTCTGGAGAGTGTACTCTATTTAGGTGCTACTATTGGCAGACTACAAAAACCTCAAAGGGTGCAGAATGCGGCTGCTTGCTTACTTATAAACATCCGCAAACCCTCCTTGATGGGCCAGGCTCTTGCTAAGCTTCACTAGCTTCCATTGAGGAAGAGAGTGGCGTTAAAGCCCTCTGTTTTTCACAAAATATTTTTATGGGAAAGAATCCTCACTACTTACATACATCCTTTGATTCATGCCTATCACCCTAGCACAAGTCTCACATCTGCTGATGTGGCTTTAACGACAATTCCCCGAGCGAATATAGCATATAAGGTTCTTGGTCCCTAAACTGTGGAACTCTCTGACAGAAACATTTGGAATCTGCCTTCTGGAAAAAGTTAAAGACATGGTGGCTTCTTCAAGCCAATGTAGGTTAGAGGCTTGTAGCTTTTGATGTCTTGGTGGGCGAACCCTCCGCGCGGGGACACTCTGTTTAGAGTAGCCAGGTGCTTTATAAAACTTTTAACATAACATAACAACGATCTTTTCAGAGTTGAGGTGCCTGGTAGAGAACAAAATGACTACTGCCCTAAGCCTTGAAGATCAGGGAACCCTGAAGTAAATGGAACAAGGAAGAACCTAAAGTGTGCTTATGAACCTAGGGCAAGGCATTTCTACAAAGGAAAGTAGTGTAAGTGCTTTGAATGGCATGTGAACAGAATCTCAAAGATTTCAAGAAGATCAGCTTCTTACATGCGAGCAACTGCAGTGTGGCAAGGTAGGAAGAGAGGGAGGTTCAGCAATTTGAGCCAAAAGTGAGCCAGGGAATTGGGGAGGCAAATACAGACAGTGGTTCCCTGTAAGGAAATGCCTCCTTGACATAGTTACCCCCTAACTTTTTGCCTTTACTGATGCTAAGTTTTGATTGAAAGTGTGCTGAGACCCTGCTAACCAGGCCCCAGCACCAGTGTTCTTTCCCTAAACTGTACCATTGCTTCCACAATTGGCACAACCCTGGCACTCAGATAAGTCCCTTGTAACTGGTACCCCTAGTACCAAGGGCCCTGATGCCAGGGAAGGTCTCTAAGGGCTGCAGCATGTCTTATGCCTCCCTGGGGACCCCTCACTCAGCACATTCACACTGCCTCACAGCTTGTGTGTGCTGGTGAGGAGAAAAAGACTAATTCGACATGGCACTCCCCTCAGAGTGCTATGCCAACCTCACACTGCCTGTGGCATAGGTAAGTCACCCCTCTAGCAGGCCTTACAGCCCTAAGGCAGGGTGCACTGTACCACAGGTGAGGGCATATGTGCATGAGCACTATGCCCCTACAGTGTTTAAGCAAAACCTTAGACATTGTAAGTGTAGGGTAGCCATAAGAGTATATGGTCTGGGAGTTTGTCAAACATGAACTCCACAGTTCCATAATGGCTACACTGAAAACTGGAACGTTTGGTATCAAACTTCTCAACACAATAAATGCACACTGATGCCAGTGTGCAATTTATTACAACAAACACCCAGAGGGCATCTTAGAGATCCCCCCTGAATACCAACCCGACTTCTAGTGTAGGCTGACCAGTTTTTGCCAGCCTGCCACACACCAGACATGTTGCTGGCCACATGGGGAGAGTGCCTTTGTCACTCTGTGGCAAGGAACAAAGCCTGTACTAGGTGGCGGTGCTTCACACCTGGCGCTGGATGGAACTGTAACACCTGGCGCAGAGCCTCAAAGGCTCACCCCTTTTGTTACAGGGCCCCAGGGCATCCCAGCTAGTGGAAATACCCGACCCTCTGGCCACTGCCCCCACTTTTGGCGGCAAGGCTGGAGGAGATAATGAGAAAAACAAGGAGGAGTCACCCACCAGTGAGAGAGCCCCTAATGTGTCCTAAGCTGAGGTGACCCCTGCCTTTAGAAATCTTCCATCTTAGTTTTGGAGGATTCCCCCAATAGGATTAGGGATGTGCCCCCCTCCCCACAGGGAGGAGGCACAAAGAGGGTGTAGCCACCCTACAGGACAGTAGTCATTGGCTACTGCCCTCCCAGACCTAAACACACCCCTAAATCTAGTATTTAGGGGCACCCCAGAACCTAGGAAATCAGATTCCTGCAACCTGAAGAAACAAGAAGGACTGCTGACCTACAAGCCTGCAGAGAAGACGGACTGCTTTGGCCCCAGCCCTACTGGCCTGTCTCCTGATTCGAAAACCTGCAACCAGCGACGCATCCGACAGGGACCAGTGACCTCTGAAGCCTCAGAGGACTGCCCTGGACTAAAGGACCAAGAAACTCCCGTGACCAGCAGCCCTGCTCAAAACCAGCAACTTCTTTGCAGCAAAGAAGCAACTTTCAAAGACTTCACGTTTCCCTCCGGAAGCGGGAGACATCACACTCTGCACCCGACGCCCCCTGGCTCGAGATCCAGAGAACAAACACCACAGGGAGGACTTCCCAGCGACTGCGACCCTGTGAGTAGCCTGAGACGGCCCCCCTGGAGCCCCACAGCGACGCCTGCAGAGAGAATCCAGAGGCTCCCCTGACCGCGACTGCCTGTAACAAGGGACCCGACGCCTGGAACCAGCACTGCACCCGCAGCCCCCAGGACCTGAAGGAACCGAACCTCAGCGCAGGAGTGACCCCCAGGTGACCCTCTGCCTAGCCCAGGTGGTGGCTGTCCTGAGAAGCCCCCCTGTGCCTGCCTGCACCACTAGAGTGACCCCCGGGTCCCTCCATTGAATCCTACCTGAAAACCGAGCCTGCTTTGCACACTGCACCCGGCCGCCTCTGTGCCGCTGAGGGTGTGTTTTGTGTGCCTACTTGTGTCCCCCCCAGTGCTCTACAAAACCCCCCTGGTCTGCCCCCCGAAGACACGGGTTACTTACCTGCTGGCAAACTGGAACTGGATAACCCCTGTTCTCTATAGGCACCTATGTGTTTTGGGAACCTCTTTGACCTCTGCACCTGACCGGCCCTGAGCTGCTGGTGTGGTAACTTTGGGGTTGCTTTGAACCCCCAACAGTGGGCTGCCTAAGCCCAGGAACTGAGACTTGTAAGTGTCTTACTTACCTCACAACCTAACCTTTACTTACCCCCCCCCCCAGGAACTGTTGATTTTTGCACTGTGCCCACTTTTAAAATAGCTTTTTGCCATTTAACGAAGACTGTATATGATATTGCTTTTATTCAAAGTTCCTAACTTACCTTGCATTCTATGTGTTTACTTCAAATCTTGAACCTGTGGTTCCTAAAATAAACTAAGAAAATATATTTTTCTATATAAAAACCTACTGGCCTGGAGTAAGTCTTTGAGTGTGTGTTCCTCATTTATTGCCTGGGTGTGTACAACAAATGCTTAACACTACCCTCTGTTAAGCCTACTGCTCGGCCACACTACCACAAAATAGAGCATTAGAATTATCTAATTTTGCCACTATCGTGCCTCTAAGGGGAACCCTTGGACCTTGTGCACACTATTTCTTACTTTGACATAGTATATACAGAGCCAACTTCCTTTATTCCCTGATCTAGGTATGAAGAGATGATTCCCTAAGTCAGAACTCAGGGTGTTATGTGGAGACCACATAGTTAACCTGATTCTTTAATGGAAGGAGTTGTAAATCAAGACACAAAATGTGCATCAATAATGTAAGCCGAGAAGGGAACAGAATCAGAACACAAACGTTAAAATCCATGTATTGCAATAAAACTCACACCAAATAAGTCTTGTGATTTACTTATTTTCTGGGTAAGTCATAATATGAAATTTGTGATACGATATTGAAAAAAGCAAAAAAAAAACTGATTGTCGGAATGCATGATTTAATCTCAACTACAATTACTCAGGTTGCATACCAGTCCAACATTTTTGCCCTCCATGCCAATCCAAAGACCTGGCATATGACTTGGTTCTGCTCCAGGAGGTATAGTTTAGCCAAGAGTGCCAGGTTAGGTCTCCTCTGAATGGGAACCCATGCAACCCCAGACCAGTTTCGTCCTACTTTATTGTAAGGCAATACCAGTTTTTTTTTATTTTTTATTATCAGTTACACCGTTCGGTGGTAATATGGATAAATATATATGTATGTGATCTTACTTCTCAGCTGCCTTTTCTTAAATAGGGTTGTTCTGATTTTCGGATCTACATTTTGGAGATATTTTCTGTTATTTAGCTAACCTAAAAGTCTATTATTCAAAAATACATTTAATGGGTGATTAAAGCCTCTTTCACTTCGTCACCCTAATTGTTGTTTCTTCCTTTCAGCGTTCTCATGTTGTGAGGCGCACTTTTGGATTGTTGCAAGCTGGTAATGGATGGGGGTGTTTAATGAGGGACAGATTTACTATACACAAGCTCTTTCTTATCAATTTCAGAAAGTTAAGAAGAAATCTGTTAAAATACCTATAGGCTAAATTCTTTAGGTATTCAGGTTGGGTTGAAGCAACACTAACTACGGCCTACATCAAAGTGTTAAAAGGATGTGTTGGCGCTGCTTGAATTCCTCCTATGCAGCAAGCACACTAATCATGTATGCTACTGAATTATGAAAACAATCCGGTAAACTAAGATCCATGTGCATGGTGTATATCAAGATAAAGATGCATTGTGAGACATCTGTTAATACTAGTGAACTGGGATATCTGTGCATGCCACACAGGTAACTAGAAGTACATAGAGAACTTTGTACTACCTCATTACTGTGGTAACAGGAGACTAGAGGTGCCTTGTGACAGCTCGCTAGATGTTTGAGTTCAGTGGAAGCTTAATGTGGGCAGATCATGAGAGCTCCAGGGTCATTTCAGTGCAAAGATAATTTTGCAGAAAGAAGGTCAGAACAGAGGTACATAATGAGGGCTTGGTGCTCTACTCAGTGGTAGGATAGCTTTGCATGGGACAGGTCACAATACGTGCTGCTGTAGCTTTGCATGGGGTACTTGAGGATAGGAGTTCATTGTGAGAACTTGATTCATATCTTAATGTTAGGATAGTTTTGAATATGGAGGGCAGTGGCGTAACAAAGTGGTGTGGGGACCCCTAAGCTCAGTACAGCACCCTGGCCTGAAAGCTCATGAGTGAGCCCCGAGGGGAGGTCCTCCATGTTCTTTGCAGGAAGGAGGGGGCTCAAGTTTCATTACGCCACTAGGGGAGGGCAGAGCAAAAGTGCATTGTGAGAGTACGGCACATCTCAATGCTAGAGCTATCTGTGCATGACTGAGTGCTAAGATAGCTGTGCATGGAGCAGGTTAGGACAGACGTTTTGAGAGAGCTTGTCAGTGTCATTTTTTTCAGGTCAGGATAGATGTGCATTAGAAAAGCTTTTTCGTAGTGTAGTCCAGAGAAAAAGTACATTTTGAGAGCACAGCATATGTCGCAGTTCTAAGATAACTTGGCAAGAGGTAGTTCAGGACGTAGGTTCATTGTGAGAGGTTTGTGCACACCTTTATGTTAGGCTAGCCTTAAATGGAACTGATCAAGACAGAAGTGCAGAATAAGAGTTCTATCCAGAACTCGGTGCTAGGATAGCTTTGCATGAGTCAGCCCACAGTAGAGGTGCAATGTGAGATGGCAGTTCAGGTCTCAGTGCACTCTAAGTGCATACCTTGGTGATGGAGTTGCCACCTGGTAAGTATTAAAGTGGCCTGCCCTGTATTTCTATGTCCTGGCTGGTACAAAGTTTAGGAAAAGCAGTGAAATCAATTTTTTCCATGTTGAAATGCAAATCCAAAACAGTAAACACATAAGGAATTCCCTTTAAATGTGTTTGATGGATGTCTAAATTCCTCTGAGGTGTTTTTGAAGTCAACAGAGGGATTATTGGCATTTTTCAAAGAATACTGAGGTTTTTAAAAAATATATTTTTTTCACCTAACAGCCCCTGCTCTTCCACAATAGCAAAAAACTGAAAATTGACTGCTTTTCTGAACAAGGCAGCAACTCTACTCAGAACTATGACAGCTTTACAAAGGTCATTTCAGGATAGAGGTTCATTGTGGGAGGTGAGCACATCTCATTGTTTAAGTACCTTTGCATGGGGCATGATGTAAGAAAAGTGCACCATGGCACAGAGCAGGGGGCAATATTGTCAGAATTCCAGACGCTATTGATGTACTCTGCAGGAGTAGCACCAACATTTTGGCTCTACTCCTGCAGAGTACTTAAGGGCCCATTGTATTCAATGGCATGCCCCCTTTTAACGCCTGCTCTGAGCATGCATTAAAAGTGCCGAAAAAAATGGCGCAAGGAAATCTTTTAGATATCCTTGCAGCATTTTTTCAGCCCCCCTAATGGGGGAAAACACCCCTTGCATACATTATGCCTGGCACAAGCATATTGTGGCTCAAGGTTTTACAAAGTGGCGCAAGGCATCCATTGCGCCACTTTGTAAATATTGCATGTGTAGAAAGCCACTTTAGCGCCGCCTTAGCTTCAAGAAATTACGCTATGGCGGCACTAAGGTGGAGGTAGGAGCTCTTAAATTTGCCCCTTAGAAAGCTTCAATGATATGTCCATATTGGTATAGCCTTCTGAAGCCTCAGATGCAGGTTTGCACAAGCTGTCACAATCAGCACTTTACTTTTTTAACATCATTACTAAAGCCCTTCTCCTATCCTCCCACCTCCTATCTCCCATTTCACCTTTAATGCTGCACACCTCCTCTGGGAGCCAGTCCTTTCTCAAGTATGAGGAAAGAGCAAAATTCTGGTTTCTATGCCACGAGCATCAGTGTTTTAAATAAAATGTAATTGTAATTACATTTAAATAGCGTTTACCACCTCTGCTGAGGCATTGAAGTGCTTTACGGTGGGCAGCATGATGCTTCAGAACTTTTGAACAGACGTTTTGTGGTTATTCCAGTGTTATTAGTTATTGGTATTTATTGTTAGTTATTTATAGGGTATTGTGGACTCAAGCAAACCATTCCATGCATTCATTCAATTTTAGAGTGGTGGATTACATTAATTCGAGTTAGGTGTGATCTTTAGTGCTGGGTGTGATTTCTTACTGATTGTTGGTGGGGATAGAAGATCAACTTGAGGAGATTAAGTAGTGTTAGGATGCAGGGATATTACTTTCAAAGAAGGGAATGTTGTGATCTTTGATATGAGTTAAGGGTATTTTTCAGAAAAGAAATACAACCACAAAGATTAAGCCGAACATGCAGATGGCTTTGGGAGGTTTGGCCCATAGAGATAGGTGATAGAGGATAGAAGGACAGGGCCATTTGAAAGAAAAAACGATGTGGAAATCAGATGTCTTCAGTAAAGGTTAGTTTTTCATGCTGGAGTTATAAGTATAGAGGATGTTTTTTAAGATAGCATGTAATTTGAGAATACAAGACGTAGAGAGAAACAGCATAGTTTGCATGTGAAGGCAGTGATATTAAAGGTACTTTAAAGAGATGACAAAATCAGGTGAATAATCTGTCTATTCCTAAACTACCAATAGACCACCTCCCCATCAAGGTCAGATGATTAGCTTAAGGACTGGAAGTGTAAAATTATGGATGGTGCTTATTCAGGGAAATATCAGGAGTTTTCTGTTGCGCTGGTAAGAAGTCGTGGCTTCCTGGTCATTGTAATGTGAGATTTCTACATTGAGTGTTTTTTGTAATGTTCCTCAAGTTTGACTCAAGGTATTATTATAAAAACCGAATTAGGATCGCTTTAGACACCCCTGATTGAGGCATGGCACAAGACGGAGGGATAGGACAGCTTACCATACAAAGGAAGTGCATTGCCTGCTTTGATGTGGCCAGAGGGTGGAGATCCAGACATTGAGGGGAGGAGGATGGAGACTGGGGTCACTTTGTTAGCTAGAGACTACTGACTCAACTTTCAGTAGCACTGCCTTTTCGTAGATGGTAGGAATGGATCTGTCTAGCCAGTAAATGGTGAGGGCGCCCTTTAGGTGAGGCCCACCCTCTTGTTTTCCTTGATCACAGCTAAATGCAGATACCTTGCACCCCTTTGCGCCTGCTCTAGGCTGAAGGATGTAGTGTCTTAGGACTGTGAGCATTAGTACCCTGCGGCCCGGGACAGACGCAGGGAGGAAGGTATTACGCAATCAATCTTGGCGGTGTTAAGGTGTGATCTTTAATGGTTATGCGACATTGAAAGGTTAGTAGAATGTTGTACACTGATGAATAAAGCCGTTAATCATGAGCTCTATGTTGGGGGTGTTCTTCTGAGGGCTTCCGGACTGGGGAGTACGCGACAACTGTTGACAAGGATGGATACATGCCCTTAAGAAACAGGACTGGGCTCCCTTAGAGTTTGTAAGGAAATAGCAAACTTTGTATGCATGCCACGTGCTCCCTATGCTGGTGCAAAGAAGCCTGCAGTTGGCATGTGCTGAGTGCAAGCTCCACTCCAAACCACACCAGGCATCTAGGAGACGTTGAAGGCCAAGCAGAGAAAAAGCCCACCAAGTCTTGCAGGCCAGGCGGATAGAACACAGTACTGCGCCACAACACCGAGCCATCATTCATACAAAAAGAACACTAAAGACAGTGACAACCAGGTACAAGATGAAGACTGCAACAACCAGATAAAAAGCTAGAAAGCAGCGACAGCCAGAGATGAAAAATAGGAATATATTCACCAGCGAAGCAGACTTTCATAATTGCAGCATCTGCTGAAACCGCAGAGAGGTCAATCCATACAAAGCAAAAAGTGGCATCTACTATGTTCTAAATCTCACCTCCAGATAGGTGACTCGAACACACAGCCTTCCATTATCAAAGTCACATATTGGGCAAAGAATAGTGAAACCTGTAAAAATAGCATGAAGAAATTATTTGAACGATACAGAAAGACGGAAGCAAAGACCATGGCATGCAAGAAAAAGAAAAAGTACTCACTGTAAAAAATGAAGATGCTACATGACCATTGAGCCAGTCCAGTGACCTGAGCTCAGGAACGATGGCAATATTTCCAGAAGGCACAGATTCAGGTGAACAATGAGAGATACCTGAACAGCACATATGCTCAACGGCAGGACAAAAAGGTGTGAGGTACACAGCAAACATTTTTTGAAAACCTCCGCCGCCATTCGACACCACCAAAAAACACAATGTAGGAGCCAGATGGACCACATGGATCAAGACTTTCGATGATTTCATAAATGCTCTGGAAGAAGTAAATGATTAGAAAATCATTAAATACTTAAAGAATCTCACTGCTGATGGAATGAAAGAAGTGATAAAGAAAATCTCACAAACTGAGACAATGCCATACAGTCAAATGAAAGAAGCTTTAGGAGCCAAGTTTACTGCAATGCCAAACGTCAACTATGAAAGGAATGCTTTCAGTCAAGCGAGACAACATGTTTGTGAGATGATGAATGAGTTTGGTGAGAGACTTGAGGTGCTCATTAAACATTTCACGTTTAGTGAATTTAACAAAGAAAAAGCCATGCGCCTCAGAGTCATTGATGGTTGATGTAGGAAAGTACCATCTTGCCTGGCATGTTACCCCCATATTTCACTGTATATATGTTGTTTTAGTCTATGTGTCACTGGGACCCTGCCAGGCAGGGCCCCAGTGCTCATAAGTATGTGCCCTGTATGTGTTCCCTGTGTGATGCCTAACTGTCTCACTGAGGCTCTGCTAACCAGAACCTCAGTGGTTATACTCTCTCTGCTTTCCAAATTTGTCACTAACAGGCTAGTGACTAAATTTACCAATTCACATTGGCATACCCATATAATTCCCTAGTATGTGGTACTGAGGTGCCCAGGGTATTGGGGTTCCAGGAGATCCCTATGGGCTGCAGCATTTCTTTTGCCACCCATAGGGAGATCTGACAATTCTTACACAGGCTTGCCAGTGCAGCCTAATTGAAATAACGTCCACGTTATTTCCAAGCCATTTACCACTGCACTTAAGTAACTTATAAGTCACCTATATGTCTAACCTTCACCTAGTGAAGGTTGGGTGCAAAGTTACTAGCCAAGGTATCCCCACATCGTTCAGGGCAAATTCCCCGGACTTTGTGAGTGCGGGGACACCATTACACATGTGCACTGTACATAGGTCACAACCTATGTACAGCGTCACAATGGTAACTCCGAACATGGCCATGTAACATGTCTAAGATCATGGAATTGTCACCCCAATGCCATTCTGGCATTTGGGAGACAATTCCATGATCCCCCGGGTCTCTAGCACAGAACCCAGGTACTGCCAAACTGCCTTTCCGGGGTCTCCACTGCAGCTGCTGCTGCTGCCAACCCCTCAGACAGGTTTCTGCCCTCCTGGGGTCCAGGCAGCCCTGGCCCAGGAAGGCAGAAGAAAGGACTTCCTCTGAGAAAGGGTGTAACACCCTCTCCCTTGGAAATAAGTGTGAAAGCTGGGGAGGAGTAGCCTCCCCCAGCCTCTGGAAATGTTTTGATGGGCACAGATGGTGCCCATCTCTGCATAAGCCAGTCTACACCGGTTCAGGGATCCCCCAGCACTGCTCTGGCGCGAAACTGGACAAAGGAAAGGGGAGTGACCACTCCCCTGACCTGCACCTCCCAGGGGAGGTGCCCAGAGCTTCTCCAGTGTGTCCCAGAACTCTGCCATCTTGGAAACAGAGGTGTTTGTGGCACACTGGACTGCTCTGAGTGGCCAGGGCCAGCAGGTGACGTCAGAGGCTCTTACCTCTCTTGGTAGCCAATCCTCCTTCCTAGGTAGCCAAACCTCCTTTTCTGGCTATTTAGGGTCTCTGCTTTGGGGATCTAACCAGATAACGAATGCAAGAGCTCCCCAGAGTTCCTCTGCATCTCCCTCTTCACCTTCTGCCAAAGGATCGACCACTGACTGCTCAGGACGCCTGCAAAACCGCAACAAAGTAGCAAGACGACTACTAGCAACCTTGTATCGCTTCATCCTGCCGGCTTTCTCGACTGTTTCCAGGTGGTGCATGCTCTGGGGGTAGCCTGCCTCCTCTCTGCACCAGGAACTCTGAAGAAATCTCCCGTGGGTCGACGGAATCTTCCCCCTGCAACCGCAGGCAACAAAAGACTGCATCACCGGTCCTCTGGGTCCCCTCTCAGCACGACGAGCGTGGTCCCTGGAACTCAGCAACTCTGCCCAAGTGACTCCCACAGTCCAGTGACTCTTCAGTCCATGTTTGTTGGAGGTAAGTCCTTGCCTCCCCACGCTAGACTGCATTGCTGGGTACTGCGTGATTTGCAGCTGCTCAGGCTCCTGTGCACTCTTCCAGGATTTCCTTCGTGCACAGCCAAGCCTGGGTCCCCGACACTCTAACCTGCAGTGCACAACCTTCTGAGTTGTCCTCCGGCGTCGTGGGACTCCCTTTTGTGACTTCGGGTGGACTCTGGTTGACTTTTCTTCTAAGCGCCTGTTCAGGTACTTCTGCGGGTGCTGCCTGCTTCTGTGAGGGCTCCCTGGCTTGCTGGCCGCCCCCTCTGTCTCCTCATCCAAGTGGCGACATCCTGGTCCCTCCTGGGGCACAGCAGCACCCAAAAACCCTAACCGCGACCCTTGCAGCTAGCAAGGCCTGTTTGCGGTCTTTCTGCGTGGGAACACCCCTGCAAGCTTCTTCACGACGTATGACATCCATCCTCCAACGGGGAAGTTCCTAGTCCTCTTCGTTCTTGCAGAACTCCAAGCTTCTTCCAACAGGTGGCAGCTTCCTTGCACCCTCAGCAGGCATTTCCTGGGCTCCTGCCCACTCTCGACACTGTCGCGACTATTGTCTTGGTCCCCTCGTCTTACAGGTACTCAGGTCCGGAAATCCACTGTTGTTGCATTGCTGGTGTTTGTTCTTCCTGCAGAATTCCCCTATCACGAGTTCTGTGCTCTCTGTGGGTAGTAGGCGCACTTTACGCCTACCTTTCAGGGTCTTGGGGTGGGCTATTTTTCTAACCCTCACTGTTTTCCTACAGTCCCAGTGACCCTCTACAAGCTCACATAGGTTTGGGGTCCATTCGTGGTTCGCATTCCACTTTTGGAGTACATGGTTTGTGTTGCCCCTATACCTATGTGCTCCTATTGCAATCTGCTGTAACTTTACATTGCTTGCATTACTTCCTTTTGCTATTATCTGCATAATTTTGGTTTGTGTACATATATCTTTTGTATGTAACTTATCCTCATACTGAGGGTACTCACTGAGATACTTTTGGCATATTATCATAAAAATAAAGTACCTTTATTTTCAATACTTCTGTATATTGTGTTTTCTTATGATATTTTGCATATGACACCAGTGGTATAGTAGGAGCTTTACATGTCTCCTAGTTCAGCCTAAGCTGCTTTGCCATAGCTATCTTCTATCAGCCTAAGCTGCTAGAAACACCTCTTCTACACTAATAAGGGATAACTGGACCTGGCACAAGGTGTAAGTACCTCTGGTACCCACTACAAGCCAGGCCAGCCTCCTACAGTTGATTATTGGATTCATTCAGAAAACACATGTTGCAAGAGGCACTCAGTCTAGAAAATGTACTGATGGCTGCCAGATCTGAGGAATGAGCAGATCAGCAAGCCGCCAACACAGAAGGAGAAACAGCAAAAGGTGAATTGGCATTGATCATGAAAAGTAGACATAAGCACTGAGCAGACGCCAGTCTGTCGTCATCTTTCAAGAAAGACTGTGTTTCCGATGTGGATTTTCATTTCCACGTGAAAATAAATGTCCAGCCATTGGACAGAAGTGCAAAAGGTGAGGCAAGGAAAATCACTTCATAACAGGCTGCAAAGCAAAAGAGTAACTAATTCGGTCACAGTGAGATGAGAAAATGGATGCCAAAAGTTTCCAGAAGCGTTCTCGCCACACCCACATAAACAGAAAGCCATCTCAACAGCAACAGGTGGAAACTAAACAAAGTTGATCATCATAAAAGTCATCCTGCAGGAGTTCCTCAGCGTCACCATCGATCAACAGGGAAAAGGGTGAATGTGCAATGATCATAGATAAAAAGGAGCAACATGTACATGTGGGCCTTGGTGCTTGCAAAGAAGACAAACAAATGCCAAAAACAAATGAGTTAGTGAAACAAAAGAACTAATGTGGACATTGCCCCAAGATCAATCTAAAGGTCAACAGTTGTCCCATGACCTTTGAAATCAGTAGCAGTGTATCTATCAACATCATGACAGTTTAACAGTTTGTCATCTGTACCGTGACTCAAATTGTCCAATATGAAGAGGTCACATGGGCCGCTTCCAAAGAGTTGTGGAGTCAAGGATCATTCTAAGCGACCTCGCAGCATAAGAAGATATCTGTGCAGGCCCCAATCCACGTTCCTGGAATGTGGATTAGAAAAGAGAGTGATGAACACGTTTTGAGCACAAGAGGAAAACCGGGAAACCCACATTCTTGCTAATGTAATACCTATTATTGCGCAGCACATTTTAAACAGTAAAAGCTTAACTCTGGCAAAGGGGACTGTTATTAATTTTGGGTCAATGACACAACCACATACTTTAAATGTAGAAATTACATGACAGTGCTGCTTTGTTTTTTAGATACACTTTGATCAGGACATATTTTATCCTGAAATCAAATCTGCTAGTGATAGGTTGCTGATTTAAAGAAAGGAAGAGAGAGGGACTAGATGCTCTTTTCATGTCCACCTTACAGTGTTTGCTCTGATGACACTCGCTCCAAACGTTATTAGGCTGATTACAGCAGTTAAACTGGCTCTGCAGCAAGTGGGACATATCCGTAAAAAGTCTTATACATGGCGCTGTCTAAAGTATATCATGAAACTAGGACTTTCTGTTTTACATGTGGTGAAGGCCCTCACTCTCAAAGCCTGCCTTCTTTGGAAGACTACACACTTAAGAGAGATCATATACATACATCCCAATATATATAACCTACCTGCTGAAGACTTAAACACATCTTGCAGGTTTATAAAGTACCCTTTCATCTTACAGTAAAGGAGAGTTTTCTTTATGAGCCAGTTGCAACTTGAGGTACATTACTAGGTCAAGCCTGCAGGCAGCACACCTGTGCTGCTGTCGCTGGGAGATCTTTTGTATCTAAAAAAAAAACAAAAAACCCTGACAGTGACTGCTAGCCACCCATTACTTACCATCCTTGGCAACATTATCACTCTTATCTGCCTTGTACTTAGGCAGTGCAACCCCAGGAGTCAGTTCCTGTATCGCTACCATTCTTTGTGTGGCACATGGACGAAGCACAAATTGATTTCTCTTAATTAGTGTCCTTCCGCTGCTCATGCTGTGGTTAAGGTACTAGTTCTTCTTTTTTACAATTTGTTTTATAAGGCAAACTTGACCCACCCAAAGACATTGGAGTGCTTAACATGAGCACTAGTTATATTATACATCACATTTTCTTTTTTTTTGCGAGTGCTTTTGCTGGCTTTGTACTTGACAGCAATTGTGCAAAGAGGACTCCTCGTATGTGTGTTTACCTTATCCTTCTCTCCACGCCACTCTACTTGACTCACTTGACTCCACTCTTTAGCCACTCCACTCTACGTCTCTCCACTCTATGCCATTGCACACCACTCCATACTAATCCACTCTACAGCCGTCCACTCTGTAACACTCCACTAATCAACACTCCACTATACAACACTCCATTCTACAACGCTGTACTCCACTATACTCTACACCACTACACGCTATGATACTCTATACCACTCTACTCTACGACACTCCATGCCAGTCATGCCACTCCACACTATGACACTCTACTCCACTCTGCTACTTTTTTGTTGCTGTTGCTTCTCGTTCCCAACCTCCCCATAGTGCTACACCCCAGCCACATCTGCCATGTTGTTGCCCACTGCACATTTTCTCTTTATTTTAGGCCTAGAAAAATGATTCAGGCAGCATTATCAGAGCTTTTACTTTTTTCTTATTTAGCCATGCTACACTGCACTGGGCATGCTGAATATATACCATGACTGAAAACCACTGACAAAGCCAGTAGGTCTCAAAGGTAAGACCTATTAGATTTGCCAATGTTTGTTTAAATAGCTTATATGATACCTTTGTCCAAAGCTGTGCTTGAACCCTAAGAAAAAGCATGTTGTTTTTAGAAAAGCATAAGCACATGTAACACGCCATGACTGATTTACATTTCCAATTATGTAACGTGACAAAACATCACACTGTTTCATTGTTTAGTTTTGCACATTTTGGCAACACTTTTGGGGCTTGGATGAGAGGAGGGCTGTCAGCATAACTTTCCGTTATAGTATGTACCTGTTTGCATTAGAAAAGAAAGTCAATTTTGCTTTAGGTTCTGGCCGCAAATGTGTTTTTCTACAATAAAGTAGCGCTATGTAAACTCCCAGATGTCAATATCAATTTAATCAAAGAAACCTCCATGGAAAACATTTTCATGTCCCTGGAAATTTGAGAACTTCACCATTTCTGCTCAGAAGGGGAAAGGCAAAAATAAGAACCTGAGGCCAGGGGTGATTCAGTGTGTCACCCCCCATGCCTCCTGGTATGGTAGGAAAGAGCAAAATGTTGGTATAAGTGCATCCTGAGGGGAAGAGAAGAGGTCTAGCCATGGAGTCCCAAACCTTTCCACAATCTCCAGAAACACCTAAAGTGACAGGCACATAGTCACTGAGGAAGGGAGCTGGTGACTCAGCTGATCTGCATATCCATTCTCCCTCCCTGGAAGATAAACCGCTGTCAGACATAACAAGTTGTCTTCCGCCCAAGCCCCTATTTGACCTGCAAGAAGAGCCAGCAGAGGAGACTGAGCCCACCCACAAAATGATTCAGATATGCCCGGGCCACCTGATGTCTGTTCTGAAATGGACAAATGTGTCTTTGAGAAATGGAGCAAAGGTCAGAAGATCTTTGAAGACCACTGCAAGCTCTTTCAAGCCTGAAGTCATCATGCCTTCTGTGGTCATCCAGAATCCCTGAGCAGAATGGTCCTACAGAGCTACTCCCCAACCCCAAGGACTTCCATTGGTCATCAATGATAAAGCCGCTGGAAGATCCAAAGGCATATCCTTTGCAAGGTTCACCAGTTGCAGCCACCATGTCACGGGGTCCTTTCATCGGGATCTGCACGTCACTGGACAAAAGGCCCACCTCCCAGCGTCACCAACTCAGAAAGCTATTATAGCACAGTTATGGTGAAGCCAGTCGGGGGGGAGGGAATTAGGGAAGGAAACAGCAGGGAGAGCAATCTGAAAAGGAAAGGTTAGAACAATATGCATTTACTCATTTATAGAAACGTAAATCGTTTATAGACTCCTGACTAAATGTGTCTGAAATGAGGGCGAAGCCCCTTGTAAAACACAACTTCAGATTCAAGAGTTGGCAAGAACGTTGAACTATGATTATACACAGAATATCAATCCTGTAACATTTATGTATTCACAACATAAACCTTTGATCATGACTTAGAAAATCTCAAAGACTTAAATATTTTTTTCATATCTTAAGGTATTCAGAAACAATGAAAACTTTGATTTGTTTATCTCCAAAATACTTTCACATTCATAATATTAAATGTCAAAAAAGGTTTTACTCATTAAACCTAAAGCGCCTTACTTAATAACACCAGGAAGCGCTTTTACTCAAGTAGCCTAAATCACTTAGATCATTGTGCCAAGAACCTTTTCCTCCTGTGAGTTGAAGTGCTTTATATCTGGGAACTGAAGCGCCTGAATTATCATGCCAAGAGTGCTTTTCATCTGGGAACTGAAGCGCTTTGTATTACTGTGCCAAAAGAGCGCTTTACATTTGTGAACGGAAACACCTTGAATTACTGTGCACATAAGCGCGTTACCTCTGTGAACTGAAACTCTTTGAATTACTGTGCCAAAAGAGCCCTTTATATCTGTGAACGGAAAACACCTTGAATTACTGTTCACAAAGGCGTGTTATCTCTGTGAACGGAAACGCTTTGAATTACTGAGCAAAAAGAGCGCTTTACATCTGTGAACGGAAACACCTCGAATTACTATGCATAAAAGCGCGTTATCTTTTGGAAGTAATAACTTCCTCAAACCTTGGGTTCAGCAAGGCCTTACCGCTACGAGTACGACCTACTCGTTTTTTAATGCACCATGGACTTTGGTTAGACGATACTCTGCCATTCAGAAACTCTGAACTTCTCCAGAGAAACCTCCACGAGGTCTGGCTGCATCGAAGTCTTCAAAATAGTGAGCAACGTGCTTGAATGTGGCTGGGCTTTATAGGCCCCAAGATGGCCGCCGCCTCTAAAAACATGGGAAATGTAGTCCCTTCATAGGATAGCACTGATAAGTGCATCTTGTCCACCAATGCCCTGGACCTGCAGCTACGTGAGCTTTACCACAGGGCAGACAACGCTGATGGCCATTCTTGGAACAAGCGGGAATGACCAATGGTGCGCATAAAGTGCAGCAGAGTTGCACAGCGGAATTTCGGGCGACACCTGGGCCGCGCCTGGCCTTATTCCTGACACACCATTTAAGTTGCTGAAAGATCTGATCTGAAGCTGAAACCAAGGAGTGTGGTTCAGGGATTTTGGTCTCCAGTGTGCCAGAAGGTGATAATCAAGATGGAACAGATGCCTATGAGCCCAAGGAATTATTTATAGGCAGGCAGACAAATCTACCTGAACATTCAACCACTCCCTTGCTGGAGCTGAGGGAGGGCCTGATTTAGATATTGGCGGTCAAGTTACTCTGTCACAACAGTGAAGGATAGCCTGTATGCCAAAATCTAAATCCCATTGTATCCTATGGGATTTAGATTTTGGCGGACAGAATATCCGTTACTGGTGTGATGGAGTAACTAGTCTGTCAATATCTAAATCAGGCTCTTAGTCTGTAGGAGAATCTTTAGACAGGACATGAGGCGTAGTTGATGCACAGGAGGAAGAAAGACTCTCCCTAATCTTCGTTTGAAAAGTGTCCCTTTGAACTGGAGTTCCTGGGTAGGGAGGATATGAGACATGTTGAGATTTATAATGAATCCATGGTCCTCTAGGCAGCTGCAAACTATCTGTACAGCTTAAAGCACAAAAGAAAGAAGGTGGAAAATGCCACAATGCTCGCACATCAACACATGTATTCATGCAGTGTCCATATTTGGCAGTCCTTTAGCACATCAAGTGATGGAAATGCGATGGGTGCCAACCCGGCCAGGCACCTACCACCCAAGGTGTCCAAGAAGCCGCTGACTAGGGAATAGTCAGTGACCACATAGAATAAATGAAAGAAGGCCAGGGCACACCGAAAACAGTTCTGTGTAGTTGATCCAAGTGGTCATTCAATCAGAGTCGAAGTCCAAAACACGAATGAAACTGTGCATTTATTAACCGGTGCAAGGGTGTGGTCAATATTCAGGTCAAAGACCACAAGTGTCACATTCAGTCCAGAATACAGCCAACAGCCAACACGTGTTTCGTCTCCTAGACTTTATCAAGGCTTCAAATGTAAGAGGACGAGCAAGAGTAAGTGTTGCGAAAAGGATTTCCTTTCAGAGCGTACATGTTTTAGGCCTCTAAAGTGGCCAACGACATCCAAACGTTGGAAGTGAAAACTAGCCCTGATAAGCCAGATACTGAGACGTGATACCGTGCCAAACGCGTCGGTGAGAAGAAAATCAAAATCATCTGATTGAATGACCACTTGGATCAACTACACAGAACTGTTTTCGGTGTGCCCTGGCCTTCTTTCATTTATCTGTACAGCTTGTTGGGCCTTAAGGAAAGATGAGGAAGAAATTAACCAATCATCTTGGTAAGGGAACAACAAAACACCCAAAGAATGTAAGAGCTCCCCAAGAGGAGCCAGTGCTTTCATGAATACCCTAGGGGTTGAAGCAAAACAAAAGAGAAGCAAACCGAATTGGAAATGCTGTCCTAGAGCAAAGACCCTCAAAAACATATGTGAAAGTGGATGAATTGGAATGTGAAAACAGGCATCCAAAAGGTCCAATTAAAAAACAAATGACCCACCAGAAATAAGAGGCAAATTCTTCTGCAAACTCACCATCTTGAACGTCTGGTAGGGAAGATGAAGAGTGACAGATCTCAAATACAAAATCAGGTGATACCCCTCTCTTTTATTTCTGCACAAGAAACATAGAGAATAACAGCCCAGACCGATTACTGGCACTGGTTTGTAGATTTCTTTCTGGGGCCACTGGTACTTCTTGGGCTTTCTAATGAGTAGAGGTTTGGAACAAAAATATCTGGAGGACAGGAAGAAAAATTGATGGACTAACTGTTTTTTACCAATCAGAGAATCTATGCATTGGAGACATCCTTTTCCCAGCCGAATACCAGCTCTCTGATTTGGCCTCCCACTCCTCCAGTAGTCATGCTTTTGGAGCGGAAGTTGCGGAGGGGATGTTTGTAGGCTGTTCCTGGCAATTGTCAATGGAGGGAACACCACAGCCTTGTCCCCTACCTTGAACTTGTCCCTTCTTAGCCATGGAAGGATTCCCATAAGCATGTCGGAAAATAAATCCTTGGCTTCTGGATGAAGGTTTCAGAGGAATCAGAACCTAATAGTCCACCACAAATTTATTTAACACTTCCTTGAGGTGAGGCCCACAAAGTTTCAGTCCAGTGGAAGGAAGATGAGACAAAAGCGCCTTCTGAGAACTCTTTGCCTTCCAGGACCTCATCCATATGTGGCGTCTGGCTGAAATGATAGACCCAGAAATAGATACAGCCATCGATAGGAAATCAAAAGTAATGTCGAAGAGGAAGCACACTTGCTGTTCCATAATAGACAATCCAAAGCTTATGTGTTTCCCTTGTTGACGTTCCTCTGGCAAGGCTTATGTGGCATATGCTCCTGCCCTGAAGGCAAAACCTGAAGCGGAATAGGCTTTTTTAGCATCACTGTCCACTTTCTTATCAACCTGGTCACTGGGAGAAGCATCCTCTAATATGATGGAAAAATTGGAGGCAAGACCAGCCATTAGAGAGTCAATTTTAACATGAGAGGGGAACTCTTCTTGAAAGTTAATGAGAGGGTACTTCTTAGATAAGATTTGAGGAAAACCGGGTTTCTCTACCTCAGCCCATTCCCTAGTCAGAAGACCTCTTATGGCTTTTGAATAAGAAGGGCACCAGAAAGGATCCTTCCAATGATTTGGGAAAATAAATCTTCCTCTTTTTTTCTGAGGAATGACAGCAGGAAAAGCCAAATTTAGCATGCAGCTGTTCTTCCCTTCCCGCAAATGCAGAGTTGACAGCTTTATAAATCGTGGCAATATCCACAGGCTTCTGTGAAGTTGAAGGATTAGCGAAAGCCTTCACCTCTGAGCCATACTCAGTAGAGAGTCTCTACTTTGCCGGCGCTTTCCTTCCCTGACTGTAAGCAAATGCCAACATGGAGAGAAACACAAGTGGCCCCTTTCAGCAGGTACCTCCCGCATCTAAGTTGTTGCTAGGCAACATTGACGTGCAGTGCTGAGTATCCACTAGCCAACTGCGACTACACAAAGGGAAATACAAGCGGCCCCTTTAAGGTGGTAATTCCTGCATCTAAGCTGTTGGTCAGCAACAGCAATGTGCAGCTCTGAGGATCTGCCCCTGCACGCTGCTTCTGTTACATTCTGCATCAGCTCCCGAGACTTTTTCACAAAACTTCATGGTGATTTTTAGAAGTTCTTTATGGTGATAAATTTCAGTATGTTTTATTCAGGTGTGATCCTAAGTTTTAAATACATGTTAATTTGCAAATGCAACCTCTGACTTTGAAGAAATTCAGGGAAGCTGACTGATTTCCATTTCCCTTCGGGGGAGACGCGACAGAAAGCAGGATGTTTGCAGCAGTTTGTCAGAGGTCATTCAGCTACAGCTGGGAAGACAGCTGTATCAATAAGAGTAATGAACAAGCATTGGCAAAGTCAATAGGGCTCACTTACGCAAAAGCTATTGGCTTCAACAATGTGCTTTAGTCATGTTGTTCACCAGCATGGCTAAAATTAAGTGGCAAGGAGGAAAGTGATGTGGAGTGCCGTAAGGTGGAATGGCAAAGAGTGGAGTAGAGTAGAGTGGCAGCGAATGTTGTGTA
Organism: Pleurodeles waltl; assembly: GCF_031143425.1. NCBI lineage: Eukaryota > Metazoa > Chordata > Amphibia > Caudata > Salamandridae > Pleurodeles > Pleurodeles waltl. Next base: position 96,776,785 of record NC_090437.1, read on the forward strand.
CTGGAGTGGCATAGTGTGGAGCCACATAGAGTGGCATATACTGGAGTGGCATAGCGTAGAGTGGACTGGCGTAAAGTGCACTGGCATAGAGTTATGAAGAGTAAAGTTACGTAGAGTACTGTGGCACTAATTGAAGTGGCATTGAATTCAGTGGCATACAATGAGCATCATAAAATGTAGTGGCATAGATTAGAGTGGTGTATAGCAGAGTGAAGTGGTGCAGTGTACAGTGGCACAGAGTACAATGGTGTGGAGTGCAGTGGCATAGAGTGGAATGGCGTAGAGTTGAGTGATGCAGAGGGCAGTGGTGCAGAGTAGAGTTGAGCGACATAGAGTTCAGTGATGTAGGGTGCAGTGGCATAGTGCATTAGCTTAGAGTATAGAGTAGAGTTGATTGGCATAGAGTGCAGTGACGTAGAGTGGTGCTGAGTAGAGTAGCATAGAGTGGTGCCGAGTAGAGTATAGTGCCATAGAGTGCAGTGGCATAGAGCACAGTGGCGTAAAGTGGAGTAGTGCAGATTAGAGTGGCATAGAGTTTGTTGGTGTAGAATGCAGTATTGCAGAGTAGAGTATCAAGGTGAGGTGATATAGAGTGGAGTACAGTGGTGTAGAGAGCAGTGGTGTAGAGTACAGTGCTGCAGAGTAGAGAGCAGTGGCGTAGAGTGCAGTGACAGAGAATGCAGCTGTGTAGAGTGCATTGGCATAGAGTCCAGTGGTTGAGAATAGAGTGGTGTAGAGTGAAGTGGCATAAAGTGGAGTGGCGCAGAGTGGAGTCGAGTGTTGTGGCATGCACTGGCATATAATAGATTGTTTCAGAGTAGAGTGAAGTGGCATAGAGTGTGGTGGTGCAGAGTAGAGTGCAGTTGCGAAGAGTGGCATAGAGTGTAATGACATAATGTGGTGTAAAGTGCAGTGGTGCAGAGTAGATTAAAGTGGCGGACAGTGGATTGGCGTAGAGTGCCCTGCCATTACAGACAAAACACATTTTCAGTTAAAATGAGCATTTCATTTGCACAGACATTCAGCTTTTGCTAATAAAATATACAGTGCTCAAACGAAAATGTGTGGAAATTGCATCACCTAGTTTAATGATTCATCTTCATTATATTAAAGTATTTGTTTTCAGTACACTTCAGAATAACAAAAGATGTGCTTCATTTGTGCGTTCGTGATTCTGATATATTCTGAAATACTTACACAGTTCACTTAAATGTTGTCATGAGCTAGAAAAAATTATTTCCTACCCCAGTATCCACCAAGATTGTCACATAAATCCTCTCACTTTGAAGTCTGAGAAAGAAAAGTAAACAAACACCCTTGGAAGACAGCGCCTAACATTTGACCTTCTTCTTTGAATGCACAGCAAATGTGACAAGATAAGAACAAGATTTAAAGGCCTGTTAACAAAAAGCGAGTTTGTGGAAGAAACATTAGGGGCAAAGTAAACATAGAGAGCCTAAAGCAAATAAAGTCAGCAAATAGAAAGCAAGAAAGTGTGAGTTACAAACCACAAACCTAATGATAATCAACAAGCGGAATGCATTCATAGGTCGATTTCTGAAAATCCCCAAAATGTTTTTAGGAAACCAGCCAACTGCGTAGGTTCCGACCTACAAAGTTTTCAACCACTCCACAGAGCTTCCCTTATCCTGTCCCAAAGAAGGGACTGACTTTGAGTGGTAGCGATGGAGGAAACAGATTGCACACACCAGTACTTAAACTAAGCTGGTGATTGTCAGTGACAGTGCTTTAAATGATAAAATAGAAGTAGAAGTGCAGGTACTCTGTATCAAAGTACCTGCATGTTTCTGGGAAGTGCCGGTACTCTCCAATTAAAAGTATTCAGTTTTTCATGAGAAGTGCAGGTACTCCCGCTCTTAAAATAAAAAAGTGCTGGTACTCAGTACCGTACAGTACTAGCCCATTTAAAGCACTTGCCGGTGGGGATTCATTTTTGTGGATCAGCACTTATTTTTCCTCTTCAGACATTTCCTGAGAGCAAGAGGAAGAAAAATATACGAATCGAAAAGGAGGAAGAATAGATGGGAAAGCTAACAAAGGGGGAAAGCAAGAAGCTGCAAGAGTGAGATAAAGGTGCATGGAGTGTCTGGCAGTGGACTAAAAGAGGCCTGAAGTGTATTCACGACCACGTGGAGTTTTAATAACCCTGTTGAAGGGTTTCTAAGCACAGCGCTGGGTACCAGCACTCATTACTTTACAAATTAAGCTCTAGAGCACACATAAACATGTTTCTGTTCAGATCAAATGGAAACTCCGTTTATGAGTCGGCCCATGATTTGACAAATCTGGCTGTTTCCATGTTTGAAATTTTAAAAGGTTTGCCACAGGATCCTAAATATTTAAATCGGTTAAAATTGTGCTTTACTTAATCATGATTTAAAGATTGAAAGCTGGGTTTCTGTTCAAAAGGCAAATATTCAAATGACCTTTTTTAAGGGCAGAGCATTCTTTTGTAGTTAAGAAATGCAAAAAGAAGTATTAATCCACCCGCGCCATCCAAACGTGTTCCTTTAAACAGTATGGACTAGATCTGCAGAGCGAAATTCCAGGCTGCAATTCTACTTGACACGATTAACAAAGGGCTGATTTTCTCCTACTCGGCTTTATTCTAATATAGAACATCAAACCCATTTACTGGCTGTTAAAATGGCGAGTAAAATCGGTTTGCGAAAGGGCTGCATTTCAGTCTGGACCGGTTCCCCGGAACCATCCAGACTCCCTACGAAGGCAGGTGGGGGCGCATGTAATGCTCCTCTTGCCAGCCCGCATTCTCCCCTTCTGTGGCCCACCCTCCCAAACCACCTCTCTCAACCCACCTCCCGCACAGGGGTCATTGCAGAAATTTACCACCTGCTCACAGCACATGATAAATGCCCCTTTAAGACCCCCTGAATTGGGAAATTGATACTGAATTTTCCTGGTAATTTAGGGTTCCAGCAGTTATTCCCCATTCAGAGTGGTCTAGCTTGTAATTGCAGGAAATTCGAACTGGTGTCAGTAGTCCAGGCTGCCAAGAATCTCCGCATAGAGTCCCTAACAGATCATAAGTGGGACCCAAAAGTGTACTTCCCGACAATGTAGCACAAACTCTTTTTACGTCATTTAAGAGCCAGCTTTAGCAATTAATGTACAACGCACAGATAGAGAGAAAATGGGTCAGAGCCTTAAGCACATTATTTTTTTGCATGTCCTGTTCACATTTTGGCTCACCAAACATTATAGCTATTGGGTGTAGTAACGGTCATAGATGACGTATTGAGTTTTAACCCTTCACTAGTCATGTTGTAACATTTGTATCTATTAGCACGAAGAGGGTACACCCTTTTATGCAGCCAATGCTCTCCTTTTCTGCTACTGGCCTGCTTGAGTCAATATCGTACCATCTTGACCTATGCCAACCCTCAGAAACACTGGGATGGCGAAGGCAAATCGTACAGTGGCCATGGCCTGCTTGATCTGCAGGTCCTGTTGCAACTAATCCATCATAGATTTCCCTCTGAACTGAGCTCCACTAGCCACTCTCACTCAAAAGCATCTTGCAGTACCTCACGGTGCCCCCAAGCTAGGTTCCTTACTTTCTCACTGTCATACAGGTAAGTCCTGTGGCTGTGGAACTTCTCATTATAAAAGTTAAGAATCTCACCTAGAACAGAAAATGGGCTATTTAGTACAATAATAACATGCATCTATAGATATAGCCAATTGTCACGACGGTTCCAAACCGAACCCCCCCACCACTACTGCCCACATGAAAACCCTACCCACCATAGACAACCAAGCCCTCACCGCTTGCATACCTGATTCAAGCTACAAAAATACTGGCACTGCTATGGTGATCCAGTTGTCAAGTGATCCAATTGCCAATTCAGCCCCCATTGGCACTCTCTCATGACCTCTGCACAGCGGGAAAAAGATAGACCTCAATCCTGCATGACCATTGATCACAGATCCACGCTATGAATATATGGCACATATAAACCCTTAACATCCATAGCCCTCTATGACCCCACAATGTGGGACAATTAGGGATTTGGGAGAAGAGCCCTACTAAGACCACTACTGCATACATTTATTACTGGGCTGCATCTGCTCCAAAGCAAAGGCTTCTTGGTCTACTGAGAAAGCATATTTCCCTATACGCTGGTTACCTATTCTTGGCTGATTATTGTCACCAGGTTTTTTTCTGTCTAGTCAACCTCTGGCTAGAAGAGTGAGGGCCAGTAGAAAATTTTTCTTGACAGTTGCTACTAGGCCTTCATATATGTGACCACCTATTATGGACTGGCTACAGGCAGTGGGTCTGACCCGTCAGTCATGCTTCTTGCATCTTTCGTTCATACACATGATGGGTATTATAACTGTGCTTCATGACATTTTCCTCTTCATGAACAAATTCATTTGTAAAGACTTTTCACATGTCTAGCCAAAGAGGGGCTCACGCTTCTTCCTCTGTGCAAGGCCTGCACAATATTGTTGATAATGACTTTAGTCACTGTCCCGGGAAAGTACTTCCTGTTCTACGCTATCCTTCAGTCCCACCAAAACAGTGGAGACAATGCTCCTGGGACCACTGCTTCTAAAATCCCTGCTACTGTACCTTTGCCTAACCACCTTATTGCTGTCATCTCTCAACAGATAGCAACACTAAGTGATGAACCTCAACCAAATGTCTGAATGCCTCTAGCCACCTCACTTTGAATGCTCAACACATGGGACACCCAGGGTATCATTCATCGACTTCCAGCAGCCAGTTTGTTTAGTCCAATTTTTATGGCCATTTCTGACCTAGCCATGGACAATATCTTTCACTGCTAGCAGTCCTACTACTGAGAAGTTCGACATCCTATTGGGTGTGTGAGGGCTCTTTAGCTCCTGGTTATCAGTTGCCCTGTGCCCTTTCAGCACTTTGTCTTTGGAACGGTGTACTTTATAATTGTTATAAGCTATATTTGATAGAGTGTACACTGGACCAGTAATCTCCCTGTTCCCTCTTCTATTGTAGACTGTCCAATGTGCAGTACACAACGAGTGAGAGGTCCATGTGATGCAACATGCGACCCATTGTGCAATGCCACCTCACAAAAGGAAATGAAAAGGAGAAGAGAAGAGAGAGGAACGTGGCACGACACCATGTCATGATGAAGGTTTGAAGAAAAGTGTATGGCAGACCTGAAACACAGAAGATGAAGCTTCAATTCCCACTAAGCAAACATCTTCTAGCATTAAAAAACAAACATGCACCAAAATAATACAGTTTATCTTCAGTTAAACAAATATCAATTGGATTGCAATATTTATATATTTCACAAGGTCTGACTTCTAGCTAGCAGGCAACACTAATGGGACATGGGGTATGCAGCAAGATATAACTGCCACAGGATATAAGAATGAACCCAAAGCATTAAGGATATAGTCACAAAACTGTTTGGTGGAAAATAACACAATCAAAATTTCCCAAAGTACAACCAGTATGGACTCCCATTAACATTAGCATGATATAATTATTAACCTGAGTAATGCTGTTAAACAAATATGCCTTCTGCTGACAACGAGCCATTTCCAGAACGCAAACCCAAGCTTACCCGAAAAGGGCCTTTAGCCGTCTAGACACACTTTCACAACACTGATAGTTAATGCAAAATATTATTAATAGCACAGTTGACATAGGCATGGATGCTGAGTTAAATGTCCGATTCATGGTTAAGGCCCCTCCCTACTGGGTGGTCATACTTAAAATAGCTTAGCTGGCCTATCTTAAAGATCTTCTGATCATATGCAAAGTTAGATGATCCAAAGCCATTTCACACACTATGATTCTAATGATGGTAATTAACATTTGTACTCTTTTGACCCATTCCCAAAAAATATTACCGAAATAAGCTTGTTTCTGGTCCATTTTCATTACATTGGCATTCATGCTCAGCAAGACATATAGGCCCTCATTATGACATTGGGCGTAAATCCCGCTTACCGCCATGCCGACTGCCGCCAACATAACGCCACCGCTGCGGATAACCGGCAAGCATATTTTGACACACAGATACCAATCGGTCACTATACAGCCACACACACAAATCCGCTAGCCAAAACGTCAGTGATAAACTGGCAGTATCCAAACCCACACCATTATGCCAACAGAACAACGCCCACAACATTATGACCCACCAGTCACCGCGGTGGACATTCAGGGCCTGATTTTAACCTTGGCGGACGGCGGAGGCCGTCCGCCAAGGTTCCGCCGCCAAATGACCGCACCGCGGTCACAAGACCGCGGCGGCCATTCTAACATTTCCTCTGGGCCGGCGGGCGCTCTCCAAAAGAGCGCCCGCCGGCCCAGAGGAAATGCCCCTGCAACGAGGACGCCGGCTCAGAATTGAGCCGGCGTAGTTGCAGGGGTGCGACGGGTGCAGTTTGCACCCGTCGCGTATTTCAATGTCTGCATGGCAGACACTGAAATACTTTGCGGGGCCCTCTTACGGGGGCCCCTGCAGTGCCCATGCCACGGGCATGGGCACTGCAGGGGCCCCCAGGGGCCCCGCGGCACCCCCTACCGCCATCCTGTTCCTGGCAGGAGACCCGCCAGGAACAGGATGGCGGTAGGGGGTGTCAGAATCCCCATGGCTGCGGAGCGCGCTCCGCAGCCATGGAGGATTCCCCCGAGCAGCGGAAAGTCGGCGGGAGAGCGCCTGCCGGCCCAGAGGAAATGCCCCTGCAACGAGGACGCCGGCTCAGAATTGAGCCGGCGTAGTTGCAGGGGTGCGACGGGTGCAGTTTGCACCCGTCGCGTATTTCAGTGTCTGCATGGCAGACACTGAAATACTTTGCGGGGCCCTCTTAAGGGGGCCCCTGCAGTGCCCATGCCACGGGCATGGGCACTGCAGGGGCCCCCAGGGGCCCCGCGGCACCCCCTACCGCCATCCTGTTCCTGGCGGGAGACCCGCCAGGAACAGGATGGCGGTAGGGGGTGTCAGAATCCCCATGGCTGCGGAGCGCGCTCCGCAGCCATGGAGGATTCCCCCGAGCAGCGGAAAGTCGGCGGGAGACCGCCGACTTTCCGCTTCTGACCGCGGCTTAACCGCTGCGGTCAGAATGCTCGTGAGAGCACCGCCAGCCTGTTGGCGGTGCTCCCGTGGTCGGTGGCCCTGGCGGCCACCGGCCGCCAGGGTCAGAATGACCCCCTCATTGTGGTTAACCATTGGCGGTACATACCGCAGCGCTCAAAATACACACAACCTAACAAAACTACATCACATTGGGCAATTCAAACTATGCACACATGACACACATACACACACCACACCCACACACCCAGATCACTATAAAACACCCACCCACAATACCCACTACCATTTACGACTAGAAAGAATTGATACCAGAGAGAGACAGCAAGAGCACCCATACAACCAGAGCCACATAACATCATCACCTATACACCATCCACGCATTTTACATCACACAACCCAACATATCACCCCACACACCCTCACCCTCATGACTCACACTACACCCATGGCAACACAACGACACCTCAGATTCTCTGAAGAAGAGCTGAGGGTCATGGTGGAGGAAATCATCGGGGTAGAGCCACAGCTATTTGGAGCACAGGTGCAGCAGACATGCATTGCTAGGAAGATGGAGCTATGGCAGCGAGTCGTGGACAGGGTCAACGCTGTGGGACAGCACCCCAAAACAAGGGACAACATCAGGAAGAGGTGGAACGACCTACAGGGGAAGGTATGTTCCACAGCAGCAAGACACACACTAGCTGTACAGAGGACTGGCGGTGGACCCCAACCCCCTCCCCCACTATTAACAACATGGGAGGAGCAAGTCTTGGCAATCATGCATTCTGAGGGCCTGGCAGGAGTAGAAGGAGGACTTGACACTGGTAAGTCAAATCTCTATTACTATCACCCCCCTACCTGCATGCCATCATAAACCCCACCCTTACCCTCACTCCCATCACTCCACCACCTCCCATATACCACACCATCACAACCCAGTCATCCCAATACCAAGCCCTGCATGTAACCCCAATGCATGGACGCACCTCACAGACCTACATGGACACCTATCACCACTGCATTCACACAGGAGAGAATCACCTAGCCCACCAAATAGCAACTCACACAAAGGCAAATTTGCCAGGGCAACAACAACCATAGAGGGCAACACATCCATGCACATGATGTCACACGCAGAAACAATAACACTGCATTTACATCCCCACAGGTCCCCCAGCCAATGTCACAGGAGAAGAAGTGCTAGCAACATCCAGTCCCCCCCAGAATAGGCCCACAGTGATGACAGCAGCTTTGCTCGCCTGGATCTGTATGACCAACCTGGCCCATTAGGGATCTCCGGACAGTTGGTTACTCAGGCACACTCTCCCACCACCACAGAGCCTCCCCCCTCAGGAAACACCACCACAACATCCACCCAGTGGGCCCATACCTCTGTCCCCAGGACACGTCAATCAACAGTATGTCCACCACTACAAGGACCCCAGGAAACCCCACAAACCCAGGACGATCAGGAACCTGGGGTCAGTGGCAGTGGGCACACGGTTCAGGGGACAGAGGCACAAGACAACAGGGAAACTGGGAGGACTGCTGTGTGACAGGCAGAGGATAGGAGGCATTCACCGCGATCCTGGGACCATACCACCATTCCCAGGAGACGATGGTCCAGATACTGGACAAGTTGCAGGAGAACATGCGGCTGCAGGAGGGACAATACCTGTGGATCAGTGTGGACTTGAAGAACATTAACACCACCCTGGTCTCCATTGCAGGGGTGCTGGCAGAGATGACCAACACGATAAGGGGGGCAGTGGCACCCCACCAGGCCTCTGGCACTAGCCAAACCGATGAACAGCCTTCCACCTCCGCTGCCATTAGTGGACAGGAGGCCCCGCCACAGGACCCACAGGCCACCAGCACCACTCCCCCTGCAGAAGAAGAACCACCCAGCAAATGTTCCCTGCGATCCAGGCAGAAGCCAGAGACTATTGCCAAGACCCCCGCCAGGAAGTAAGACTCTCCTGATTGTCACCCTTGTGTCCCACTCTGTCACCCTGTTTGCCTTGAACTGCCATTGCTCCCCTTCCTATGCCCACTTGGACAATGCACCTGTGATACCAATAGACTGGAACTGGAACTATACCCTGGACTTTCCTCCATCATCACCCCAGCCCATTGCACATCCCCTTCTACCTCTTAGCACTTAAATAGACACCCTTTGAAAAAATACAAGTATAGGATATGTCAAATGATTTAAGTGTGTATTAGTTCAGCAAGGTTTAAACATTGAAAATTAACTGTGCAGAAATTTAAACATAGGAATGACCTGTAGTTGGCTGCAGTCTACACATCAGGAATGATAGTGGGGCACAAGTATCTGCAAATAGAGATGCCAAAGGCTACAGTGAGTGTCCATAGAAGTGGGAAAGACAGCGTGCCAGTGATAATGTGAAACACAAAAATGTCAATTTAATGTGTGTCATTGGAAGTATTGACAAATTATTGCACTTCTGTTGTCCTCATCCTCTGCCTCCTCATCTTCACTGTCCACAGGGTCCACTGCTGCTACATGGCCATCTCCAGCTTCATCCTCCTGCAGAAAAGGCACCTGGCGACATAAGGCAAGGTTGTGCACCATACAGCATGCCACGATGATCTGGCACACTTTCTAGGGTGAGTAGTACAGGGATCCACCTGTTAGATGGAGGCAACGAAACCTGGCATTCAGGAGGCCGAAGGTCCTCTCTATAATTTTTCTTGTTCGCCCATCTGCCTCATTGTAACGTTCCTCTGCCCTTGTCCTGGGATTCCTCACAGGGGTCAGTAGCCATGAGAGGTTGGGTTAACCAGAGTCACCTGCAATTATGGAGGGACAACTGTTAGCCACACACCAACCCTTAGGGCCCACATAGTACCCATACACCAACACCCACTGGGTGGGAACCAGGGCTCACCTATTAGCCACACCCTGTGCCTTTGGAGTTGAGCCATCACATATGGGATGCTGCTATTCCTCAGGATAAAGGCATCATGCACAGAGCCTGGATATTTTGCATTGACGTGGGAGATGTACTGGTCTGCCAGGTACACCATCTGCACATTCTTGTGAAAGCTCTTTCAATTTCTGAACACCTGTTCATATCACCGGGAGGGGGGTGGACAAATGCTATATGTGTACCATCAATTGCCTCAATAATGTTGGGGATATGTCCCATTGCATAGAAGTCAGCTTTCACTGTGGCCAAATCCTCCACCTGGGGGAAAACGGTGTAGCTGCCCATGTGTTTAATCAGGGCAGACAACACTCTGGTCAGTACTATTGAGAACACTGGCTGAGACATTCCTGCTGCCAAGCCCACTGTCCCTTTGAAGGAGCCAGTTGCCAGGAAATGGAGCACTGATAGCACTTGCACAAGAGGGGGGATCCCACTGGGGTGATGGATAGCAGATATCAGGCCAGGCTCCAATTGGACACAGCTCTGTGATTGTGGCCCTGTCCATTCTATAGGTGAAGATAATGTGCCTGTCCTCCATTGTTGCCAAGTCCACCAGGGGGTACACGGGGGTATGTCTCCATCTCCTATTCATCCACAGTGGTTGAAATCTATGGGGCAAAATGGTAAGGAGCTGGTTAGTATCTCCTATTTCCAACTACTACACTTCAATGAATGTCGTGATTGTAACAGTATTTTTTTGGGATAGGTCCAAATGGTGCATATGTGTACTGTGACGCAGTTAGTAGTCATGGCCTGCCCCACCCCGGAAATGGCATCCGTCTGTCCTGCTCGGAGGGGCAGGTGGAAATGAGGTAATTCCGCTGATGGTGTGTTCCATTGCGGATGGCAGTCGCAACTCCTCATTGGTTAACATGGGGCCCTATGGGATACAGTGGCTAATGGTGATGTATGCCGGCGGTGACGGTATGCACCGTCGCAGATGTCAACGCCATTTTCTATCTGTTCACTCACTTGCTACCTGACCTTCAACAGGAGAGGACCTACACTACAAGTGTTGCTGTGACCCGTGTCTGGAACTGACAATGGCTTGTGTCACTGGGGAAAGGGCCCCTGCCTTCACCTCTGCGGAGTTGGAGAGACTGGTAAATTGGGTCCTACCCCAGTACCGAATGCTGTATGGGCCTCCAGACCAACAGGTGAGTACACTGTGAGTATAATGCATAGGGCGTGAATGCATGGAGTGCTGTGTGTGAAGCATCATGTAGGGGGACGTTGGTGGATGGGGCCTGGGCAGCGTGCTGCATGTATGGTGGGGCATGTCTGTGCTAATGGGGATGGGAGGGGGCAGGGTGGGCCATCAGTGTAATAGGCAGGACTTTCGGACTAATATCTTTCCCTGTGTCCATTTCCCTGCAGGTCAGCGCCTATCAGAATAAGGGTATATGGCGTGCCATCGCCAAGGATGTGCGGACCCTGGGGGGTCTACGGCAGGTGGAGCACCCACTGTCACAAACGGTGGGAGGACCTGAGACACTGGGCACGGAAGACGGCGGAGGCCCAGCTGGGGATGGCCTCCCAATGAGGAAGGGGTGCCCGTCGAACCCTGACCCCCCTGATGGCCCGCATACTGGCTGTGGCCTATCTGGAGCTGGATGGGCGCTTGGGGGCATCACAGCAGCCACAGGAGGGTGAGTACAGTGCCCCAATATACAACTTGTGCATGGTGGGGTGGTATCCGGGTGGGGGATTTGCGCCTGTGGGTGCCCCTAGGGCAGGCCTGACATTGCATTGTGGGTCCCATGTTGGGCGGGGTTCTGATGTAAAATACCTCCAACCAAGCTAGTAGGCATTCACTACTGGGCAGGGGTCTGTGGGTCTCAGGTATGCTGCAAGTGGCGTTAGGTGTCCCTATCTCTGGGCTGGTGACTAGCATTGTGACTGGTAGTGCATTGCATAGTGTATAGGGCTGTTCCCTGTGTGTTTGTGTGTCATGTACACCAACGTTGGTGTTGTTTGCGCCACGGACCAAGTGTATTCTTTGTCTCGGCCCCCCCCCCCCCCATTTTTGTTTTGTCACCCTGTCCTTAAGTGCATTAGCATCATCTGGCGGAGCAGCTGAGGCACCGGTGACGGAGGGAGCTGCATCCCACAAGGGCCAGGAAACCAAATCCACTGAGGGTGAGGGCACAATTGGAACGGAGGGCGAGGGGAGCACCATGGCGGAGAAAGGAGGGGACAGTACTGACACGGATTTCTCCTCCAATGGAAGCTCCCTGGTGGTGGTGGACACCTCTGTGCCCACCCCAGCTACAGGTACTGCTGCCACCCCCGTACCAGCACCGCCCTCCCAGCAGCCCTTCAGCGTGTTTCCCGTGCCCGATCACCCAGGAGGGTGGGCATCTCCTTCGCTCCAGCACCTCAGGCCCTGCCCAAGTGAACCCTGCTGCCTTGAGTGAGGAGGCCTTTGACCTCCTGCGATCCATCTCTGTTGGGCAGTCAACCATTGTGAATGCCATCCAGGGGCTGGCAGACCAATTGAAACAGACAAATGTATTCCTGGAGCGCATTCACACTGGCATGGCGGCCCAACAGAGATCGATCCAGGCTCTGGCCTCCTCTCTGGTAGCAGCCATTGTCCCTGTTTCTAGCCTCCCCCTCCAACTTAGTCTACTCAATCCCATTCCCCTCAACCCCAACCTATCCCAAGCACACAGTCAGACGAGCATGCACCCAGGACAACACACAAGAGTGGACATGGCAAACACAAGCACCACACTAAATCCCACAGGCACTCACACAAACACCGTCCAGATGCAGACATACCAACATCCACTGCCTCCACTGTGGCCCCCTCCTCCTCATCATCCACCTCCCTTCCAGTTGCGTCTACACTCACACCTGCATGCACTAAATCCTCATCCACTACCCCCATCACCAGCACACCTATCAGAACATGCCCCTCACTGGCAGTCACCACCCCCACATCCATGCACACGTCCCCTGTGTCCTCTCCCACTGTGCTGTGCCCCCTCTTCCCAAAGTGCACAAACGCATGCACTCAGACACCCAACATCCATCCACCTCACAACAGCATCCAGCCCATGCACCTGCACCCACACACAGCTGACAGACTCCTCCTACAATCACTCACTCTACCTCCACTCCAGACCATCTCCCTCTTCCCACCCCAATGTCCCTAAGAAGCTTTTCCTCGCCAACATTGACCTCTTCCCTAGCCCTCCCCCACCCCGTCCCTCACGTCAGGCCAGGGTGGTCAGAACCCAGGCAAGCACCTCAGCCACCCAGTCCAGGGGCACAGTAGTGTCCACAGCTACACCAGGTGGGAGAGGATCCCGGGCACCAGGCAGCCACACTGATAGGGTGCCTGCACCAAGTGCTGCAAGGAAGGGCAAGGAGGCACCCCCAGCTGCTGCAAAGAAGGGCAGGGAGGCACCCCAGCTGATGCAAAGAAGGGCAAGGAGGCACCCCCAGCTGATGCAAAGAAAGGCACCCCTAGCTGGTAAAAGGAAGGGCAAGGAGCAGTCTCCAGCTGCTGCCAAGAGGAGCAAGGAACCATCCCAAGCTGCTGGCAGGAATAGTAAAGGGCCTGCACCAGCAGGCAAAAAGGACAAGAGGCCTGGTCCTGGGACTCAGTCGAAGCTCCCACCACCACCAACCATCCAAGGCTGCAGGGGAAGGGCTGGAGCCTCCCCCCACCACTGCCAACACTTACACCAGTACCGCCACCAGCACCACTGCCTGCAGCAGCATCCCGAGTGGGCAGCTGTCCGAGGCTGCAGGGAATGGGCTGGAGCCTCCCCCCACCACTGCCAGTACCGCCACCAGCACCACTGCCAGCAGCAGCAGCCCGATTGGGCAGCCATCCGAGACTGCAGGGGAAGGGCTGGAGCCTCCTCCCACCACTGTCAGCACCACCACCAGCATCGCCACCAGCACCGCCATCAGCACCACTGCCCGCAGCAGCAGCCCGAGCAGGCAGCCATCCGAAGCTGCAGGGGATGGGCTGGAGCCTCCCTCTACCACTGCCAGCCCCACCACCAGCACCACTGCCAGCAGCATTAGCTTGAGTGGGCAGCCGCCTGAGGCTGCAGGGAAAGGGCTGGAGCCTCCCCCCACCACTGCTAGCAACACCAGCACCACTGCCACCAGCACCACTGCCAGCACCGCCACCAGCACCACTGCCAGCAGCAGCAGCCCGAGTGGGCAGCTGTCTGAGGCTTCAGGAGTTGGGCTGGAGCCTGCCCCCACCACTGCCAACACCGACACCAGCACCGCCACTGCCACCACTGAGCAGCCGTCACCGCCGATGGACAGTGTGTAGTCATGCATCCATGGGCTGTTGTGCGGCCTGGCCCCTGAAAATCCTGTAGGTCTGACACCCAAGTAAGAGACTGGGACCTTGCACTCCCCAAGATCTACATCACAGGGCACAATGCCCCCTCCAGAACCATTGGAGAAGCCGTCCACTCACCGCATCCTTCCCAGGATGAAGCACACTGGGCACAATGCCCCCTCCAGAAGCAGTGGAAGTAGCCATCCAGTCACCGCATCCTTCCCAGGATGAAGCACACCAGGCACAATGCCCCCTCTAGAACCAGTGGAAAAGCCATCCACTCACTGCATCCTCCCCAGGATGAAGATAACTGGGCACAATGCCCCCTCAAGAACCAGTGGAGAAGCCATTCACTCACTGTATCCTTCCTAGGATGAAGCACACTGGGCAGAATGCTCCCTCCAGAACCAGTGGAAGAAGCCAACCACTCACCGCATCTTCCCCAGGATGAAGCACACTGGGCACAATGCCTCCTCCAGAACCAGTGGAAGAAGCCATCCACTCACCGCATCCTCCCCAGGATGAAGATAACTGGGCACAATGCCCCCTCCAGAACCAGTGGAAAAGCCATCCACTAGAGAGACTGTGGCCTTGCACTCCCCAGTACCAAGTAGTGGGCAAATAACTCACTTGAGAGACTGTGGCCTTGCACTCCTCAGGATAGAGTGATGGGCATGTTGCCCCCTCCAGGACCAGTGGCGTTGTGCCATCTTCCGGCTGAGGTGCCCCCGCATTCCACATCCCACTGAGGTGCCTGTCTATTTTCGATCTGATGCCCCTGCACAGTTCTCTCCGTCTTGTTGCAGGAGTGAGGTTGGGGCTTGGACTTTGTGATGTGGCCCTATGGCCCACGGACATTGAGGACTGTGCAGTGTCCGTTGCATTGTAAATATGTATATTCTTTTTTATTTGGATGCACGTATTACTAATATATTTATCTTATTACACTCTTTTTACTCTATTCTGGTTGTCCTTGCATTATTCCTGAGGGGTACAGGGTGAATATGGAATGTTATTGCATCTGGTTGTGTGTGTGGTGTTGGGGGTGGGGGTATTGCGTGTGGAGTGTGTGTGTCACTCTCTTTTTCCTCCCCCTCTCCCCTGTGTGCTAGGCTGCAGTACTCACTGCGGTCGTCTTCACCGGCGTTGGTGTTCATAGTGGAGCAGAAGGTAGAAGAGTATGGGGAAGACATACAACTCGGGCTCCATGGCAGTGTGGTTCTTCCTTGAGGGTCCAGAGGTGAGTCGTTTCACTTCTGTGCATTGTTTCCGCCAGGCTTTTGATGTTGTTGGTACCGCCCTGGAAAAGGTGGCGGGTAGGTGGGTCATATTACTGTGGGCTGTACTTTGTCTTCCGCCTGGCTGTTGGCAGTTACCGCTGTGGTGCCTGTTGATTTTACCCTGGCGGTCCGTGTGTTAAAGTGCCTGTCTGTCTGAGCGGTTTCCGCTGTGGTCATAATTTCATATTTCTTACAGCCGGCCTGTTGGCGGTATCACCGCCACTTTATCACCGTCTGCCAGGGTTGTAATGAGTGCCATAGTAATTTTGATAGCACGCTTATCTTGATGACATTGCTTTTGTTGGTGCATCTGACCTTATTTGGCTTCTCTTCATTAATTATTAAGGGGACGCATTAGAGGTTCGATGGACCTTTTGACTGTTCTTAGAGTATTTCCTACCAGAAGATACAATTGCAATAACAATCAATATTAATATCAATCAATAGGATCAAGAATCTTGGGAGTCAGTAATTTCCACACACCATGTCCCCTTTGACCATGAATAACCACACCTTTATGTAAAAGTAAGAAAGTTTATTTCCCCATATTAACAATGCTAATATCACGTAACTTAGTCTCAAAATCAAATGATAAACATACAGAAACAATACTGGTTGACCAAGTCTTCTAAAGAATCTCCATTTAAATAAGGCATTTATCACTACACATTCTTAAAGTCAGAGTACAAATCAATAACAAGAAAAACTGAGCGATAGAAATAGCATACATTTAGATTCAGCAATCAAAAAACATAAACTTTTGTTCATGTTTAGCAAGCATCTTCTGTGAGTCGCCTAGCTAACCTTCTGATTAGAATGGCACGTTTGGGCTTCATGCAAAACAATTTAGTCAGCCCAAATTTTGAAAAACATCTAGCTATGGCTCTATCAAAATTACCAGTTGGTACCTAAAGACAAAAGACAAATTACATCAACAATTACATCAGGCTAGTACCTCTCATCAGTATTGATCAGCAAGCTGCAACTGTTTTCGTCAATTGGACATCTGTTCAGTCAGCATCAGCATCGGAACGTTGCAATAAAGTTCAAGATAGAATTTTCTAATTAAAAGATCAAGGCAAGTACACCTCATTGGTGAAGAAAGAAAAGGAAAAAGTTTCTAGAATAGGAATAATCGGAAAGGCACTTCTCAGCAAAGGATCAAAAAAACATGGACTCTCTTCTCTTTATGCAGTTAGGCTAAGTTAAAATCATCCAGGACCCTTTCCACGTTGGTATTGGTCAAAAAAATTGTACGTTTACATTTAGTCCAATAAAAGTAGAACTTCAAATCTAAGATATAACTAAACTGTCTTTCACATGTTGATGATTGTCTCCTCTTCACCTGTTCCCATCGTTGTGCTCGTCAGGGAACAATTTTGTATCGTCTTGTACTCCAGGCAGTGCATCCATTGTTGGTTCCTGGGAACGTCACCTTTACCCACACTAAATTCTACAAAGTATCAATATCTAGTATAACATTTTCTAGCAAGCAGTTCTCAAGGGAAAGAAAATTTAGCTACTAGCATTCGGTCAACGTGGTGGAAAAATACACATCTAATTCTCTATGCAGCCATTTTCTGCAACTCGTTTAAGCAATGCAACTTGACATGAGGCTGTGCAACTAGGCCAAAGACCTCACTAATTTAAGGCTTATGATTAATAAATCAAATACATAATACATGACCATTAATATAACATACTACTACATTAATCTAAACATGAGCGTGACATTTCATTTTAATAAGCAGTTAATAAGGACACCATGATTACTAGCGGTCGCTTGAGTAGGCACAATTTCAAAGTCTTGGATTATTTCTCAATATTAATTCCTTTTCTATGCAAATTTAACATTCACAATACATGAATATTTATAAGTAAAATTTGGAACTAACACTTTCTCCTCATAAGGTCTTGTTGTGCAAGGGGTCGTGGATCCTGAACATGGTGGACATGTGAGCCTGCTGCCCCTTGCTGGCCCTTTCTTTATCCTGCCACATAAGACACCAGAAGGTTCACTTGACCTTGCTGATACCAGGGCACAGGTGATGGTGCCCTAAAGATGCTGAGTGCCCACTAAGGACCGTACTGCTGCCGTGGTTGTGGCTGGCCCGCAGTGCTTTATGTGTGCTTGTTGTTTCCGGTGCAGAGCACCAGCACTTATTTTTAGGACGGCACTTATTTTTCTGCCTCAAGCATTTACTGCGCAAAAGACACATATGGGAAAGATGGAGGAAGAGAAAAACGAAAAAGCATCACAATGGGAGAAAGCAGAAAGCTGGAAGATTGAGCTGAAGGGGCAGGGAGTGGCTGTAAATTGATTAAAGTAGCTTGAGATGGCTTTAGGATTGCGTTGCCTTAGTTTTCTGTGTTCGCATATTTAATTGCTGCAGCAGCGAGTTTAAGAGTAGGGCTCCAAGCACCTGCACGTTTTTATTTACAAATTAAGCACTGCTGGCCCAGGTTCATGTTAGAGGCCCTAATGTGCAAACTGGTGACCGGAGCCTGAGGTGACATTCACCGTCGAATGGCACGGTGGAAGAGGAGAGGCAGCCCCACTTGTGGGGGCAGAACTGCACATAGGAGGCTCCTGGATGCTGCCAAGGGGAGGGAACGCCAAGTGAGACTGGTCAGTGAGCGAGGGAGACCACTTGGGCTGATGAACATTATCCTCCTGAGAGGTGCGTGAACGCGGACCCAGATTGGTGCTTGGCAGTGAGCGGTGAAGCAGCGGTGCGGCTGGGCTCTACTTGGCTGCCACATCTGCCCTATCTTTCTGTGTGTGGGCCCTGGCGTAGAGTTTGGCAACAGTTCAGACATGCCAGAAGAATGGAGTAAGCCTTCAGTGGGCAGTGAGGCTGAGGCGAGAGCAGGACCACCCTTTATATGAATAAGCCTTTGCTGGACTGGCGGAGGACCATTGGTGGGATGTGGCCCGGTACCTGTGTTGCAGCAGAGGGGAAGGAAAAAAACTGGAGGCCCCTCCCCCCACATAAATAGAGCCAATGGGAAGCTCAGACTGACTCCTGCAGTGCTCAGAGAGGCCCAGGTGGGGATCTAGTAGGCCCTGTTGGTTGCTGATTGATGAAACCCTCTCCATCAGACATTGGGAAGAGAAGAGGAGTGCTGCCCTCCCGGTGTTTTGCCGGGTGTGGTGCTTTAGGCTGTGAGAGGTGAGTGAGAACAGAGATAGGCTAAGACTTGGGCCTGCTGGGCCTTTGTCCTCTCTTGGATAGGTTACCAAAAATTAGATTGCTCTTTCCCACTCTGGCCTCTCACACTATGAAAGCTGGAGAGGGCACTACCATCGGGGACTGTGGGGACCCTCTTTGACTTTCTGCTCAGGCTGGGGTGCTTGGAGTGGCCGGAACAGCTCTAGGATGCTGACTTAACCCCTTTTTGCTGCCTTTTCTCCTGAGCTTTGACTTGATAAGAGCACGAGGATAGGGGGTTGCCCGCTCCCAAAAAGTGGACACACTTCATACAGGGGAGTACAGTGGAGCTCCAGGACAAGGCCAACTAACATGAACTAAAGGAGGCATTGGAGTTTATCCTTCTAGTCCCCCGACTACTACCATCGTACACTCCTTCCTCCCAAGTCTAAAGCTATAGTACAATCAAGCCATGACGACTGAGTGTGGAAGTGCCGTGGCAAGCAGATCCTGCCTGAGCTCGGTGTGGGCCTCTTCAAGATTGACTTTGCAGCAACTACCTGCAACATTGCATGGCGCTCCCCACCCCTACTCTGGGAGAAATCCTTTACTAGCGGCAAATGCCTCTAAAGCCTTGTGCCACAGGGTGACCAGACATTGTGCTCTGCACATAAGCAACCTCAGAGTGGAGGGCAATATAGACTCCGAGCCCTGCAGAGCAGGTAAAACTCCTGAGGGTCCCAAGTCATTAGTGTTTCATAAACTGGGGAGGTACAAGACTGCTCTTTCTTCCATGATACTGAATCCCCACCCATTTGTCTACACACAGGGATGCACCCCAAATACCCTGATTGATTGACTGCCTTGATCATTCCGAGCTGGGTCTGTTACAGTGGTCCTGATGGGGAAGCCAAGAGTCAAACAGGCTGGGGCACTGCCCAACTCGAGGGAACAGTCCCAACCCCGCCTGTGGACTATGTACAACTCAGAACCCAGACAGATCATGTTCATATCCAATTGGTCAGAACCCTTGACACCCTCTTAACCACCAAGGCAACCCTTCAACAGGATATAGGCACGGTGTCCATGAACCTGGGCTTGCTAACAAGCTAAACACCACAAGTTGGTGGACATATTTAAAGAGGTAGAAACCTCGGTGTGGGAACTGAGGCCAGAGCACCAAAAATTGACACGCCAGAGCAGAAAATGCAGAGGAATGCAATAGGCAAAATAATATCCAGGTGGTGGGACGCCCTGTAGGTACAGAGGGGAATGACATGGTGGCATATCAACTGCTGGCTGCAGACAGAAGTCGCCCCAAAGAACCTGACTCCCTCCTTCACTTTAGAACACACACACAGAGAACCGGGGCGCCCATTGGTGCCGGGTCATCTTCCTCACCCTGTTATGGCTATGCTATACAAAGACAGGTACATTATCTTGCAGAGAACACAGACAGAGGGGACCCTTCACAGTAGCCAAGAGTAAGGTGTCAGTGTTCCTGGACTTTACCACCTCTGTACTGGCCATGACTCCTCCTTTCTGAAAGTCAAGAAGGCCCTCCACAATGAGGGACTACAGTACTCACTGATGTTCCCTACAAAGCTTAGGATAATACTAAACTCCTTACCCATGCTCAGGAGGCACTACACAACACCAGACCAGAATACCTCAACACACGGCTCTCCTTCTACACCCCGAACCGACAACTTTGCTCCGCTGACCTTGCCCTCACCACCGTCCCACGCATCCACAGAACAACCGGCGGCGGCAGATCGTTCTCCCACCTCGCTGCCAAGACGTGGAACACTCTTACCATCCACCTTCCTCAGACACAGGACCTACTTACCTTCAGGAGACAGCTCAAGACCTGGCTGTTTGATCAGTAGCAGCCCCCCAGGTGAGTAGTGCGCATTACAAATAATTTGATTGATGGCAACACGCACTTCTGTGAGGATCCCTGTATGGCTTGGGACTGGCTGGAAGCTATAGAACTGGATCGGCTCTCCCGATGGCTTACCCTAAATCCCACGCTCCTCACCAGGGCAAAGAGATACTCCCATGGAGATTTACGTGGCAGATCACTGAAGAGACCATCATCGTTGGGGACTGAGCAGGAGCGGGCCACCCACCAGACAGTGGCTGAGATCGCAAGGACACAGAGCTCACCGGAGACTGGTACCACATCTGAACATAAATCTGTACTCTCGGGGTCAGAGTCTTCCCAGGTAAATGGTACTGACCTGTCTGTTTGATACATATTGTCATAGGCTCTTTGGTATGTCGGGAGTTTGGAGGTTCAGGTGTGGGGACCCTCCGGTGGTGACGATGGAGGGGACAGTGGTGGTGGCTGCCCTGGGGGCATTGCATGAATAGAGTTTTGATTTTCCCTTTTTGGGTTAAAGGCCTTGGAGTTACTGTTGATTTAACATGGGCTGGGCCTGGCACCTCGAAAGTAAAGATGGGCAAGTCAGGTGCAACACTGACTTTGTTTTTATAACAACTCCTCCCAGATAGACCTCTTCCAGGTGACTAGAGGTAACGTTCTGTGGACAATGTTTGCACATTTTAAATTTGTGTGGCCAGACATTGCTGGGCTGCTCTTGGGGGGGGGGGGGGAGATTACAGTTAGGGTTTTTTATTATTATTTTTTACAGGGATCGCTGTACATGTTGAAGTGGGCGCTTGGACACAGGAGTGACCTGGGTGGGTCAAAGAGAGCACACATACTTTAGGATAAGATGTCTGACCAACACCACTCACTGAAATTTCTGTCATGGAATATCTGGGGGATAGGCTCAGCCTCCAGAAACAGGTGGCCATGGTTCAAGAGACACACTTCACAGTGGAGGAAGTGAACTGCCTGAACCGCAGGTGGCAGGGCCAGTTTTTGCCACCTCATACTCTGTCTTTGCCTGGGCTATTGATTTGGATCATGGCAGGGACACCATTCAAACCAATCCAAACCTTCTTAGATAAAGAGGGTCGCTACATTCTCATCAAAGGTAGACTGTTGGATTGAATTATAACTCTGTAAAGTATTTATGTCTCAAATCAATACCAGGTGACCTTTTTCCATTCCCTCTGAGCCTCTGTGTAGCTGATGTTATACTTAACTGCTCTACCCCCTACTGCGGGGTGCACCTACTTATAACACTGCAGAGGGTCTCAGGAACCAGTTGTGACATTGTGATCTAGCAGATGTTTTGCAGACAGAAGGGGAGACTCAAAATTTTTCATACTACTCACATATCTACCAACTACATACCGGGATAGACAGGTTTGTATGTTGGGGTTGCACAGACACGTGACAAGGACCGAATACTTAGGGCGAGCTCTTTCAGACCACAGGCCTCTACTGCTGGGCTTCCACCCTGTTGGGGAGCGCCTGCAGGTCTCCACATGGCAGCTTAATCCATGGTCCCTAGAGGATACTTGTGTCAGTGACTCCCTGGGGGACATAGACTCTGAGTACCTTGATCTGAATCAGGGCTCGGCGTCTTCTGGTTTGGTTGTGTGGGAGGCATTTAAGGTGGTGGTTTGCGGTTATTATCTAGGCCACTCAATCAAAGTTCAGAAAGAACTGAACGGGG
Organism: Pleurodeles waltl; assembly: GCF_031143425.1. Lineage (NCBI taxonomy): Eukaryota > Metazoa > Chordata > Amphibia > Caudata > Salamandridae > Pleurodeles > Pleurodeles waltl. The sequence goes on from NC_090437.1 coordinate 96,799,164, forward strand.
AGCTTTGGATCATAGATAGTAGATTGCATGAACCGGATAATACTCTGGGTGCTGATGTAACGGCCCTAGATAGACTCCAGGAGGCAGTATAATGCCACCTTAGAGCAACTATGCTGTCACAACCATAAGACCTACTTTGCTTCGAGCGCATGGCAAAGACGGTTGACCGGGCTGGCTACTAGCCTGGCTCATTAGTCCTGAATCTCAGAGGGCACCTATAACACATATTCGATTTGGTGGTGGTGAGTCGTTCTACTCCGCTGGGGCTATTAACATCTTGTTCCGGGAATAGTACAAACTTCTCTACAAATGTCCAGAGTCGCTCCTGCCTGGGAACGAGGCGGCCTTCCTAAAAAGACTGCCACTGTGGGAACTTCCCCAAACCTCAGAGTTCCGTCCCCTTTCTAAGCTGAAATGGATTTCAAAAGTCTTAGTAAAATACTGGCCCTCTGGCTGCTTACTCATATGCCCA